>NC_080074.1:77074961-77386961 GCF_949987535.1 Balaenoptera acutorostrata
GGCTGGGTTGATGTGAGCCTAGTCTAGGTACGCAGAACGCGGTTCTAGGTCTCCTGATCACTCTGCCTCAGTATTTGGCCTTCTTCTAGTCTAGATAAAAGTATCACAGGGCTAGAGTTCAGTGTGGTCGAAACACGCAGTATAAATGGGGTCCAAGAGGGGTTGACAAGGTGGGCGGGTTTTTAACCAATTTATATTAGATTATTTTTTTCCAAACCTTGAACGGCATTTCCATTAAAGCCTCAGAAGTGACAGACTGCAAGAAATGTTTTCTCTGTTGTGGAAGGCAGAGATGGAGAGAATCATGATTGCAATTACTTTCGGGTTCTCCTGTTTTCCCTGGAAACGGTGAAGAGACTTCCTCATGTGCTGTAGCCGTACGCTCTGGGAATTGCTTGGGCAACCAGTGTCCCTTCTCTAGGGACTCATAGAGGTGATGGGCCAAGGCTGTGTTTTGGATGTCAAGTAGATTAAAGGTGTTCAGCCAGCAATTGGGAGAGACATGAGAGAGGGAAATTCTGGCAGGAGACTGTGTACAGCAGCAGTGACTGACCACTTCTGATCTTCTTTGCAGCAGCAGTGGCTCCCATTTCTCCTCCTACCCCTGGTCACTACCATGTCCTCTAGTGAGGGTGTGGAGAAACGCAGTTGGGCTGGCATGGGGAGACATACTGCCTGGTTGGTGGCTACCGGGCCTACGGGCAGGTTCCTTTGGCCACGCCAGCGAAAGTGGAAGCAGAGAAGCCAGTCCCCAGTCGTGCTCCCAAGAGGAAGCACTCTCCAGAAAAGTCGGATGAAGACCTGGGTTGCCCCAATCCCCAAATCCGGCGATTGCAGCATTCAAGCAGTTTAGGACTAGAAGGTGCTTGGATTCTCCAGCAGGGTGGCCCAACCTCTGGGTGCATGCCCTCTGCACCAGCCCCAGTATACGAATGTCCCATCTTTGCTTTTTCAAGGTCGGCAACAAGGAGTCCCCTCCAAAATAAGGTTCCCTCTCATTGCCACCCTCTCAAAGGCTTCCCCCAATGTGGTTCCTTCCTGTGGGCCAGATCAGGCGAAGGGCAGAGTTGTCTCTTTCCTTCTCTGACTCGGGCAAAATCGTCTTAGTAACACCTCTTCACAGTGTTGACCATGTGTTTTACGGGGGCTGCTGCTGAGCCTTTATCTCATCCTTTCATGGTGGAGAGAGAGAGGATTAGAATGATTTTTACTTCTAGGGGAGAGGGGAGTGTAATGATTATGTTGTCATTTAGTATTATGTCCTTTGGACATGAACTTGTTTTGAATTTCATATTAAATGGGCCCACCATCCCACTTTGTGAGGTCATTCAGCACGCTCATTTTGCACCTTGAACATCTCTCTCAGTATCACTTGGAAATGCTTGAAATGGCATGAGCTTGTCCTCACATTCCTATCAGCTGTAAATGCGGAGCCCCAACATGAACCTAACCATTGAGCAGAACACCTCTCCACCACCTGTGTAACACTGGGTAGGCCCCTTAACCTCTTGGTTTTCTTCAGTCCTCAGTTGTGAAAATGTGAGTGGTCTATGAATTTATATTTGGGGCAGGACAAGGTCGAGGAGAGTGTGTCTTTGCTTTTATTCTTCGAAACTGGTATGTCTTCCCTCTCTTCCCCATGGGTCCAAATCTCACTTGTCCTTCAGGCCCACTGCCAAGGAGCCTTCTCTGATTCCCCAGGCACACAAATCTCTGCCTCTTAGGGTCAGTGCCATACAACCAAGCTGTCTCTTACGTTAATCTGGCCTCTCAAGCCAATCTCAGAATGTGGGTCTGTCTTGCCCTCCTGGGAACCCTGGGGCTGTGCCAGCCCACCAGAACACCCCGCGTGGAGTGTCTACTAAACTAGGGCATCGGTGGGGAGGCCCGGGTGTGAGGGGCCAGGCAGAGTATTTCTGCCTCCCCCCTGCTCTCCTCCACCAAACTGCCCCTCCTCCTGAAGCCTGCCCCTCAAGTCACAGGTTCCTTATATGACCTCACTGGGTACTGATGACCTCACAGGCCTTCTCACAGTTGCCATGGCAGGGTAATTATGCCAACGTGCTGCCCTCAGAGAAACTTCCCTGACAGTTCTCCACCAGATACCAATCTCTTTGGTTGTCTGAGAGAGAATGTCTGACCAGATCTTCTATATTTACTCTAACGTGTCCTCTGTTCCCTGTGAGGGCAGTGCAGCAGGTACACTGAGATCGGGCATCTGTACAGGAGGCATGGTGTACACACAACCTCCCCTGGCTGCCACATGTTCCTGTGGGGCTTGCCGACCACTTACACCTGAGCGCGTTCCCAGTTGTAAGTAATACCAGTGACCTGGGACACCTTCAGGCGCCCACAGTGCTCACTGCTGAGGACAAGTGAAAGGTCATCCCTAGAAAAGTGTGCAGGATGCTTCTGATCTTTATAAATGTAGGCTTCCCCTTTGGGCTACAGGATGCTTCCATTCAGACCCTTTCCTGATTGGCCTCTTAGCAAAAGACAAGTGCATATTTTTTGGCAAAAGGTAAACGGAGCAGTTGGAGGAAGAGGGCCACTCTTGAACCGCACCTTCAAACCCAGGCTCCCCTGTGCTGTCATGCAGACATCTATATCGGTCCCCTCAGACACATCCCATCCTGAGCTGCTGAGTACTAGGGGAGAGGGTGGTGCCATATTGATGGGAAGACCGGAAGAACCCAAAGGGGTGTTGAAGTGCTAATGAGACTGGAGGGCTGAGGTGATGGTGTCCCAGGAGGCTGGGTTGATGTGAGCCTAGTCTAGGTACGCAGAACTCGGTTCTAGGTCTCCTGATCACTCTGCCTCAGTATTTGGCCTTCTTCTAGTCTAGATAAAAGTATCACAGGGCTAGAGTTCAGTGTGGTCGAAACACGCAGTATAAATGGGGTCCAAGAGGGGTTGACAAGGTGGGCGGGTTTTTAACCAATTTATATTAGATTATTTTTTTCCATACCTTGAACGGCATTTCCATTAAAGCCTCAGAAGTGACAGACTGCAAGAAATATTTTCTCTGTTGTGGAAGGCAGAGATGGAGAGGATCATGATTGCAATTACTTTCGGGTTCTCCTGTTTTCCCTGGAAACGGTGAAGAGTCTTCCTCATGTGCTGTAGCCGTACGCTCTAGGAATTGCTTGGGCAGCCAGTGTCCCTTCTCTAGGGACTCATAGAGGTGATGGGCCAAGGCTGTGTTTTGGATGTCAAGTAGATTAAAGGTCTTCAGCCAGCAATTGGGAGAGACATGAGAGAGGGAAATTCTGGCAGGAGACTGTGTACAGCAGCAGTGACTGACCACTTCTGATTTTCTTTGCAGCAGCAGTGGCTCCCATTTCTCCTCCTACCCCTGGTCACTACCATGTCCTCTAGTGAGGGTGTGGAGAAACGCAGTTGGGCTGGCATGGGGAGACATACTGCCTGGTTGGTGGCTACCGGGCCTACGGGCAGGTTCCTTTGGCCACGCCAGCGAAAGTGGAAGCAGAGAAGCCAGTCCCCAGTCATGCTCCCAAGAGGAAGCGCTCTCCAGAAAAGTCGGATGAAGACCTGGGTTGCCCCAATCCCCAAATCCGGCGATTGCAGCATTCAAGCAGTTTAGGACTAGAAGGTGCTTGGATTCTCCAGCAGGGTGGCCCAACCTCTGGGTGCATCCCCTCTGCACCAGCCCCAGTATACGAATGTCCCATCTTTGCTTTTTCAAGGTCGGCAACAAGGAGTCCCCTCCAAAATAAGGTCCCCTCTCATTGCCACCCTCTCAAAGGCTTCCCCCAATGTGGTTCCTTCCTGTGGGCCAGATCAGGCGAAGGGCAGAGTTGTCTCTTTCCTTCTCTGACTCGGGCAAAATCGTCTTAGTAACACCTCTTCACAGTGTTGACCATGTGTTTTACGGGGGCTGCTGCTGAGCCTTTATCTCATCCTTTCATGGTGGAGAGAGAGAGGATTAGAATGATTTTTACTTCTAGGGGAGAGGGGAGTGTAATGATTATGTTGTCATTTAGTATTATGTCCTTTGGACATGAACTTGTTTTGAATTTCATGTTAAAATGGGCCCACCATTCCCACTTTGTGAGGTCATTCAGCACGCTCATTTTGCACCTTGAACATCTCTCTCAGTATCACTTGGAAATGCTTGAAATGGCATGAGCTTGTCCTCACATTCCTATCAGCTGTAAACGCGGAGCCCCAACATGAACCTAACCATTGAGCAGAACACCTCTCCACCACCTGTGTAACACTGGGTAGGCCCCTTAACCTCTTGGTTTTCTTCAGTCCTCAGTTGTGAAAATGTGAGTGGTCTATGAATTTATATTTGGGGCAGGACAAGGTCGAGGAGAGTGTGTCTTTGCTTTTATTCTTCGAAACTGGTATGTCTTCCCTCTCTTCCCCATGGGTCCAAATCTCACTTGTCCTTCAGGCCCACTGCCAAGGAGCCTTCTCTGATTCCCCAGGCACACAAATCTCTGCCTCTTAGGGTCAGTGCCATACAACCAAGCTGTCTCTTACGTTAATCTGGCCTCTCAAGCCAATCTCAGAATGTGGGTCTGTCTTGCCCTCCTGGGAACCCTGGGGCTGTGCCAGCCCACCAGAACACCCCGCGTGGAGTGTCTACTAGGCTAGGGCATGGGTGGGGAGGCCCGGGTGTGAGGGGCCAGGCAGAGTATTTCTGCCTCCCCCCTGCTCTCCTCCACCAAACTGCCCCTCCTCCTGAAGCCTGCCCCTCAAGTCACAGGTTCCTTATATGACCTCACTGGGTACTGATGACCTCACAGGCCTTCTCACAGTTGCCATGGCAGGGTAACTATGCCAACGTGCTGCCCTCAGAGAAACTTCCCTGACAGTTCTCCACCAGATACCAATCTCTTTGGTTGTCTGAGAGAGAATGTCTGACCAGATCTTCTATATTTACTCTAACGTGTCCTCTGTTCCCTGTGAGGGCAGTGCAGCAGGTACACTGAGATCGGGCATCTGTACAGGAGGCATGGTGTACACACAACCTCCCCTGGCTGCCACATGTTCCTGTGGGGCTTGCCGACCACTTACACCTGAGCGCGTTCCCAGCTGTAAGTAATACCAGTGACCTGGGACACCTTCAGGCGCCCACAGTGCTCACTGCTGAGGACAAGTGAAAGGTCATCCCTGGAAAAGTGTGCAGGATGCTTCTGATCTTGATAAATGTAGCCTTCCCCTTTGGGCTACAGGATGCTTCCATTCAGACCCTTTCCTGATTGGCCTCTTAGCAAAAGACAAGTGCATTCTTGTTGGCAAATGGTAAACGGAGCAGTTGGAGGAAGAGGGCCACTCTTGAACCGCACCTTCAAACCCAGGCTCCCCTGTGCTGTCATGCAGACATCTATATCGGTCCCCTCAGACACATCCCATCCTGAGCTGCTGAGTACTAGGGGAGAGGGTGGTGCCATATTGATGGGAAGACCGGAAGAACCCAAAGGGGTGTTGAAGTGCTAATGAGACTGGAGGGCTGAGGAGATGGTGTCCCAGGAGGCTGGGTTGATGTGAGCCTAGTCTAGGTACGCAGAACTCGGTTCTAGGTCTCCTGATCACTCTGCCTCAGTATTTGGCCTTCTTCTAGTCTAGATAAAAGTATCACAGGGCTAGAGTTCAGTGTGGTCGAAACACGCAGTATAAATGGGGTCCAAGAGGGGTTGACAAGGTGGGCGGGTTTTTAACCAATTTATATTAGATTATTTTTTTCCAAACCTTGAACGGCATTTCCATTAAAGCCTCAGAAGTGACAGACTGCAAGAAATATTTTCTCTGTTGTGGAAGGCAGAGATGGAGAGGATCATGATTGCAATTACTTTCGGGTTCTCCTGTTTTCCCTGGAAACGGTGAAGAGTCTTCCTCATGTGCTGTAGCCGTACGCTCTAGGAATTGCTTGGGCAGCCAGTGTCCCTTCTCTAGGGACTCATAGAGGTGATGGGCCAAGGCTGTGTTTTGGATGTCAAGTAGATTAAAGGTCTTCAGCCAGCAATTGGGAGAGACATGAGAGAGGGAAATTCTGGCAGGAGACTGTGTACAGCAGCAGTGACTGACCACTTCTGATTTTCTTTGCAGCAGCAGTGGCTCCCATTTCTCCTCCTACCCCTGGTCACTACCATGTCCTCTAGTGAGGGTGTGGAGAAACGCAGTTGGGCTGGCATGGGGAGACATACTGCCTGGTTGGTGGCTACCGGGCCTACGGGCAGGTTCCTTTGGCCACGCCAGCGAAAGTGGAAGCAGAGAAGCCAGTCCCCAGTCGTGCTCCCAAGAGGAAGCACTCTCCAGAAAAGTCGGATGAAGACCTGGGATGCCCCAATCCCCAAATCCGGCGATTGCAGCATTCAAGAAGTTTAGGACTAGAAGGTGCTTGGATTCTCCTGCAGGGTGGCCCAATCTCTGGGTGCATCCCCTCTGCATCAGCCCCAGTATACGAATGTCCCATCTTTGTTTTTTCAAGGTCGGCAACAAGGAGTCCCCTCCAAAATAAGGTTCCCTCTCATTGCCACCCTCTCAAAGGCTTCCCCCAATGTGGTTCCTTCCTGTGGGCCAGATCAGGCGAAGGGCAGAGTTGTCTCTTTCCTTCTCTGACTCGGGCAAAATCGTCTTAGTAACACCTCTTCACAGTGTTGACCATGTGTTTTACGGGGGCTGCTGCTGAGCCTTTATCTCATCCTTTCATGGTGGAGAGAGAGAGGATTAGAATGATTTTTATTTCTAGGGGAGAGGGGAGTGTAATGATTATGTTGTCATTTAGTATTATGTCCTTTGGACATGAACTTGTTTTGAATTTCTTATTAAAATGGGCCCACCATTCCCACTTTGTGAGGTCATTCAGCACCCTCATTTTGCCCCTTGAACATCTCTCTCAGTATCACTTGGAAATGCTTGAAATGGCATGAGCTTGTCCTCACATTCCTTTCAGCTGTAAATGCGGAGCCCCAACATGAACCTAACCATTGAGCAGAACACCTCTCCACCACCTGTGTAACACTGGGTAGGCCGCTTAACCTCTTGGTTTTCTTCAGTCCTCAGTTGTGAAAATGTGAGTGGTCTATGAATTTATATTTGGGGCAGGACAAGGTCGAGGAGAGTGTGTCTTTGCTTTTATTCTTCGAAACTGGTATGTCTTCCCTCTCTTCCCCATGGGTCCAAATCTCACTTGTCCTTCAGGCCCACAGCCAAGGAGCCTTCTCTGATTCCCCAGGCACACAAATCTCTGCCTCTTAGGGTCAGTGCCATACAACCAAGCTGTCTCTTACGTTAATCTGGCCTCTCAAGCCAATCTCAGAATGTGGGTCTGTCTTGCCCTCCTGGGAACCCTGGGGCTGTGCCAGCCCACCAGAACACCCCGCGTGGAGTGTCTACTAGGCTAGGGCATGGGTGGGGAGGCCCGGGTGTGAGGGGCCAGGCAGAGTATTTCTGCCTCCCCCCTGCTCTCCTCCACCAAACTGCCCCTCCTCCTGAAGCCTGCCCCTCAAGTCACAGGTTCCTTATATGACCTCACTGGGTACTGATGACCTCACAGGCCTTCTCACAGTTGCCATGGCAGGGTAACTATGCCAACGTGCTGCCCTCAGAGAAACTTCCCTGACAGTTCTCCACCAGATACCAATCTCTTTGGTTGTCTGAGAGAGAATGTCTGACCAGATCTTCTATATTTACTCTAACGTGTCCTCTGTTCCCTGTGAGGGCAGTGCAGCAGGTACACTGAGATCGGGCATCTGTACAGGAGGCATGGTGTACACACAACCTCCCCTGGCTGCCACATGTTCCTGTGGGGCTTGCCGACCACTTACACCTGAGCGCGTTCCCAGCTGTAAGTAATACCAGTGACCTGGGACACCTTCAGGCGCCCACAGTGCTCACTGCTGAGGACAAGTGAAAGGTCATCCCTAGAAAAGTGTGCAGGATGCTTCTGATCTTTATAAATGTAGCCTTCCCCTTTGGGCTACAGGATGCTTCCATTCAGACCCTTTCCTGATTGGCCTCTTAGCAAAAGACAAGTGCATTTTTGTTGGCAAATGGTAAACGGAGCAGTTGGAGGAAGAGGGCCACTCTTGAACCGCACCTTCAAACCCAGGCTCCCCTGTGCTGTCATGCAGACATCTATATCGGTCCCCTCAGACACATCCCATCCTGAGCTGCTGAGTACTAGGGGAGAGGGTGGTGCCATATTGATGGGAAGACCGGAAGAATCCAAAGGGGTGTTGAAGTGCTAATGAGACTGGAGGGCTGAGGAGATGGTGTCCCAGGAGGCTGGGTTGATGTGAGCCTAGTCTAGGTATGCAGAACTCGGTTCTAGGTCTCCTGATCACTCTGCCTCAGTATTTGGCCTTCTTCTAGTCTAGATAAAAGTATCACAGGGCTAGAGTTCAGTGTGGTCGAAACACGCAGTATAAATGGGGTCCAAGAGGGGTTGACAAGGTGGGCGGGTTTTTAACCAATTTATATTAGATTATTTTTTTCCAAACCTTGAACGGCATTTCCATTAAAGCCTCAGAAGTGACAGACTGCAAGAAATGTTTTCTCTGTTGTGGAAGGCAGAGATGGAGAGAATCATGATTGCAATTACTTTCGGGTTCTCCTGTTTTCCCTGGAAACGGTGAAGAGACTTCCTCATGTGCTGTAGCCGTACGCTCTGGGAATTGCTTGGGCAGCCAGTGTCCCTTCTCTAGGGACTCATAGAGGTGATGGGCCAAGGCTGTGTTTTGGATGTCAAGTAGATTAAAGGTGTTCAGCCAGCAATTGGGAGAGACATGAGAGAGGGAAATTCTGGCAGGAGACTGTGTACAGCAGCAGTGACTGACCACTTCTGATCTTCTTTGCAGCAGCAGTGGCTCCCATTTCTCCTCCTACCCCTGGTCACTACCATGTCCTCTAGTGAGGGTGTGGAGAAACGCAGTTGGGCTGGCATGGGGAGACATACTGCCTGGTTGGTGGCTACCGGGCCTACGGGCAGGTTCCTTTGGCCACGCCAGCGAAAGTGGAAGCAGAGAAGCCAGTCCCCAGTCGTGCTCCCAAGAGGAAGCACTCTCCAGAAAAGTCGGATGAAGACCTGGGTTGCCCCAATCCCCAAATCCGGCGATTGCAGCATTCAAGCAGTTTAGGACTAGAAGGTGCTTGGATTCTCCAGCAGGGTGGCCCAACCTCTGGGTGCATGCCCTCTGCACCAGCCCCAGTATACGAATGTCCCATCTTTGCTTTTTCAAGGTCGGCAACAAGGAGTCCCCTCCAAAATAAGGTTCCCTCTCATTGCCACCCTCTCAAAGGCTTCCCCCAATGTGGTTCCTTCCTGTGGGCCAGATCAGGCGAAGGGCAGAGTTGTCTCTTTCCTTCTCTGACTCGGGCAAAATCGTCTAAGTAACACCTCTTCACAGTGTTGACCATGTGTTTTACGGGGGCTGCTGCTGAGCCTTTATCTCATCCTTTCATGGTGGAGAGAGAGAGGATTAGAATGATTTTTACTTCTAGGGGAGAGGGGAGTGTAATGATTATGTTGTCATTTAGTATTATGTCCTTTGGACATGAACTTGTTTTGAATTTCATATTAAATGGGCCCACCATCCCACTTTGTGAGGTCATTCAGCACGCTCATTTTGCACCTTGAAGATCTCGCTCAGTATCACTTGGAAATGCTTGAAATGGCATGAGCTTGTCCTCACATTCCTATCAGCTGTAAATGCGGAGCCCCAACATGAACCTAACCATTGAGCAGAACACCTCTCCACCACCTGTGTAACACTGGGTAGGCCCCTTAACCTCTTGGTTTTCTTCAGTCCTCAGTTGTGAAAATGTGAGTGGTCTATGAATTTATATTTGGGGCAGGGCAAGGTCGAGGAGAGTGTGTCTTTGCTTTTATTCTTCGAAACTGGTATGTCTTCCCTCTCTTCCCCATGGGTCCAAATCTCACTTGTCCTTCAGGCCCACAGCCAAGGAGCCTTCTCTGATTCCCCAGGCACACAAATCTCTGCCTCTTAGGGTCAGTGCCATACAACCAAGCTGTCTCTTACGTTAATCTGGCCTCTCAAGCCAATCTCAGAATGTGGGTCTGTCTTGCCCTCCTGGGAACCCTGGGGCTGTGCCAGCCCACCAGAACACCCCGCTTGGAGTGTCTACTAGGCTAGGGCATGGGTGGGGAGGCCCGGGTGTGAGGGGCCAGGCAGAGTATTTCTGCCTCCCCCCTGCTCTCCTCCACCAAACTGCCCCTCCTCCTGAAGCCTGCCCCTCAAGTCACAGGTTCCTTATATGACCTCACTGGGTACTGATGACCTCACAGGCCTTCTCACAGTTGCCATGGCAGGGTAACTATGCCAACGTGCTGCCCTCAGAGAAACTTCCCTGACAGTTCTCCACCAGATACCAATCTCTTTGGTTGTCTGAGAGAGAATGTCTGACCAGATCTTCTATATTTACTCTAACGTGTCCTCTGTTCCCTGTGAGGGCAGTGCAGCAGGTACACTGAGATCGGGCATCTGTACAGGAGGCATGGTGTACACACAACCTCCCCTGGCTGCCACATGTTCCTGTGGGGCTTGCCGACCACTTACACCTGAGCGCGTTCCCAGCTGTAAGTAATACCAGTGACCTGGGACACCTTCAGGCGCCCACAGTGCTCACTGCTGAGGACAAGTGAAAGGTCATCCCTAGAAAAGTGTGCAGGATGCTTCTGATCTTTATAAATGTAGGCTTCCCCTTTGGGCTACAGGATGCTTCCATTCAGACCCTTTCCTGATTGGCCTCTTAGCAAAAGACAAGTGCATTTTTGTTGGCAAATGGTAAACGGAGCAGTTGGAGGAAGAGGGCCACTCTTGAACCGCACCTTCAAACCCAGGCTCCCCTGTGCTGTCATGCAGACATATATATCGGTCCCCTCAGACACATCCCATCCTGAGCTGCTGAGTAGTAGGGGAGAGGGTGGTGCCATATTGTTGGGAAGACCGGAAGAATCCAAAGGGGTGTTGAAGTGCTAATGAGACTGGAGGGCTGAGGAGATGGTGTCCCAGGAGGCTGGGTTGATGTGAGCCTAGTCTAGGTATGCAGAACTCGGTTCTAGGTCTCCTGATCACTCTGCCTCAGTATTTGGCCTTCTTCTAGTCTAGATAAAAGTATCACAGGGCTAGAGTTCAGTGTGGTCGAAACACGCAGTATAAATGGGGTCCAAGAGGGGTTGACAAGGTGGGCGGGTTTTTAACCAATTTATATTAGATTATTTTTTTCCAAACCTTGAACGGCATTTCCATTAAAGCCTCAGAAGTGACAGACTGCAAGAAATGTTTTCTCTGTTGTGGAAGGCAGAGATGGAGAGAATCATGATTGCAATTACTTTCGGGTTCTCCTGTTTTCCCTGGAAACGGTGAAGAGACTTCCTCATGTGCTGTAGCCGTACGCTCTGGGAATTGCTTGGGCAGCCAGTGTCCCTTCTCTAGGGACTCATAGAGGTGATGGGCCAAGGCTGTGTTTTGGATGTCAAGTAGATTAAAGGTGTTCAGCCAGCAATTGGGAGAGACATGAGAGAGGGAAATTCTGGCAGGAGACTGTGTACAGCAGCAGTGACTGACCACTTCTGATCTTCTTTGCAGCAGCAGTGGCTCCCATTTCTCCTCCTACCCCTGGTCACTACCATGTCCTCTAGTGAGGGTGTGGAGAAACGCAGTTGGGCTGGCATGGGGAGACATACTGCCTGGTTGGTGGCTACCGGGCCTACGGGCAGGTTCCTTTGGCCACGCCAGCGAAAGTGGAAGCAGAGAAGCCAGTCCCCAGTCGTGCTCCCAAGAGGAAGCACTCTCCAGAAAAGTCGGATGAAGACCTGGGTTGCCCCAATCCCCAAATCCGGCGATTGCAGCATTCAAGCAGTTT
This sequence comes from Balaenoptera acutorostrata, assembly GCF_949987535.1. Lineage (NCBI taxonomy): Eukaryota > Metazoa > Chordata > Mammalia > Artiodactyla > Balaenopteridae > Balaenoptera > Balaenoptera acutorostrata. The sequence goes on from NC_080074.1 coordinate 77,086,821, forward strand.
AGGACTAGAAGGTGCTTGGATTCTCCAGCAGGGTGGCCCAACCTCTGGGTGCATGCCCTCTGCACCAGCCCCAGTATACGAATGTCCCATCTTTGCTTTTTCAAGGTCGGCAACAAGGAGTCCCCTCCAAAATAAGGTTCCCTCTCATTGCCACCCTCTCAAAGGCTTCCCCCAATGTGGTTCCTTCCTGTGGGCCAGATCAGGCGAAGGGCAGAGTTGTCTCTTTCCTTCTCTGACTCGGGCAAAATCGTCTTAGTAACACCTCTTCACAGTGTTGACCATGTGTTTTACGGGGGCTGCTGCTGAGCCTTTATCTCATCCTTTCATGGTGGAGAGAGAGAGGATTAGAATGATTTTTACTTCTAGGGGAGAGGGGAGTGTAATGATTATGTTGTCATTTAGTATTATGTCCTTTGGACATGAACTTGTTTTGAATTTCATATTAAATGGGCCCACCATCCCACTTTGTGAGGTCATTCAGCACGCTCATTTTGCACCTTGAAGATCTCGCTCAGTATCACTTGGAAATGCTTGAAATGGCATGAGCTTGTCCTCACATTCCTATCAGCTGTAAATGCGGAGCCCCAACATGAACCTAACCATTGAGCAGAACACCTCTCCACCACCTGTGTAACACTGGGTAGGCCCCTTAACCTCTTGGTTTTCTTCAGTCCTCAGTTGTGAAAATGTGAGTGGTCTATGAATTTATATTTGGGGCAGGACAAGGTCGAGGAGAGTGTGTCTTTGCTTTTATTCTTCGAAACTGGTATGTCTTCCCTCTCTTCCCCATGGGTCCAAATCTCACTTGTCCTTCAGGCCCACTGCCAAGGAGCCTTCTCTGATTCCCCAGGCACACAAATCTCTGCCTCTTAGGGTCAGTGTCATACAACCAAGCTGTCTCTTACGTTAATCTGGCCTCTCAAGCCAATCTCAGAATGTGGGTCTGTCTTGCCCTCCTGGGAACCCTGGGGCTGTGCCAGCCCACCAGAACACCCCGCGTGGAGTGTCTACTAGGCTAGGGCATGGGTGGGGAGGCCCGGGTGTGAGGGGCCAGGCAGAGTATTTCTGCCTCCCCCCTGCTCTCCTCCACCAAACTGCCCCTCCTCCTGAAGCCTGCCCCTCAAGTCACAGGTTCCTTATATGACCTCACTGGGTACTGATGACCTCACAGGCCTTCTCACAGTTGCCATGGCAGGGTAACTATGCCAACGTGCTGCCCTCAGAGAAACTTCCCTGACAGTTCTCCACCAGATACAAATCTCTTTGGTTGTCTGAGAGAGAATGTCTGACCAGATCTTCTATATTTACTCTAACGTGTCCTCTGTTCCCTGTGAGGGCAGTGCAGCAGGTACACTGAGATCGGGCATCTGTACAGGAGGCATGGTGTACACACAACCTCCCCTGGCTGCCACATGTTCCTGTGGGGCTTGCCGACCACTTACACCTGAGCGCGTTCCCAGCTGTAAGTAATACCAGTGACCTGGGACACCTTCAGGCGCCCACAGTGCTCACTGCTGAGGACAAGTGAAAGGTCATCCCTAGAAAAGTGTGCAGGATGCTTCTGATCTTTATAAATGTAGGCTTCCCCTTTGGGCTACAGGATGCTTCCATTCAGACCCTTTCCTGATTGGCCTCTTAGCAAAAGACAAGTGCATATTTGTTGGCAAAAGGTAAACGGAGCAGTTGGAGGAAGAGGGCCACTCTTGAACCGCACCTTCAAACCCAGGCTCCCCTGTGCTGTCATGCAGACATCTATATCGGTCCGCTCAGACACATCCCATCCTGAGCTGCTGAGTACTAGGGGAGAGGGTGGTGCCATATTGATGGGAAGACCGGAAGAACCCAAAGGGGTGTTGAAGTGCTAATGAGACTGGAGGGCTGAGGTGATGGTGTCCCAGGAGGCTGGGTTGATGTGAGCCTAGTCTAGGTACGCAGAACGCGGTTCTAGGTCTCCTGATCACTCTGCCTCAGTATTTGGCCTTCTTCTAGTCTAGATAAAAGTATCACAGGGCTAGAGTTCAGTGTGGTCGAAACACGCAGTATAAATGGGGTCCAAGAGGGGTTGACAAGGTGGGCGGGTTTTTAACCAATTTATATTAGATTATTTTTTTCCAAACCTTGAACGGCATTTCCATTAAAGCCTCAGAAGTGACAGACTGCAAGAAATGTTTTCTCTGTTGTGGAAGGCAGAGATGGAGAGGATCATGATTGCAATTACTTTCGGGTTCTCCTGTTTTCCCTGGAAACGGTGAAGAGTCTTCCTCATGTGCTGTAGCCGTACGCTCTAGGAATTGCTTGGGCAGCCAGTGTCCCTTCTCTAGGGACTCATAGAGGTGATGGGCCAAGGCTGTGTTTTGGATGTCAAGTAGATTAAAGGTCTTCAGCCAGCAATTGGGAGAGACATGAGAGAGGGAAATTCTGGCAGGAGATTGTGTACAGCAGCAGTGACTGACCACTTCTGATTTTCTTTGCAGCAGCAGTGGCTCCCATTTCTCCTCCTACCCCTGGTCACTACCATGTCCTCTAGTGAGGGTGTGGAGAAACGCAGTTGGGCTGGCATGGGGAGACATACTGCCTGGTTGGTGGCTACCGGGCCTACGGGCAGGTTCCTTTGGCCACGCCAGCGAAAGTGGAAGCAGAGAAGCCAGTCCCCAGTCATGCTCCCAAGAGGAAGCGCTCTCCAGAAAAGTCGGATGAAGACCTGGGTTGCCCCAATCCCCAAATCCGGCGATTGCAGCATTCAAGCAGTTTAGGACTAGAAGGTGCTTGGATTCTCCAGCAGGGTGGCCCAACCTCTGGGTGCATGCCCTCTGCACCAGCCCCAGTATACGAATGTCCCATCTTTGCTTTTTCAAGGTCGGCAACAAGGAGTCCCCTCCAAAATAAGGTTCCCTCTCATTGCCACCCTCTCAAAGGCTTCCCCCAATGTGGTTCCTTCCTGTGGGCCAGATCAGGCGAAGGGCAGAGTTGTCTCTTTCCTTCTCTGACTCGGGCAAAATCGTCTTAGTAACACCTCTTCACAGTGTTGACCATGTGTTTTACGGGGGCTGCTGCTGAGCCTTTATCTCATCCTTTCATGGTGGAGAGAGAGAGGATTAGAATGATTTTTACTTCTAGGGGAGAGGGGAGTGTAATGATTATGTTGTCATTTAGTATTATGTCCTTTGGACATGAACTTGTTTTGAATTTCATATTAAATGGGCCCACCATTCCCACTTTGTGAGGTCATTCAGCACGCTCATTTTGCACCTTGAACATCTCTCTCAGTATCACTTGGAAATGCTTGAAATGGCATGAGCTTGTCCTCACATTCCTATCAGCTGTAAACGCGGAGCCCCAACATGAACCTAACCATTGAGCAGAACACCTCTCCACCACCTGTGTAACACTGGGTAGGCCCCTTAACCTCTTGGTTTTCTTCAGTCCTCAGTTGTGAAAATGTGAGTGGTCTATGAATTTATATTTGGGGCAGGACAAGGTCGAGGAGAGTGTGTCTTTGCTTTTATTCTTCGAAACTGGTATGTCTTCCCTCTCTTCCCCATGGGTCCAAATCTCACTTGTCCTTCAGGCCCACTGCCAAGGAGCCTTCTCTGATTCCCCAGGCACACAAATCTCTGCCTCTTAGGGTCAGTGCCATACAACCAAGCTGTCTCTTACGTTAATCTGGCCTCTCAAGCCAATCTCAGAATGTGGGTCTGTCTTGCCCTCCTGGGAACCCTGGGGCTGTGCCAGCCCACCAGAACACCCCGCGTGGAGTGTCTACTAGGCTAGGGCATGGGTGGGGAGGCCCGGGTGTGAGGGGCCAGGCAGAGTATTTCTGCCTCCCCCCTGCTCTCCTCCACCAAACTGCCCCTCCTCCTGAAGCCTGCCCCTCAAGTCACAGGTTCCTTATATGACCTCACTGGGTACTGATGACCTCACAGGCCTTCTCACAGTTGCCATGGCAGGGTAACTATGCCAACGTGCTGCCCTCAGAGAAACTTCCCTGACAGTTCTCCACCAGATACCAATCTCTTTGGTTGTCTGAGAGAGAATGTCTGACCAGATCTTCTATATTTACTCTAACGTGTCCTCTGTTCCCTGTGAGGGCAGTGCAGCAGGTACACTGAGATCGGCCATCTGTACAGGAGACATGATGTACACACAACCTCCCCTGGCTGCCACATGTTCCTGTGGGGCTTGCCGACCACTTACACCTGAGCGCGTTCCCAGCTGTAAGTAATACCAGTGACCTGGGACACCTTCAGGCGCCCACAGTGCTCACTTCTGAGGACAAGTGAAAGGTCATCCCTAGAAAAGTGTGCAGGATGCTTCTGATCTTTATAAATGTAGCCTTCCCCTTTGGGCTACAGGATGCTTCCATTCAGACCCTTTCCTGATTGGCCTCTTAGCAAAAGACAAGTGCATTTTTGTTGGCAAATGGTAAACGGAGCAGTTGGAGGAAGAGGGCCACTCTTGAACCGCACCTTCAAACCCAGGCTCCCCTGTGCTGTCATGCAGACATCTATATCGGTCCCCTCAGACACATCCCATCCTGAGCTGCTGAGTACTAGGGGAGAGGGTGGTGCCATATTGATGGGAAGACCGGAAGAATCCAAAGGGGTGTTGAAGTGCTAATGAGACTGGAGGGCTGAGGAGATGGTGTCCCAGGAGGCTGGGTTGATGTGAGCCTAGTCTAGGTACGCAGAACTCGGTTCTCGGTCTCCTGATCACTCTGCCTCAGTATTTGGCCTTCTTCTAGTCTAGATAAAAGTATCACAGGGCTAGAGTTCAGTGTGGTCGAAACACGCAGTATAAATGGGGTCCAAGAGGGGTTGACAAGGTGGGCGGGTTTTTAACCAATTTATATTAGATTATTTTTTTCCAAACCTTGAACGGCATTTCCATTAAAGCCTCAGAAGTGACAGACTGCAAGAAATGTTTTCTCTGTTGTGGAAGGCAGAGATGGAGAGAATCATGATTGCAATTACTTTCGGGTTCTCCTGTTTTCCCTGGAAACGGTGAAGAGACTTCCTCATGTGCTGTAGCCGTACGCTCTGGGAATTGCTTGGGCAGCCAGTGTCCCTTCTCTAGGGACTCATAGAGGTGATGGGCCAAGGCTGTGTTTTGGATGTCAAGTAGATTAAAGGTGTTCAGCCAGCAATTGGGAGAGACATGAGAGAGGGAAATTCTGGCAGGAGACTGTGTACAGCAGCAGTGACTGACCACTTCTGATCTTCTTTGCAGCAGCAGTGGCTCCCATTTCTCCTCCTACCCCTGGTCACTACCATGTCCTCTAGTGAGGGTGTGGAGAAACGCAGTTGGGCTGGCATGGGGAGACATACTGCCTGGTTGGTGGCTACCGGGCCTACGGGCAGGTTCCTTTGGCCACGCCAGCGAAAGTGGAAGCAGAGAAGCCAGTCCCCAGTCGTGCTCCCAAGAGGAAGCACTCTCCAGAAAAGTCGGATGAAGACCTGGGTTGCCCCAATCCCCAAATCCGGCGATTGCAGCATTCAAGCAGTTTAGGACTAGAAGGTGCTTGGATTCTCCAGCAGGGTGGCCCAACCTCTGGGTGCATGCCCTCTGCACCAGCCCCAGTATACGAATGTCCCATCTTTGCTTTTTCAAGGTCGGCAACAAGGAGTCCCCTCCAAAATAAGGTTCCCTCTCATTGCCACCCTCTCAAAGGCTTCCCCCAATGTGGTTCCTTCCTGTGGGCCAGATCAGGCGAAGGGCAGAGTTGTCTCTTTCCTTCTCTGACTCGGGCAAAATCGTCTTAGTAACACCTCTTCACAGTGTTGACCATGTGTTTTACGGGGGCTGCTGCTGAGCCTTTATCTCATCCTTTCATGGTGGAGAGAGAGAGGATTAGAATGATTTTTACTTCTAGGGGAGAGGGGAGTGTAATGATTATGTTGTCATTTAGTATTATGTCCTTTGGACATGAACTTGTTTTGAATTTCATATTAAATGGGCCCACCATCCCACTTTGTGAGGTCATTCAGCACGCTCATTTTGCACCTTGAAGATCTCGCTCAGTATCACTTGGAAATGCTTGAAATGGCATGAGCTTGTCCTCACATTCCTATCAGCTGTAAATGCGGAGCCCCAACATGAACCTAACCATTGAGCAGAACACCTCTCCACCACCTGTGTAACACTGGGTAGGCCCCTTAACCTCTTGGTTTTCTTCAGTCCTCAGTTGTGAAAATGTGAGTGGTCTATGAATTTATATTTGGGGCAGGGCAAGGTCGAGGAGAGTGTGTCTTTGCTTTTATTCTTCGAAACTGGTATGTCTTCCCTCTCTTCCCCATGGGTCCAAATCTCACTTGTCCTTCAGGCCCACAGCCAAGGAGCCTTCTCTGATTCCCCAGGCACACAAATCTCTGCCTCTTAGGGTCAGTGCCATACAACCAAGCTGTCTCTTACGTTAATCTGGCCTCTCAAGCCAATCTCAGAATGTGGGTCTGTCTTGCCCTCCTGGGAACCCTGGGGCTGTGCCAGCCCACCAGAACACCCCGCTTGGAGTGTCTACTAGGCTAGGGCATGGGTGGGGAGGCCCGGGTGTGAGGGGCCAGGCAGAGTATTTCTGCCTCCCCCCTGCTCTCCTCCACCAAACTGCCCCTCCTCCTGAAGCCTGCCCCTCAAGTCACAGGTTCCTTATATGACCTCACTGGGTACTGATGACCTCACAGGCCTTCTCACAGTTGCCATGGCAGGGTAACTATGCCAACGTGCTGCCCTCAGAGAAACTTCCCTGACAGTTCTCCACCAGATACCAATCTCTTTGGTTGTCTGAGAGAGAATGTCTGACCAGATCTTCTATATTTACTCTAACGTGTCCTCTGTTCCCTGTGAGGGCAGTGCAGCAGGTACACTGAGATCGGGCATCTGTACAGGAGGCATGGTGTACACACAAGCTCCCCTGGCTGCCACATGTTCCTGTGGGGCTTGCCGACCACTTACACCTGAGCGCGTTCCCAGCTGTAAGTAATACCAGTGACCTGGGACACCTTCAGGCGCCCACAGTGCTCACTGCTGAGGACAAGTGAAAGGTCATCCCTAGAAAAGTGTGCAGGATGCTTCTGATCTTTATAAATGTAGGCTTCCCCTTTGGGCTACAGGATGCTTCCATTCAGACCCTTTCCTGATTGGCCTCTTAGCAAAAGACAAGTGCATTTTTGTTGGCAAATGGTAAACGGAGCAGTTGGAGGAAGAGGGCCACTCTTGAACCGCACCTTCAAACCCAGGCTCCCCTGTGCTGTCATGCAGACATATATATCGGTCCCCTCAGACACATCCCATCCTGAGCGGCTGAGTACTAGGGGAGAGGGTGGTGCCATATTGATGGGAAGACCGGAAGAATCCAAAGGGGTGTTGAAGTGCTAATGAGACTGGAGGGCTGAGGAGATGGTGTCCCAGGAGGCTGGGTTGATGTGAGCCTAGTCTAGGTATGCAGAACTCGGATCTAGGTCTGCTGATCACTCTGCCTCAGTATTTGGCCTTCTTCTAGTCTAGATAAAAGTATCACAGGGCTAGAGTTCAGTGTGGTCGAAACACGCAGTATAAATGGGGTCCAAGAGGGGTTGACAAGGTGGGCGGGTTTTTAACCAATTTATATTAGATTATTTTTTTCCAAATCTTGAACGGCATTTCCATTAAAGCCTCAGAAGTGACAGACTGCAAGAAATGTTTTCTCTGTTCTGGAAGGCAGAGATGGAGAGAATCATGATTGCAATTACTTTCGGGTTCTCCTGTTTTCCCTGGAAACGGTGAAGAGACTTCCTCATGTGCTGTAGCCGTACGCTCTGGGAATTGCTTGGGCAGCCAGTGTCCCTTCTCTAGGGACTCATAGAGGTGATGGGCCAAGGCTGTGTTTTGGATGTCAAGTAGATTAAAGGTGTTCAGCCAGCAATTGGGAGAGACATGAGAGAGGGAAATTCTGGCAGGAGACTGTGTACAGCAGCAGTGACTGACCACTTCTGATCTTCTTTGCAGCAGCAGTGGCTCCCATTTCTCCTCCTACCCCTGGTCACTACCATGTCCTCTAGTGAGGGTGTGGAGAAACGCAGTTGGGCTGGCATGGGGAGACATACTGCCTGGTTGGTGGCTACCGGGCCTACGGGCAGGTTCCTTTGGCCACGCCAGCGAAAGTGGAAGCAGAGAAGCCAGTCCCCAGTCGTGCTCCCAAGAGGAAGCACTCTCCAGAAAAGTCGGATGAAGACCTGGGTTGCCCCAATCCCCAAATCCGCGATTGCAGCATTCAAGCAGTTTAGGACTAGAAGGTGCTTGGATTCTCCAGCAGGGTGGCCCAACCTCTGGGTGCATGCCCTCTGCATCAGCCCCAGTATACGAATGTCCCATCTTTGCTTTTTCAAGGTCGGCAACAAGGAGTCCCCTCCAAAATAAGGTTCCCTCTCATTGCCACCCTCTCAAAGGCTTCCCCCAATGTGGTTCCTTCCTGTGGGCCAGATCAGGCGAAGGGCAGAGTTGTCTCTTTCCTTCTCTGACTCGGGCAAAATCGTCTTAGTAACACCTCTTCACAGTGTTGACCATGTGTTTTACGGGGGCTGCTGCTGAGCCTTTATCTCATCCTTTCATGGTGGAGAGAGAGAGGATTAGAATGATTTTTACTTCTAGGGGAGAGGGGAGTGTAATGATTATGTTGTCATTTAGTATTATGTCCTTTGGACATGAACTTGTTTTGAATTTCATATTAAATGGGCCCACCATCCCACTTTGTGAGGTCATTCAGCACGCCCATTTTGCACCTTGAAGATCTCGCTCAGTATCACTTGGAAATGCTTGAAATGGCATGAGCTTGTCCTCACATTCCTATCAGCTGTAAATGCGGAGCCCCAACATGAACCTAACCATTGAGCAGAACACCTCTCCACCACCTGTGTAACACTGGGTAGGCCCCTTAACCTCTTGGTTTTCTTCAGTCCTCAGTTGTGAAAATGTGAGTGGTCTATGAATTTATATTTGGGGCAGGACAAGGTCGAGGAGAGTGTGTCTTTGCTTTTATTCTTCGAAACTGTTATGTCTTCCCTCTCTTCCCCATGGGTCCAAATCTCACTTGTCCTTCAGGCCCACTGCCAAGGAGCCTTCTCTGATTCCCCAGGCACACAAATCTCTGCCTCTTAGGGTCAGTGCCATACAACCAAGCTGTCTCTTACGTTAATCTGGCCTCTCAAGCCAATCTCAGAATGTGGGTCTGTCTTGCCCTCCTGGGAACCCTGGGGCTGTGCCAGCCCACCAGAACACCCCGCGTGGAGTGTCTACTAGGCTAGGGCATGGGTGGGGAGGCCCGGGTGTGAGGGGCCAGGCAGAGTATTTCTGCCTCCCCTCTGCTCTCCTCCACCAAACTGCCCCTCCTCCTGAAGCCTGCCCCTCAAGTCACAGGTTCCTTATATGACCTCACTGGGTACTGATGACCTCACAGGCCTTCTCACAGTTGCCATGGCAGGGTAACTATGCCAACGTGCTGCCCTCAGAGAAACTTCCCTGACAGTTCTCCACCAGATACCAATCTCTTTGGTTGTCTGAGAGAGAATGTCTGACCAGATCTTCTATATTTACTCTAACGTGTCCTCTGTTCCCTGTGAGGGCAGTGCAGCAGGTACACTGAGATCGGGCATCTGTACAGGAGGCATGGTGTACACACAACCTCCCCTGGCTGCCACATGTTCCTGTGGGGCTTGCCGACCACTTACACCTGAGCGCGTTCCCAGCTGTAAGTAATACCAGTGACCTGGGACACCTTCAGGCGCCCACAGTGCTCACTGCTGAGGACAAGTGAAAGGTCATCCCTAGAAAAGTGTGCAGGATGCTTCTGATCTTTATAAATGTAGGCTTCCCCTTTGGGCTACAGGATGCTTCCATTCAGACCCTTTCCTGATTGGCCTCTTAGCAAAAGACAAGTGCGTATTTGTTGGCAAAAGGTAAACGGAGCAGTTGGAGGAAGAGGGCCACTCTTGAACCGCACCTTCAAACCCAGGCTCCCCTGTGCTGTCATGCAGACATCTATATCGGTCCCCTCAGACACATCCCATCCTGAGCTGCTGAGTACTAGGGGAGAGGGTGGTGCCATATTGATGGGAAGACCGGAAGAACCCAAAGGGGTGTTGAAGTGCTAATGAGACTGGAGGGCTGAGGTGATGGTGTCCCAGGAGGCTGGGTTGATGTGAGCCTAGTCTAGGTACGCAGAACGCGGTTCTAGGTCTCCTGATCACTCTGCCTCAGTATTTGGCCTTCTTCTAGTCTAGATAAAAGTATCACAGGGCTAGAGTTCAGTGTGGTCGAAATACGCAGTATAAATGGGGTCCAAGAGGGGTTGACAAGGTGGGCGGGTTTTTAACCAATTTATATTAGATTATTTTTTTCCAAACCTTGAACGGCATTTCCATTAAAGCCTCAGAAGTGACAGACTGCAAGAAATGTTTTCTCTGTTGTGGAAGGCAGAGATGGAGAGGATCATGATTGCAATTACTTTCGGGTTCTCCTGTTTTCCCTGGAAACGGTGAAGAGTCTTCCTCATGTGCTGTAGCCGTACGCTCTAGGAATTGCTTGGGCAGCCAGTGTCCCTTCTCTAGGGACTCATAGAGGTGATGGGCCAAGGCTGTGTTTTGGATGTCAAGTAGATTAAAGGTCTTCAGCCAGCAATTGGGAGAGACATGAGAGAGGGAAATTCTGGCAGGAGACTGTGTACAGCAGCAGTGACTGACCACTTCTGATTTTCTTTGCAGCAGCAGTGGCTCCCATTTCTCCTCCTACCCCTGGTCACTACCATGTCCTCTAGTGAGGGTGTGGAGAAACGCAGTTGGGCTGGCATGGGGAGACATACTGCCTGGTTGGTGGCTACCGGGCCTACGGGCAGGTTCCTTTGGCCACGCCAGCGAAAGTGGAAGCAGAGAAGCCAGTCCCCAGTCATGCTCCCAAGAGGAAGCGCTCTCCAGAAAAGTCGGATGAAGACCTGGGTTGCCCCAATCCCCAAATCCGGCGATTGCAGCATTCAAGCAGTTTAGGACTAGAAGGTGCTTGGATTCTCCAGCAGGGTGGACCAACCTCTGGGCGCATCCCCTCTGCACCAGCCCCAGTATACGAATGTCCCATCTTTGCTTTTTCAAGGTCGGCAACAAGGAGTCCCCTCCAAAATAAGGTTCCCTCTCATTGCCACCCTCTCAAAGGTTTCCCCCAATGTGGTTCCTTCCTGTGGGCCAGATCAGGCGAAGGGCAGAGTTGTCTCTTTCCTTCTCTGACTCGGGCAAAATCGTCTTAGTAACACCTCTTCACAGTGTTGACCATGTGTTTTACGGGGGCTGCTGCTGAGCCTTTATCTCATACTTTCATGGTGGAGAGAGAGAGGATTAGAATGATTTTTACTTCTAGGGGAGAGGGGAGTGTAATGACTATGTTGTCATTTAGTATTATGTCCTTTGGACATGAACTTGTTTTGAATTTCATATTAAAATGGGCCCACCATTCCCACTTTGTGAGGTCATTCAGCACCCTCATTTTGCACCTTGAACATCTCTCTCAGTATCACTTGGAAATGCGTGAAATGGCATGAGCTTGTCCTCACATTCCTATCAGCTGTAAATGCGGAGCCCCAACATGAACCTAACCATTGAGCAGAACACCTCTCCACCACCTGTGTGACACTGGGTAGGCCCCTTAACCTCTTGGTTTTCTTCAGTCCTCAGTTGTGAAAATGTGAGTGGTCTATGAATTTATATTTGGGGCAGGACAAGGTCGAGGAGAGTGTGTCTTTGCTTTTATTCTTCGAAACTGGTATGTCTTCCCTCTCTTCCCCATGGGTCCAAATCTCACTTGTCCTTCAGGCCCACTGCCAAGGAGCCTTCTCTGATTCCCCAGGCACACAAATCTCTGCCTCTTAGGGTCAGTGCCATACAACCAAGCTGTCTCTTACGTTAATCTGGCCTCTCAAGCCAATCTCAGAATGTGGGTCTGTCTTGCCCTCCTGGGAACCCTGGGGCTGTGCCAGCCCACCAGAACACCCCGCGTGGAGTGTCTACTAGGCTAGGGCATGGGTGGGGAGGCCCGGGTGTGAGGGGCCAGGCAGAGTATTTCTGCCTCCCCTCTGCTCTCCTCCACCAAACTGCCCCTCCTCCTGAAGCCTGCCCCTCAAGTCACAGGTTCCTTATATGACCTCACTGGGTACTGATGACCTCACAGGCCTTCTCACAGTTGCCATGGCAGGGTAACTATGCCAACGTGCTGCCCTCAGAGAAACTTCCCTGACAGTTCTCCACCAGATACCAATCTCTTTGGTTGTCTGAGAGAGAATGTCTGACCAGATCTTCTATATTTACTCTAACGTGTCCTCTGTTCCCTGTGAGGGCAGTGCAGCAGGTACACTGAGATCGGGCATCTGTACAGGAGGCATGGTGTACACACAACCTCCCCTGGCTGCCACATGTTCCTGTGGGGCTTGCCGACCACTTACACCTGAGCGCGTTCCCAGCTGTAAGTAATACCAGTGACCTGGGACACCTTCAGGCGCCCACAGTGCTCACTGCTGAGGACAAGTGAAAGGTCATCCCTAGAAAAGTGTGCAGGATGCTTCTGATCTTTATAAATGTAGGCTTCCCCTTTGGGCTACAGGATGCTTCCATTCAGACCCTTTCCTGATTGGCCTCTTAGCAAAAGACAAGTGCGTATTTGTTGGCAAAAGGTAAACGGAGCAGTTGGAGGAAGAGGGCCACTCTTGAACCGCACCTTCAAACCCAGGCTCCCCTGTGCTGTCATGCAGACATCTATATCGGTCCCCTCAGACACATCCCATCCTGAGCTGCTGAGTACTAGGGGAGAGGGTGGTGCCATATTGATGGGAAGACCGGAAGAACCCAAAGGGGTGTTGAAGTGCTAATGAGACTGGAGGGCTGAGGTGATGGTGTCCCAGGAGGCTGGGTTGATGTGAGCCTAGTCTAGGTACGCAGAACGCGGTTCTAGGTCTCCTGATCACTCTGCCTCAGTATTTGGCCTTCTTCTAGTCTAGATAAAAGTATCACAGGGCTAGAGTTCAGTGTGGTCGAAATACGCAGTATAAATGGGGTCCAAGAGGGGTTGACAAGGTGGGCGGGTTTTTAACCAATTTATATTAGATTATTTTTTTCCAAACCTTGAACGGCATTTCCATTAAAGCCTCAGAAGTGACAGACTGCAAGAAATGTTTTCTCTGTTGTGGAAGGCAGAGATGGAGAGGATCATGATTGCAATTACTTTCGGGTTCTCCTGTTTTCCCTGGAAACGGTGAAGAGTCTTCCTCATGTGCTGTAGCCGTACGCTCTAGGAATTGCTTGGGCAGCCAGTGTCCCTTCTCTAGGGACTCATAGAGGTGATGGGCCAAGGCTGTGTTTTGGATGTCAAGTAGATTAAAGGTCTTCAGCCAGCAATTGGGAGAGACATGAGAGAGGGAAATTCTGGCAGGAGACTGTGTACAGCAGCAGTGACTGACCACTTCTGATTTTCTTTGCAGCAGCAGTGGCTCCCATTTCTCCTCCTACCCCTGGTCACTACCATGTCCTCTAGTGAGGGTGTGGAGAAACGCAGTTGGGCTGGCATGGGGAGACATACTGCCTGGTTGGTGGCTACCGGGCCTACGGGCAGGTTCCTTTGGCCACGCCAGCGAAAGTGGAAGCAGAGAAGCCAGTCCCCAGTCATGCTCCCAAGAGGAAGCGCTCTCCAGAAAAGTCGGATGAAGACCTGGGTTGCCCCAATCCCCAAATCCGGCGATTGCAGCATTCAAGCAGTTTAGGACTAGAAGGTGCTTGGATTCTCCAGCAGGGTGGACCAACCTCTGGGCGCATCCCCTCTGCACCAGCCCCAGTATACGAATGTCCCATCTTTGCTTTTTCAAGGTCGGCAACAAGGAGTCCCCTCCAAAATAAGGTTCCCTCTCATTGCCACCCTCTCAAAGGTTTCCCCCAATGTGGTTCCTTCCTGTGGGCCAGATCAGGCGAAGGGCAGAGTTGTCTCTTTCCTTCTCTGACTCGGGCAAAATCGTCTTAGTAACACCTCTTCACAGTGTTGACCATGTGTTTTACGGGGGCTGCTGCTGAGCCTTTATCTCATACTTTCATGGTGGAGAGAGAGAGGATTAGAATGATTTTTACTTCTAGGGGAGAGGGGAGTGTAATGACTATGTTGTCATTTAGTATTATGTCCTTTGGACATGAACTTGTTTTGAATTTCATATTAAAATGGGCCCACCATTCCCACTTTGTGAGGTCATTCAGCACCCTCATTTTGCACCTTGAACATCTCTCTCAGTATCACTTGGAAATGCGTGAAATGGCATGAGCTTGTCCTCACATTCCTATCAGCTGTAAATGCGGAGCCCCAACATGAACCTAACCATTGAGCAGAACACCTCTCCACCACCTGTGTGACACTGGGTAGGCCCCTTAACCTCTTGGTTTTCTTCAGTCCTCAGTTGTGAAAATGTGAGTGGTCTATGAATTTATATTTGGGGCAGGACAAGGTCGAGGAGAGTGTGTCTTTGCTTTTATTCTTCGAAACTGGTATGTCTTCCCTCTCTTCCCCATGGGTCCAAATCTCACTTGTCCTTCAGGCCCACTGCCAAGGAGCCTTCTCTGATTCCCCAGGCACACAAATCTCTGCCTCTTAGGGTCAGTGCCATACAACCAAGCTGTCTCTTACGTTAATCTGGCCTCTCAAGCCAATCTCAGAATGTGGGTCTGTCTTGCCCTCCTGGGAACCCTGGGGCTGTGCCAGCCCACCAGAACACCCCGCGTGGAGTGTCTACTAGGCTAGGGCATGGGTGGGGAGGCCCGGGTGTGAGGGGCCAGGCAGAGTATTTCTGCCTCCCCTCTGCTCTCCTCCACCAAACTGCCCCTCCTCCTGAAGCCTGCCCCTCAAGTCACAGGTTCCTTATATGACCTCACTGGGTACTGATGACCTCACAGGCCTTCTCACAGTTGCCATGGCAGGGTAACTATGCCAACGTGCTGCCCTCAGAGAAACTTCCCTGACAGTTCTCCACCAGATACCAATCTCTTTGGTTGTCTGAGAGAGAATGTCTGACCAGATCTTCTATATTTACTCTAACGTGTCCTCTGTTCCCTGTGAGGGCAGTGCAGCAGGTACACTGAGATCGGGCATCTGTACAGGAGGCATGGTGTACACACAACCTCCCCTGGCTGCCACATGTTCCTGTGGGGCTTGCCGACCACTTACACCTGAGCGCGTTCCCAGCTGTAAGTAATACCAGTGACCTGGGACACCTTCAGGCGCCCACAGTGCTCACTGCTGAGGACAAGTGAAAGGTCATCCCTAGAAAAGTGTGCAGGATGCTTCTGATCTTTATAAATGTAGGCTTCCCCTTTGGGCTACAGGATGCTTCCATTCAGACCCTTTCCTGATTGGCCTCTTAGCAAAAGACAAGTGCATTTTTGTTGGCAAATGGTAAACGGAGCAGTTGGAGGAAGAGGGCCACTCTTGAACCGCACCTTCAAACCCAGGCTCCCCTGTGCTGTCATGCAGACATCTATATCGGTCCCCTCAGACACATCCCATCCTGAGCTGCTGAGTACTAGGGGAGAGGGTGGTGCCATATTGATGGGAAGACCGGAAGAACCCAAAGGGGTGTTGAAGTGCTAATGAGACTGGAGGGCTGAGGAGATGGTGTCCCAGGAGGCTGGGTTGATGTGAGCCTAGTCTAGGTACGCAGAACTCGGTTCTAGGTCTCCTGAAAACTCTGCCTCAGTATTTGGCCTTCTTCTAGTCTAGATAAAAGTATCACAGGGCTAGAGTTCAGTGTGGTCGAAACACGCAGTATAAATGGGGTCCAAGAGGGGTTGACAAGGTGGGCGGGTTTTTAACCAATTTATATTAGATTATTTTTTTCCAAACCTTGAACGGCATTTCCATTAAAGCCTCAGAAGTGACAGACTGCAAGAAATGTTTTCTCTGTTGTGGAAGGCAGAGATGGAGAGGATCATGATTGCAATTACTTTCGGGTTCTCCTGTTTTCCCTGGAAACGGTGAAGAGTCTTCCTCATGTGCTGTAGCCGTACGCTCTAGGAATTGCTTGGGCAGCCAGTGTCCCTTCTCTAGGGACTCATAGAGGTGATGGGCCAAGGCTGTGTTTTGGATGTCAAGTAGATTAAAGGTCTTCAGCCAGCAATTGGGAGAGACATGAGAGAGGGAAATTCTGGCAGGAGACTGTGTACAGCAGCAGTGACTGACCACTTCTGATTTTCTTTGCAGCAGCAGTGGCTCCCATTTCTCCTCCTACCCCTGGTCACTACCATGTCCTCTAGTGAGGGTGTGGAGAAACGCAGTTGGGCTGGCATGGGGAGACATACTGCCTGGTTGGTGGCTACCGGGCCTACGGGCAGGTTCCTTTGGCCACGCCAGCGAAAGTGGAAGCAGAGAAGCCAGTCCCCAGTCATGCTCCCAAGAGGAAGCGCTCTCCAGAAAAGTCGGATGAAGACCTGGGTTGCCCCAATCCCCAAATCCGGCGATTGCAGCATTCAAGCAGTTTAGGACTAGAAGGTGCTTGGATTCTCCAGCAGGGTGGCCCAACCTCTGGGCGCATCCCCTCTGCACCAGCCCCAGTATACGAATGTCCCATCTTTGCTTTTTCAAGGTCGGCAACAAGGAGTCCCCTCCAAAATAAGGTTCCCTCTCATTGCCACCCTCTCAAAGGCTTCCCCCAATGTGGTTCCTTCCTGTGGGCCAGATCAGGCGAAGGGCAGAGTTGTCTCTTTCCTTCTCTGACTCGGGCAAAATCGTCTTAGTAACACCTCTTCACAGTGTTGACCATGTGTTTTACGGGGGCTGCTGCTGAGCCTTTATCTCATCCTTTCATGGTGGAGAGAGAGAGGATTAGAATGATTTTTACTTCTAGGGGAGAGGGGAGTGTAATGACTATGTTGTCATTTAGTATTATGTCCTTTGGACATGAACTTGTTTTGAATTTCATATTAAAATGGGCCCACCATTCCCACTTTGTGAGGTCATTCAGCACCCTCATTTTGCACCTTGAACATCTCTCTCAGTATCACTTGGAAATGCGTGAAATGGCATGAGCTTGTCCTCACATTCCTATCAGCTGTAAATGCGGAGCCCCAACATGAACCTAACCATTGAGCAGAACACCTCTCCACCACCTGTGTGACACTGGGTAGGCCCCTTAACCTCTTGGTTTTCTTCAGTCCTCAGTTGTGAAAATGTGAGTGGTCTATGAATTTATATTTGGGGCAGGACAAGGTCGAGGAGAGTGTGTCTTTGCTTTTATTCTTCGAAACTGGTATGTCTTCCCTCTCTTCCCCATGGGTCCAAATCTCACTTGTCCTTCAGGCCCACTGCCAAGGAGCCTTCTCTGATTCCCCAGGCACACAAATCTCTGCCTCTTAGGGTCAGTGCCATACAACCAAGCTGTCTCTTACGTTAATCTGGCCTCTCAAGCCAATCTCAGAATGTGGG
The DNA here is from genome assembly GCF_949987535.1 of Balaenoptera acutorostrata. Classification (NCBI taxonomy): domain Eukaryota; kingdom Metazoa; phylum Chordata; class Mammalia; order Artiodactyla; family Balaenopteridae; genus Balaenoptera; species Balaenoptera acutorostrata. Next base: position 77,104,275 of record NC_080074.1, read on the forward strand.
TCTGTCTTGCCCTCCTGGGAACCCTGGGGCTGTGCCAGCCCACCAGAACACCCCGCGTGGAGTGTCTACTAGGCTAGGGCATGGGTGGGGAGGCCCGGGTGTGAGGGGCCAGGCAGAGTATTTCTGCCTCCCCCCTGCTCTCCTCCACCAAACTGCCCCTCCTCCTGAAGCCTGCCCCTCAAGTCACAGGTTCCTTATATGACCTCACTGGGTACTGATGACCTCACAGGCCTTCTCACAGTTGCCATGGCAGGGTAACTATGCCAACGTGCTGCCCTCAGAGAAACTTCCCTGACAGTTCTCCACCAGATACCAATCTCTTTGGTTGTCTGAGAGAGAATGTCTGACCAGATCTTCTATATTTACTCTAACGTGTCCTCTGTTCCCTGTGAGGGCAGTGCAGCAGGTACACTGAGATCGGGCATCTGTACAGGAGGCATGGTGTACACACAACCTCCCCTGGCTGCCACATGTTCCTGTGGGGCTTGCCGACCACTTACACCTGAGCGCGTTCCCAGCTGTAAGTAATACCAGTGACCTGGGACACCTTCAGGCGCCCACAGTGCTCACTGCTGAGGACAAGTGAAAGGTCATCCCTAGAAAAGTGTGCAGGATGCTTCTGATCTATATAAATGTAGCCTTCCCCTTTGGGCTACAGGATGCTTCCATTCAGACCCTTTCCTGATTGGCCTCTTAGCAAAAGACAAGTGCATTTTTGTTGGCAAATGGTAAACGGAGCAGTTGGAGGAAGAGGGCCACTCTTGAACCGCACCTTCAAACCCAGGCTCCCCTGTGCTGTCATGCAGACATCTATATCGGTCCCCTCAGACACATCCCATCCTGAGCTGCTGAGTACTAGGGGAGAGGGTGGTGCCATATTGATGGGAAGACCGGAAGAACCCAAAGGGGTGTTGAAGTGCTAATGAGACTGGAGGGCTGAGGAGATGGTGTCCCAGGAGGCTGGGTTGATGTGAGCCTAGTCTAGGTACGCAGAACTCGGTTCTAGGTCTCCTGAAAACTCTGCCTCAGTATTTGGCCTTCTTCTAGTCTAGATAAAAGTATCACAGGGCTAGAGTTCAGTGTGGTCGAAACACGCAGTATAAATGGGGTCCAAGAGGGGTTGACAAGGTGGGCGGGTTTTTAACCAATTTATATTAGATTATTTTTTTCCAAACCTTGAACGGCATTTCCATTAAAGCCTCAGAAGTGACAGACTGCAAGAAATGTTTTCTCTGTTGTGGAAGGCAGAGATGGAGAGGATCATGATTGCAATTACTTTCGGGTTCTCCTGTTTTCCCTGGAAACGGTGAAGAGTCTTCCTCATGTGCTGTAGCCGTACGCTCTAGGAATTGCTTGGGCAGCCAGTGTCCCTTCTCTAGGGACTCATAGAGGTGATGGGCCAAGGCTGTGTTTTGGATGTCAAGTAGATTAAAGGTCTTCAGCCAGCAATTGGGAGAGACATGAGAGAGGGAAATTCTGGCAGGAGACTGTGTACAGCAGCAGTGACTGACCACTTCTGATTTTCTTTGCAGCAGCAGTGGCTCCCATTTCTCCTCCTACCCCTGGTCACTACCATGTCCTCTAGTGAGGGTGTGGAGAAACGCAGTTGGGCTGGCATGGGGAGACGTACTGCCTGGTTGGTGGCTACCGGGCCTACGGGCAGGTTCCTTTGGCCACGCCAGCGAAAGTGGAAGCAGAGAAGCCAGTCCCCAGTCATGCTCCCAAGAGGAAGCGCTCTCCAGAAAAGTCGGATGAAGACCTGGGTTGCCCCAATCCCCAAATCCGGCGATTGCAGCATTCAAGCAGTTTAGGACTAGAAGGTGCTTGGATTCTCCAGCAGGGTGGCCCAACCTCTGGGCGCATCCCCTCTGCACCAGCCCCAGTATACGAATGTCACATCTTTGCTTTTTCAAGGTCGGCAACAAGGAGTCCCCTCCAAAATAAGGTTCCCTCTCATTGCCACCCTCTCAAAGGCTTCCCCCAATGTGGTTCCTTCCTGTGGGCCAGATCAGGCGAAGGGCAGAGTTGTCTCTTTCCTTCTCTGACTCGGGCAAAATCGTCTTAGTAACACCTCTTCACAGTGTTGACCATGTGTTTTACGGGGGCTGCTGCTGAGCCTTTATCTCATCCTTTCATGGTGGAGAGAGAGAGGATTAGAATGATTTTTACTTCTAGGGGAGAGGGGAGTGTAATGACTATGTTGTCATTTAGTATTATGTCCTTTGGACATGAACTTGTTTTGAATTTCATATTAAAATGGGCCCACCATTCCCACTTTGTGAGGTCATTCAGCACGCTCATTTTGCACCTTGAACATCTCTCTCAGTATCACTTGGAAATGCTTGAAATGGCATGAGCTTGTCCTCACATTCCTATCAGCTGTAAACGCGGAGCCCCAACATGAACCTAACCATTGAGCAGAACACCTCTCCACCACCTGTGTAACACTGGGTAGGCCCCTTAACCTCTTGGTTTTCTTCAGTCCTCAGTTGTGAAAATGTGAGTGGTCTATGAATTTATATTTGGGGCAGGACAAGGTCGAGGAGAGTGTGTCTTTGCTTTTATTCTTCGAAACTGGTATGTCTTCCCTCTCTTCCCCATGGGTCCAAATCTCACTTGTCCTTCAGGCCCACTGCCAAGGAGCCTTCTCTGATTCCCCAGGCACACAAATCTCTGCCTCTTAGGGTCAGTGCCATACAACCAAGCTGTCTCTTACGTTAATCTGGCCTCTCAAGCCAATCTCAGAATGTGGGTCTGTCTTGCCCTCCTGGGAACCCTGGGGCTGTGCCAGCCCACCAGAACACCCCGCGTGGAGTGTCTACTAGGCTAGGGCATGGGTGGGGAGGCCCGGGTGTGAGGGGCCAGGCAGAGTATTTCTGCCTCCCCCCTGCTCTCCTCCACCAAACTGCCCCTCCTCCTGAAGCCTGCCCCTCAAGTCACAGGTTCCTTATATGACCTCACTGGGTACTGATGACCTCACAGGCCTTCTCACAGTTGCCATGGCAGGGTAACTATGCCAACGTGCTGCCCTCAGAGAAACTTCCCTGACAGTTCTCCACCAGATACCAATCTCTTTGGTTGTCTGAGAGAGAATGTCTGACCAGATCTTCTATATTTACTCTAACGTGTCCTCTGTTCCCTGTGAGGGCAGTGCAGCAGGTACACTGAGATCGGGCATCTGTACAGGAGGCATGGTGTACACACAACCTCCCCTGGCTGCCACATGTTCCTGTGGGGCTTGCCGACCACTTACACCTGAGCGCGTTCCCAGCTGTAAGTAATACCAGTGACCTGGGACACCTTCAGGCGCCCACAGTGCTCACTGCTGAGGACAAGTGAAAGGTCATCCCTAGAAAAGTGTGCAGGATGCTTCTGATCTTTATAAATGTAGCCTTCCCCTTTGGGCTACAGGATGCTTCCATTCAGACCCTTTCCTGATTGGCCTCTTAGCAAAAGACAAGTGCATTTTTGTTGGCAAATGGTAAACGGAGCAGTTGGAGGAAGAGGGCCACTCTTGAACCGCACCTTCAAACCCAGGCTCCCCTGTGCTGTCATGCAGACATCTATATCGGTCCCCTCAGACACATCCCATCCTGAGCTGCTGAGTACTAGGGGAGAGGGTGGTGCCATATTGATGGGAAGACCGGAAGAACCCAAAGGGGTGTTGAAGTGCTAATGAGACTGGAGGGCTGAGGAGATGGTGTCCCAGGAGGCTGGGTTGATGTGAGCCTAGTCTAGGTACGCAGAACTCGGTTCTAGGTCTCCTGAAAACTCTGCCTCAGTGTTTGGCCTTCTTCTAGTCTAGATAAAAGTATCACAGGGCTAGAGTTCAGTGTGGTCGAAACACGCGGTATAAATGGGGTCCAAGAGGGGTTGACAAGGTGGGCGGGTTTTTAACCAATTTATATTAGATTATTTTTTTCCAAACCTTGAACGGCATTTCCATTAAAGCCTCAGAAGTGACAGACTGCAAGAAATGTTTTCTCTGTTGTGGAAGGCAGAGATGGAGAGGATCATGATTGCAATTACTTTCGGGTTCTCCTGTTTTCCCTGGAAACGGTGAAGAGTCTTCCTCATGTGCTGTAGCCGTACGCTCTAGGAATTGCTTGGGCAGCCAGTGTCCCTTCTCTAGGGACTCATAGAGGTGATGGGCCAAGGCTGTGTTTTGGATGTCAAGTAGATTAAAGGTCTTCAGCCAGCAATTGGGAGAGACATGAGAGAGGGAAATTCTGGCAGGAGACTGTGTACAGCAGCAGTGACTGACCACTTCTGATTTTCTTTGCAGCAGCAGTGGCTCCCATTTCTCCTCCTACCCCTGGTCACTACCATGTCCTCTAGTGAGGGTGTGGAGAAACGCAGTTGGGCTGGCATGGGGAGACATACTGCCTGGTTGGTGGCTACCGGGCCTACGGGCAGGTTCCTTTGGCCACGCCAGCGAAAGTGGAAGCAGAGAAGCCAGTCCCCAGTCATGCTCCCAAGAGGAAGCGCTCTCCAGAAAAGTCGGATGAAGACCTGGGTTGCCCCAATCCCCAAATCCGGCGATTGCAGCATTCAAGCAGTTTAGGACTAGAAGGTGCTTGGATTCTCCAGCAGGGTGGCCCAACCTCTGGGCGCATCCCCTCTGCACCAGCCCCAGTATACGAATGTCCCATCTTTGCTTTTTCAAGGTCGGCAACAAGGAGTCCCCTCCAAAATAAGGTTCCCTCTCATTGCCACCCTCTCAAAGGCTTCCCCCAATGTGGTTCCTTCCTGTGGGCCAGATCAGGCGAAGGGCAGAGTTGTCTCTTTCCTTCTCTGACTCGGGCAAAATCGTCTTAGTAACACCTCTTCACAGTGTTGACCATGTGTTTTACGGGGGCTGCTGCTGAGCCTTTATCTCATCCTTTCATGGTGGAGAGAGAGAGGATTAGAATGATTTTTACTTCTAGGGGAGAGGGGAGTGTAATGACTATGTTGTCATTTAGTATTATGTCCTTTGGACATGAACTTGTTTTGAATTTCATATTAAAATGGGCCCACCATTCCCACTTTGTGAGGTCATTCAGCACGCTCATTTTGCACCTTGAACATCTCTCTCAGTATCACTTGGAAATGCTTGAAATGGCATGAGCTTGTCCTCACATTCCTATCAGCTGTAAACGCGGAGCCCCAACATGAACCTAACCATTGAGCAGAACACCTCTCCACCACCTGTGTAACACTGGGTAGGCCCCTTAACCTCTTGGTTTTCTTCAGTCCTCAGTTGTGAAAATGTGAGTGGTCTATGAATTTATATTTGGGGCAGGACAAGGTCGAGGAGAGTGTGTCTTTGCTTTTATTCTTCGAAACTGGTATGTCTTCCCTCTCTTCCCCATGGGTCCAAATCTCACTTGTCCTTCAGGCCCACTGCCAAGGAGCCTTCTCTGATTCCCCAGGCACACAAATCTCTGCCTCTTAGGGTCAGTGCCATACAACCAAGCTGTCTCTTACGTTAATCTGGCCTCTCAAGCCAATCTCAGAATGTGGGTCTGTCTTGCCCTCCTGGGAACCCTGGGGCTGTGCCAGCCCACCAGAACACCCCGCGTGGAGTGTCTACTAGGCTAGGGCATGGGTGGGGAGGCCCGGGTGTGAGGGGCCAGGCAGAGTATTTCTGCCTCCCCCCTGCTCTCCTCCACCAAACTGCCCCTCCTCCTGAAGCCTGCCCCTCAAGTCACAGGTTCCTTATATGACCTCACTGGGTACTGATGACCTCACAGGCCTTCTCACAGTTGCCATGGCAGGGTAACTATGCCAACGTGCTGCCCTCAGAGAAACTTCCCTGACAGTTCTCCACCAGATACCAATCTCTTTGGTTGTCTGAGAGAGAATGTCTGACCAGATCTTCTATATTTACTCTAACGTGTCCTCTGTTCCCTGTGAGGGCAGTGCAGCAGGTACACTGAGATCGGGCATCTGTACAGGAGGCATGATGTACACACAACCTCCCCTGGCTGCCACATGTTCCTGTGGGGCTTGCCGACCACTTACACCTGAGCGCGTTCCCAGCTGTAAGTAATACCAGTGACCTGGGACACCTTCAGGCGCCCACAGTGCTCACTGCTGAGGACAAGTGAAAGGTCATCCCTAGAAAAGTGTGCAGGATGCTTCTGATCTTTATAAATGTAGGCTTCCCCTTTGGGCTACAGGATGCTTCCATTCAGACCCTTTCCTGATTGGCCTCTTAGCAAAAGACAAGTGCATTTTTGTTGGCAAATGGTAAACGGAGCAGTTGGAGGAAGAGGGCCACTCTTGAACCGCACCTTCAAACCCAGGCTCCCCTGTGCTGTCATGCAGACATCTATATCGGTCCCCTCAGACACATCCCATCCTGAGCTGCTGAGTACTAGGGGAGAGGGTGGTGCTATATTGATGGGAAGACCGGAAGAACCCAAAGGGGTGTTGAAGTGCTAATGAGACTGGAGGGCTGAGGAGATGGTGTCCCAGGAGGCTGGGTTGATGTGAGCCTAGTCTAGGTACGCAGAACTCGGTTCTAGGTCTCCTGAAAACTCTGCCTCAGTGTTTGGCCTTCTTCTAGTCTAGATAAAAGTATCACAGGGCTAGAGTTCAGTGTGGTCGAAACACGCGGTATAAATGGGGTCCAAGAGGGGTTGACAAGGTGGGCGGGTTTTTAACCAATTTATATTAGATTATTTTTTTCCAAACCTTGAACGGCATTTCCATTAAAGCCTCAGAAGTGACAGACTGCAAGAAATGTTTTCTCTGTTGTGGAAGGCAGAGATGGAGAGGATCATGATTGCAATTACTTTCGGGTTCTCCTGTTTTCCCTGGAAACGGTGAAGAGTCTTCCTCATGTGCTGTAGCCGTACGCTCTAGGAATTGCTTGGGCAGCCAGTGTCCCTTCTCTAGGGACTCATAGAGGTGATGGGCCAAGGCTGTGTTTTGGATGTCAAGTAGATTAAAGGTCTTCAGCCAGCAATTGGGAGAGACATGAGAGAGGGAAATTCTGGCAGGAGACTGTGTACAGCAGCAGTGACTGACCACTTCTGATTTTCTTTGCAGCAGCAGTGGCTCCCATTTCTCCTCCTACCCCTGGTCACTACCATGTCCTCTAGTGAGGGTGTGGAGAAACGCAGTTGGGCTGGCATGGGGAGACATACTGCCTGGTTGGTGGCTACCGGGCCTACGGGCAGGTTCCTTTGGCCACGCCAGCGAAAGTGGAAGCAGAGAAGCCAGTCCCCAGTCATGCTCCCAAGAGGAAGCGCTCTCCAGAAAAGTCGGATGAAGACCTGGGTTGCCCCAATCCCCAAATCCGGCGATTGCAGCATTCAAGCAGTTTAGGACTAGAAGGTGCTTGGATTCTCCAGCAGGGTGGCCCAACCTCTGGGCGCATCCCCTCTGCACCAGCCCCAGTATACGAATGTCCCATCTTTGCTTTTTCAAGGTCGGCAACAAGGAGTCCCCTCCAAAATAAGGTTCCCTCTCATTGCCACCCTCTCAAAGGCTTCCCCCAATGTGGTTCCTTCCTGTGGGCCAGATCAGGCGAAGGGCAGAGTTGTCTCTTTCCTTCTCTGACTCGGGCAAAATCGTCTTAGTAACACCTCTTCACAGTGTTGACCATGTGTTTTACGGGGGCTGCTGCTGAGCCTTTATCTCATCCTTTCATGGTGGAGAGAGAGAGGATTAGAATGATTTTTACTTCTAGGGGAGAGGGGAGTGTAATGACTATGTTGTCATTTAGTATTATGTCCTTTGGACATGAACTTGTTTTGAATTTCATATTAAAATGGGCCCACCATTCCCACTTTGTGAGGTCATTCAGCACCCTCATTTTGCACCTTGAACATCTCTCTCAGTATCACTTGGAAATGCTTGAAATGGCATGAGCTTGTCCTCACATTCCTATCAGCTGTAAACGCGGAGCCCCAACATGAACCTAACCATTGAGCAGAACACCTCTCCACCACCTGTGTAACACTGGGTAGGCCCCTTAACCTCTTGGTTTTCTTCAGTCCTCAGTTGTGAAAATGTGAGTGGTCTATGAATTTATATTTGGGGCAGGACAAGGTCGAGGAGAGTGTGTCTTTGCTTTTATTCTTCGAAACTGGTATGTCTTCCCTCTCTTCCCCATGGGTCCAAATCTCACTTGTCCTTCAGGCCCACTGCCAAGGAGCCTTCTCTGATTCCCCAGGCACACAAATCTCTGCCTCTTAGGGTCAGTGCCATACAACCAAGCTGTCTCTTACGTTAATCTGGCCTCTCAAGCCAATCTCAGAATGTGGGTCTGTCTTGCCCTCCTGGGAACCCTGGGGCTGTGCCAGCCCACCAGAACACCCCGCGTGGAGTGTCTACTAGGCTAGGGCATGGGTGGGGAGGCCCGGGTGTGAGGGGCCAGGCAGAGTATTTCTGCCTCCCCCCTGCTCTCCTCCACCAAACTGCCCCTCCTCCTGAAGCCTGCCCCTCAAGTCACAGGTTCCTTATATGACCTCACTGGGTACTGATGACCTCACAGGCCTTCTCACAGTTGCCATGGCAGGGTAACTATGCCAACGTGCTGCCCTCAGAGAAACTTCCCTGACAGTTCTCCACCAGATACCAATCTCTTTGGTTGTCTGAGAGAGAATGTCTGACCAGATCTTCTATATTTACTCTAACGTGTCCTCTGTTCCCTGTGAGGGCAGTGCAGCAGGTACACTGAGATCGGGCATCTGTACAGGAGGCATGATGTACACACAACCTCCCCTGGCTGCCACATGTTCCTGTGGGGCTTGCCGACCACTTACACCTGAGCGCGTTCCCAGCTGTAAGTAATACCAGTGACCTGGGACACCTTCAGGCGCCCACAGTGCTCACTGCTGAGGACAAGTGAAAGGTCATCCCTAGAAAAGTGTGCAGGATGCTTCTGATCTTTATAAATGTAGGCTTCCCCTTTGGGCTACAGGATGCTTCCATTCAGACCCTTTCCTGATTGGCCTCTTAGCAAAAGACAAGTGCATTTTTGTTGGCAAATGGTAAACGGAGCAGTTGGAGGAAGAGGGCCACTCTTGAACCGCACCTTCAAACCCAGGCTCCCCTGTGCTGTCATGCAGACATCTATATCGGTCCCCTCAGACACATCCCATCCTGAGCTGCTGAGTACTAGGGGAGAGGGTGGTGCCATATTGATGGGAAGACCGGAAGAACCCAAAGGGGTGTTGAAGTGCTAATGAGACTGGAGGGCTGAGGAGATGGTGTCCCAGGAGGCTGGGTTGATGTGAGCCTAGTCTAGGTACGCAGAACTCGGTTCTAGGTCTCCTGAAAACTCTGCCTCAGTGTTTGGCCTTATCCTAGTCTAGATAAAAGTATCACAGGGCTAGAGTTCAGTGTGGTCGAAACACGCGGTATAAATGGGGTCCAAGAGGGGTTGACAAGGTGGGCGGGTTTTTAACCAATTTATATTAGATTATTTTTTTCCAAACCTTGAACGGCATTTCCATTAAAGCCTCAGAAGTGACAGACTGCAAGAAATGTTTTCTCTGTTGTGGAAGGCAGAGATGGAGAGGATCATGATTGCAATTACTTTCGGGTTCTCCTGTTTTCCCTGGAAACGGTGAAGAGTCTTCCTCATGTGCTGTAGCCGTACGCTCTAGGAATTGCTTGGGCAGCCAGTGTCCCTTCTCTAGGGACTCATAGAGGTGATGGGCCAAGGCTGTGTTTTGGATGTCAAGTAGATTAAAGGTCTTCAGCCAGCAATTGGGAGAGACATGAGAGAGGGAAATTCTGGCAGGAGACTGTGTACAGCAGCAGTGACTGACCACTTCTGATTTTCTTTGCAGCAGCAGTGGCTCCCATTTCTCCTCCTACCCCTGGTCACTACCATGTCCTCTAGTGAGGGTGTGGAGAAACGCAGTTGGGCTGGCATGGGGAGACATACTGCCTGGTTGGTGGCTACCGGGCCTACGGGCAGGTTCCTTTGGCCACGCCAGCGAAAGTGGAAGCAGAGAAGCCAGTCCCCAGTCATGCTCCCAAGAGGAAGCGCTCTCCAGAAAAGTCGGATGAAGACCTGGGTTGCCCCAATCCCCAAATCCGGCGATTGCAGCATTCAAGCAGTTTAGGACTAGAAGGTGCTTGGATTCTCCAGCAGGGTGGCCCAACCTCTGGGCGCATCCCCTCTGCACCAGCCCCAGTATACGAATGTCCCATCTTTGCTTTTTCAAGGTCGGCAACAAGGAGTCCCCTCCAAAATAAGGTTCCCTCTCATTGCCACCCTCTCAAAGGCTTCCCCCAATGTGGTTCCTTCCTGTGGGCCAGATCAGGCGAAGGGCAGAGTTGTCTCTTTCCTTCTCTGACTCGGGCAAAATCGTCTTAGTAACACCTCTTCACAGTGTTGACCATGTGTTTTACGGGGGCTGCTGCTGAGCCTTTATCTCATCCTTTCATGGTGGAGAGAGAGAGGATTAGAATGATTTTTACTTCTAGGGGAGAGGGGAGTGTAATGACTATGTTGTCATTTAGTATTATGTCCTTTGGACATGAACTTGTTTTGAATTTCATATTAAAATGGGCCCACCATTCCCACTTTGTGAGGTCATTCAGCACCCTCATTTTGCACCTTGAACATCTCTCTCAGTATCACTTGGAAATGCGTGAAATGGCATGAGCTTGTCCTCACATTCCTATCAGCTGTAAATGCGGAGCCCCAACATGAACCTAACCATTGAGCAGAACACCTCTCCACCACCTGTGTGACACTGGGTAGGCCCCTTAACCTCTTGGTTTTCTTCAGTCCTCAGTTGTGAAAATGTGAGTGATCTATGAATTTATATTTGGGGCAGGACAAGGTCGAGGAGAGTGTGTCTTTGCTTTTATTCTTCGAAACTGGTATGTCTTCCCTCTCTTCCCCATGGGTCCAAATCTCACTTGTCCTTCAGGCCCACTGCCAAGGAGCCTTCTCTGATTCCCCAGGCACACAAATCTCTGCCTCTTAGGGTCAGTGCCATACAACCAAGCTGTCTCTTACGTTAATCTGGCCTCTCAAGCCAATCTCAGAATGTGGGTCTGTCTTGCCCTCCTGGGAACCCTGGGGCTGTGCCAGCCCACCAGAACACCCCGCGTGGAGTGTCTACTAGGCTAGGGCATGGGTGGGGAGGCCCGGGTGTGAGGGGCCAGGCAGAGTATTTCTGCCTCCCCCCTGCTCTCCTCCACCAAACTGCCCCTCCTCCTGAAGCCTGCCCCTCAAGTCACAGGTTCCTTATATGACCTCACTGGGTACTGATGACCTCACAGGCCTTCTCACAGTTGCCATGGCAGGGTAACTATGCCAACGTGCTGCCCTCAGAGAAACTTCCCTGACAGTTCTCCACCAGATACCAATCTCTTTGGTTGTCTGAGAGAGAATGTCTGACCAGATCTTCTATATTTACTCTAACGTGTCCTCTGTTCCCTGTGAGGGCAGTGCAGCAGGTACACTGAGATCGGGCATCTGTACAGGAGGCATGGTGTACACACAACCTCCCCTGGCTGCCACATGTTCCTGTGGGGCTTGCCGACCACTTACACCTGAGCGCGTTCCCAGCTGTAAGTAATACCAGTGACCTGGGACACCTTCAGGCGCCCACAGTGCTCACTGCTGAGGACAAGTGAAAGGTCATCCCTAGAAAAGTGTGCAGGATGCTTCTGATCTTTATAAATGTAGCCTTCCCCTTTGGGCTACAGGATGCTTCCATTCAGACCCTTTCCTGATTGGCCTCTTAGCAAAAGACAAGTGCATTTTTGTTGGCAAATGGTAAACGGAGCAGTTGGAGGAAGAGGGCCACTCTTGAACCGCACCTTCAAACCCAGGCTCCCCTGTGCTGTCATGCAGACATCTATATCGGTCCCCTCAGACACATCCCATCCTGAGCTGCTGAGTACTAGGGGAGAGGGTGGTGCCATATTGATGGGAAGACCGGAAGAATCCAAAGGGGTGTTGAAGTGCTAATGAGACTGGAGGGCTGAGGAGATGGTGTCCCAGGAGGCTGGGTTGATGTGAGCCTAGTCTAGGTACGCAGAACTCGGTTCTAGGTCTCCTGATCACTCTGCCTCAGTGTTTGGCCTTATCCTAGTCTAGATAAAAGTATCACAGGGATAGAGTTCAGTGTGGTCGAAACACGCAGTATAAATGGGGTCCAAGAGGGGTTGACAAGGTGGGCGGGTTTTTAACCAATTTATATTAGATTATTTTTTTCCAAACCTTGAACGGCATTTCCATTAAAGCCTCAGAAGTGACAGACTGCAAGAAATGTTTTCTCTGTTGTGGAAGGCAGAGATGGAGAGGATCATGATTGCAATTATTTTCGGGTTCTCCTGTTTTCCCTCGAAACGGTGAAGAGTCTTCCTCATGTGCTGTAGCCGTACGCTCTAGGAATTGCTTGGGCAGCCAGTGTCCCTTCTCTAGGGACTCATAGAGGTGATGGGCCAAGGCTGTGTTTTGGATGTCAAGTAGATTAAAGGTCTTCAGCCAGCAATTGGGAGAGACATGAGAGAGGGAAATTCTGGCAGGAGACTGTGTACAGCAGCAGTGACTGACCACTTCTGATCTTCTTTGCAGCAGCAGTGGCTCCCATTTCTCCTCCTACCCCTGGTCACTACCATGTCCTCTAGTGAGGGTGTGGAGAAACGCAGTTGGGCTGGCATGGGGAGACATACTGCCTGGTTGGTGGCTACCGGGCCTACGGGCAGGTTCCTTTGGCCACGCCAGCGAAAGTGGAAGCAGAGAAGCCAGTCCCCAGTCGTGCTCCCAAGAGGAAGCGCTCTCCAGAAAAGTCGGATGAAGACCTGGGTTGCCCCAATCCCCAAATCCGGCGATTGCAGCATTCAAGCAGTTTAGGACTAGAAGGTGCTTGGATTCTCCAGCAGGGTGGCCCAACCTCTGGGTGCATCCCCTCTGCACCAGCCCCAGTATACGAATGTCCCATCTTTGCTTTTTCAAGGTCGGCAACAAGGAGTCCCCTCCAAAATAAGGTCCCCTCTCATTGCCACCCTCTCAAAGGCTTCCCCCAATGTGGTTCCTTCCTGTGGGCCAGATCAGGCGAAGGGCAGAGTTGTCTCTTTCCTTCTCTGACTCGGGCAAAATCGTCTTAGTAACACCTCTTCACAGTGTTGACCATGTGTTTTACGGGGGCTGCTGCTGAGCCTTTATCTCATCCTTTCATGTTGGGGAGAGAGAGGATTAGAATGATTTTTACTACTAGGGGAGAGGGGAGTGTAATGATTATGTTGTCATTTAGTATTATGTCATTTGGACATGAACTTGTTTTGAATTTCATATTAAAATGGGCCCACCATTCCCACTTTGTGAGGTCATTCAGCACCCTCATTTTGCACCTTGAACATCTCTCTCAGTATCACTTGGAAATGCTTGAAATAGCATGAGCTTGTTCTCACATTCCTATCAGCTGTAAATGCGGAGCCCCAACATGAACCTAACCATTGAGCAGAACACCTCTCCACCACCTGTGTAACACTGGGTAGGCCCCTTAACCTCTTGGTTTTCTTCAGTCCTCAGTTGTGAAAATGTGAGTGGTCTATGAATTTATATTTGGGGCAGGACAAGGTCGAGGAGAGTGTGTCTTTGCTTTTATTCTTCGAAACTGGTATGTCTTCCCTCTCTTCCCCATGGGTCCAAATCTCACTTGTCCTTCAGGCCCACTGCCAAGGAGCCTTCTCTAATTCCCCAGGCACACAAATCTCTGCCTCTTAGGGTCAGTGCCATACAACCAAGCTGTCTCTTACGTTAATCTGGCCTCTCAAGCCAATCTCAGAATGTGGGTCTGTCTTGCCCTCCTGGGAACCCTGGGGCTGTGCCAGCCCACCAGAACACCCCGCGTGGAGTGTCTACTAGGCTAGGGCATGGGTGGGGAGGCCCGGGTGTGAGGGGCCAGGCAGAGTATTTCTGCCTCCCCCCTGCTCTCCTCCACCAAACTGCCCCTCCTCCTGAAGCCTGCCCCTCAAGTCACAGGTTCCTTATATGACCTCACTGGGTACTGATGACCTCACAGGCCTTCTCACAGTTGCCATGGCAGGGTAACTATGCCAACGTGCTGCCCTCAGAGAAACTTCCCTGACAGTTCTCCACCAGATACCAATCTCTTTGGTTGTCTGAGAGAGAATGTCTGACCAGATCTTCTATATTTACTCTAACGTGTCCTCTGTTCCCTGTGAGGGCAGTGCAGCAGGTACACTGAGATCGGGCATCTGTACAGGAGGCATGGTGTACACACAACCTCCCCTGGCTGCCACATGTTCCTGTGGGGCTTGCCGACCACTTACACCTGAGCGCGTTCCCAGCTGTAAGTAATACCAGTGACCTGGGACACCTTCAGGCGCCCACAGTGCTCACTGCTGAGGACAAGTGAAAGGTCATCCCTAGAAAAGTGTGCAGGATGCTTCTGATCTTTATAAATGTAGGCTTCCCCTTTGGGCTACAGGATGCTTCCATTCAGACCCTTTCCTGATTGGCCTCTTAGCAAAAGACAAGTGCATTTTTGTTGGCAAATGGTAAACGGAGCAGTTGGAGGAAGAGGGCCACTCTTGAACCGCACCTTCAAACCCAGGCTCCCCTGTGCTGTCATGCAGACATCTATATCGGTCCCCTCAGACACATCCCATCCTGAGCTGCTGAGTACTAGAGGAGAGTGTGGTGCCATATTGATGGGAAGACCGGAAGAACCCAAAGGGGTGTTGAAGTGCTAATGAGACTGGAGGGCTGAGGAGATGGTGTCCCAGGAGGCTGGGTTGATGTGAGCCTAGTCTAGGTACGCAGAACTCGGTTCTAGGTCTCCTGAAAACTCTGCCTCAGTATTTGGCCTTCTTCTAATCTAGATAAAAGTATCACAGGGCTAGAGTTCAGTGTGGTCGAAACACGCAGTATAAATGGGGTCCAAGAGGGGTTGACAAGGTGGGCGGGTTTTTAACCAATTTATATTAGATTATTTTTTTCCAAACCTTGAACGGCATTTCCATTAAAGCCTCAGAAGTGACAGACTGCAAGAAATGTTTTCTCTGTTGTGGAAGGCAGAGATGGAGAGGATCATGATTGCAATTACTTTCGGGTTCTCCTGTTTTCCCTGGAAACGGTGAAGAGTCTTCCTCATGTGCTGTAGCCGTACGCTCTAGGAATTGCTTGGGCAGCCAGTGTCCCTTCTCTAGGGACTCATAGAGGTGATGGGCCAAGGCTGTGTTTTGGATGTCAAGTAGATTAAAGGTCTTCAGCCAGCAATTGGGAGAGACATGAGAGAGGGAAATTCTGGCAGGAGACTGTGTACAGCAGCAGTGACTGACCACTTCTGATTTTCTTTGCAGCAGCAGTGGCTCCCATTTCTCCTCCTACCCCTGGTCACTACCATGTCCTCTAGTGAGGGTGTGGAGAAACGCAGTTGGGCTGGCATGGGGAGACATACTGCCTGGTTGGTGGCTACCGGGCCTACGGGCAGGTTCCTTTGGCCACGCCAGCGAAAGTGGAAGCAGAGAAGCCAGTCCCCAGTCATGCTCCCAAGAGGAAGCGCTCTCCAGAAAAGTCGGATGAAGACCTGGGTTGCCCCAATCCCCAAATCCGGCGATTGCAGCATTCAAGCAGTTTAGGACTAGAAGGTGCTTGGATTCTCCAGCAGGGTGGCCCAACCTCTGGGCGCATCCCCTCTGCACCAGCCCCAGTATACGAATGTCCCATCTTTGCTTTTTCAAGGTCGGCAACAAGGAGTCCCCTCCAAAATAAGGTTCCCTCTCATTGCCACCCTCTCAAAGGCTTCCCCCAATGTGGTTCCTTCCTGTGGGCCAGATCAGGCGAAGGGCAGAGTTGTCTCTTTCCTTCTCTGACTCGGGCAAAATCGTCTTAGTAACACCTCTTCACAGTGTTGACCATGTGTTTTACGGGGGCTGCTGCTGAGCCTTTATCTCATCCTTTCATGGTGGAGAGAGAGAGGATTAGAATGATTTTTACTTCTAGGGGAGAGGGGAGTGTAATGACTATGTTGTCATTTAGTATTATGTCCTTTGGACATGAACTTGTCTTGAATTTCATATTAAAATGGGCCCACCATTCCCACTTTGTGAGGTCATTCAGCACCCTCATTTTGCACCTTGAACATCTCTCTCAGTATCACTTGGAAATGCGTGAAATGGCATGAGCTTGTCCTCACATTCCTATCAGCTGTAAATGCGGAGCCCCAACATGAACCTAACCATTGAGCAGAACACCTCTCCACCACCTGTGTGACACTGGGTAGGCCCCTTAACCTCTTGGTTTTCTTCAGTCCTCAGTTGTGAAAATGTGAGTGGTCTATGAATTTATATTTGGGGCAGGACAATGTCGAGGAGAGTGTGTCTTTGCTTTTATTCTTCGAAACTGGTATGTCTTCCCTCTCTTCCCCATGGGTCCAAATCTCACTTGTCCTTCAGGCCCACTGCCAAGGAGCCTTCTCTGATTCCCCAGGCACACAAATCTCTGCCTCTTAGGGTCAGTGCCATACAACCAAGCTGTCTCTTACGTTAATCTGGCCTCTCAAGCCAATCTCAGAATGTGGGTCTGTCTTGCCCTCCTGGGAACCCTGGGGCTGTGCCAGCCCACCAGAACACCCCGCGTGGAGTGTCTACTAGGCTAGGGCATGGGTGGGGAGGCCCGGGTGTGAGGGGCCAGGCAGAGTATTTCTGCCTCCCCCCTGCTCTCCTCCACCAAACTGCCCCTCCTCCTGAAGCCTGCCCCTCAAGTCACAGGTTCCTTATATGACCTCACTGGGTACTGATGACCTCACAGGCCTTCTCACAGTTGCCATGGCAGGGTAACTATGCCAACGTGCTGCCCTCAGAGAAACTTCCCTGACAGTTCTCCACCAGATACCAATCTCTTTGGTTGTCTGAGAGAGAATGTCTGACCAGATCTTCTATATTTACTCTAACGTGTCCTCTGTTCCCTGTGAGGGCAGTGCAGCAGGTACACTGAGATCGGGCATCTGTACAGGAGGCATGGTGTACACACAACCTCCCCTGGCTGCCACATGTTCCTGTGGGGCTTGCCGACCACTTACACCTGAGCGCGTTCCCAGCTGTAAGTAATACCAGTGACCTGGGACACCTTCAGGCGCCCACAGTGCTCACTGCTGAGGACAAGTGAAAGGTCATCCCTAGAAAAGTGTGCAGGATGCTTCTGATCTTTATAAATGTAGGCTTCCCCTTTGGGCTACAGGATGCTTCCATTCAGACCCTTTCCTGATTGGCCTCTTAGCAAAAGACAAGTGCATTTTTGTTGGCAAATGGTAAACGGAGCAGTTGGAGGAAGAGGGCCACTCTTGAACCGCACCTTCAAACCCAGGCTCCCCTGTGCTGTCATGCAGACATCTATATCGGTCCCCTCAGACACATCCCATCCTGAGCTGCTGAGTACTAGAGGAGAGTGTGGTGCCATATTGATGGGAAGACCGGAAGAACCCAAAGGGGTGTTGAAGTGCTAATGAGACTGGAGGGCTGAGGAGATGGTGTCCCAGGAGGCTGGGTTGATGTGAGCCTAGTCTAGGTACGCAGAACTCGGTTCTAGGTCTCCTGAAAACTCTGCCTCAGTATTTGGCCTTCTTCTAATCTAGATAAAAGTATCACAGGGCTAGAGTTCAGTGTGGTCGAAACACGCAGTATAAATGGGGTCCAAGAGGGGTTGACAAGGTGGGCGGGTTTTTAACCAATTTATATTAGATTATTTTTTTCCAAACCTTGAACGGCATTTCCATTAAAGCCTCAGAAGTGACAGACTGCAAGAAATGTTTTCTCTGTTGTGGAAGGCAGAGATGGAGAGGATCATGATTGCAATTACTTTCGGGTTCTCCTGTTTTCCCTGGAAACGGTGAAGAGTCTTCCTCATGTGCTGTAGCCGTACGCTCTAGGAATTGCTTGGGCAGCCAGTGTCCCTTCTCTAGGGACTCATAGAGGTGATGGGCCAAGGCTGTGTTTTGGATGTCAAGTAGATTAAAGGTCTTCAGCCAGCAATTGGGAGAGACATGAGAGAGGGAAATTCTGGCAGGAGACTGTGTACAGCAGCAGTGACTGACCACTTCTGATTTTCTTTGCAGCAGCAGTGGCTCCCATTTCTCCTCCTACCCCTGGTCACTACCATGTCCTCTAGTGAGGGTGTGGAGAAACGCAGTTGGGCTGGCATGGGGAGACATACTGCCTGGTTGGTGGCTACCGGGCCTACGGGCAGGTTCCTTTGGCCACGCCAGCGAAAGTGGAAGCAGAGAAGCCAGTCCCCAGTCATGCTCCCAAGAGGAAGCGCTCTCCAGAAAAGTCGGATGAAGACCTGGGTTGCCCCAATCCCCAAATCCGGCGATTGCAGCATTCAAGCAGTTTAGGACTAGAAGGTGCTTGGATTCTCCAGCAGGGTGGCCCAACCTCTGGGCGCATCCCCTCTGCACCAGCCCCAGTATACGAATGTCCCATCTTTGCTTTTTCAAGGTCGGCAACAAGGAGTCCCCTCCAAAATAAGGTTCCCTCTCATTGCCACCCTCTCAAAGGCTTCCCCCAATGTGGTTCCTTCCTGTGGGCCAGATCAGGCGAAGGGCAGAGTTGTCTCTTTCCTTCTCTGACTCGGGCAAAATCGTCTTAGTAACACCTCTTCACAGTGTTGACCATGTGTTTTACGGGGGCTGCTGCTGAGCCTTTATCTCATCCTTTCATGGTGGAGAGAGAGAGGATTAGAATGATTTTTACTTCTAGGGGAGAGGGGAGTGTAATGACTATGTTGTCATTTAGTATTATGTCCTTTGGACATGAACTTGTCTTGAATTTCATATTAAAATGGGCCCACCATTCCCACTTTGTGAGGTCATTCAGCACCCTCATTTTGCACCTTGAACATCTCTCTCAGTATCACTTGGAAATGCGTGAAATGGCATGAGCTTGTCCTCACATTCCTATCAGCTGTAAATGCGGAGCCCCAACATGAACCTAACCATTGAGCAGAACACCTCTCCACCACCTGTGTGACACTGGGTAGGCCCCTTAACCTCTTGGTTTTCTTCAGTCCTCAGTTGTGAAAATGTGAGTGGTCTATGAATTTATATTTGGGGCAGGACAATGTCGAGGAGAGTGTGTCTTTGCTTTTATTCTTCGAAACTGGTATGTCTTCCCTCTCTTCCCCATGGGTCCAAATCTCACTTGTCCTTCAGGCCCACTGCCAAGGAGCCTTCTCTGATTCCCCAGGCACACAAATCTCTGCCTCTTAGGGTCAGTGCCATACAACCAAGCTGTCTCTTACGTTAATCTGGCCTCTCAAGCCAATCTCAGAATGTGGGTCTGTCTTGCCCTCCTGGGAACCCTGGGGCTGTGCCAGCCCACCAGAACACCCCGCGTGGAGTGTCTACTAGGCTAGGGCATGGGTGGGGAGGCCCGGGTGTGAGGGGCCAGGCAGAGTATTTCTGCCTCCCCCCTGCTCTCCTCCACCAAACTGCCCCTCCTCCTGAAGCCTGCCCCTCAAGTCACAGGTTCCTTATATGACCTCACTGGGTACTGATGACCTCACAGGCCTTCTCACAGTTGCCATGGCAGGGTAACTATGCCAACGTGCTGCCCTCAGAGAAACTTCCCTGACAGTTCTCCACCAGATACCAATCTCTTTGGTTGTCTGAGAGAGAATGTCTGACCAGATCTTCTATATTTACTCTAACGTGTCCTCTGTTCCCTGTGAGGGCAGTGCAGCAGGTACACTGAGATCGGGCATCTGTACAGGAGGCATGGTGTACACACAACCTCCCCTGGCTGCCACATGTTCCTGTGGGGCTTGCCGACCACTTACACCTGAGCGCGTTCCCAGCTGTAAGTAATACCAGTGACCTGGGACACCTTCAGGCGCCCACAGTGCTCACTGCTGAGGACAAGTGAAAGGTCATCCCTAGAAAAGTGTGCAGGATGCTTCTGATCTTTATAAATGTAGCCTTCCCCTTTGGGCTACAGGATGCTTCCATTCAGACCCTTTCCTGATTGGCCTCTTAGCAAAAGACAAGTGCATTTTTGTTGGCAAATGGTAAACGGAGCAGTTGGAGGAAGAGGGCCACTCTTGAACCGCACCTTCAAACCCAGGCTCCCCTGTGCTGTCATGCAGACATCTATATCGGTCCCCTCAGACACATCCCATCCTGAGCTGCTGAGTACTAGGGGAGAGGGTGGTGCCATATTGATGGGAAGACCGGAAGAACCCAAAGGGGTGTTGAAGTGCTAATGAGACTGGAGGGCTGAGGAGATGGTGTCCCAGGAGGCTGGGTTGATGTGAGCCTAGTCTAGGTACGCAGAACTCGGTTCTAGGTCTCCTGAAAACTCTGCCTCAGTATTTGGCCTTCTTCTAGTCTAGATAAAAGTATCACAGGGCTAGAGTTCAGTGTGGTCGAAACACGCAGTATAAATGGGGTCCAAGAGGGGTTGACAAGGTGGGCGGGTTTTTAACCAATTTATATTAGATTATTTTTTTCCAAACCTTGAACGGCATTTCCATTAAAGCCTCAGAAGTGACAGACTGCAAGAAATGTTTTCTCTGTTGTGGAAGGCAGAGATGGAGAGGATCATGATTGCAATTACTTTCGGGTTCTCCTGTTTTCCCTGGAAACGGTGAAGAGTCTTCCTCATGTGCTGTAGCCGTACGCTCTAGGAATTGCTTGGGCAGCCAGTGTCCCTTCTCTAGGGACTCATAGAGGTGATGGGCCAAGGCTGTGTTTTGGATGTCAAGTAGATTAAAGGTCTTCAGCCAGCAATTGGGAGAGACATGAGAGAGGGAAATTCTGGCAGGAGACTGTGTACAGCAGCAGTGACTGACCACTTCTGATTTTCTTTGCAGCAGCAGTGGCTCCCATTTCTCCTCCTACCCCTGGTCACTACCATGTCCTCTAGTGAGGGTGTGGAGAAACGCAGTTGGGCTGGCATGGGGAGACATACTGCCTGGTTGGTGGCTACCGGGCCTACGGGCAGGTTCCTTTGGCCACGCCAGCGAAAGTGGAAGCAGAGAAGCCAGTCCCCAGTCATGCTCCCAAGAGGAAGCGCTCTCCAGAAAAGTCGGATGAAGACCTGGGTTGCCCCAATCCCCAAATCCGGCGATTGCAGCATTCAAGCAGTTTAGGACTAGAAGGTGCTTGGATTCTCCAGCAGGGTGGCCCAACCTCTGGGCGCATCCCCTCTGCACCAGCCCCAGTATACGAATGTCCCATCTTTGCTTTTTCAAGGTCGGCAACAAGGAGTCCCCTCCAAATAAGGTTCCCTCTCATTGCCACCCTCTCAAAGGCTTCCCCCAATGTGGTTCCTTCCTGTGGGCCAGATCAGGCGAAGGGCAGAGTTGTCTCTTTCCTTCTCTGACTCGGGCAAAATCGTCTTAGTAACACCTCTTCACAGTGTTGACCATGTGTTTTACGGGGGCTGCTGCTGAGCCTTTATCTCATCCTTTCATGGTGGAGAGAGAGAGGATTAGAATGATTTTTACTTCTAGGGGAGAGGGGAGTGTAATGACTATGTTGTCATTTAGTATTATGTCCTTTGGACATGAACTTGTTTTGAATTTCATATTAAAATGGGCCCACCATTCCCACTTTGTGAGGTCATTCAGCACCCTCATTTTGCACCTTGAACATCTCTCTCAGTATCACTTGGAAATGCGTGAAATGGCATGAGCTTGTCCTCACATTCCTATCAGCTGTAAATGCGGAGCCCCAACAGGAACCTAACCATTGAGCAGAACACCTCTCCACCACCTGTGTGACACTGGGTAGGCCCCTTAACCTCTTGGTTTTCTTTAGTCCTCAGTTGTGAAAATGTGAGTGGTCTATGAATTTATATTTGGGGCAGGACAAGGTCGAGGAGAGTGTGTCTTTGCTTTTATTCTTCGAAACTGGTATGTCTTCCCTCTCTTCCCCATGGGTCCAAATCTCACTTGTCCTTCAGGCCCACTGCCAAGGAGCCTTCTCTGATTCCCCAGGCACACAAATCTCTGCCTCTTAGGGTCAGTGCCATACAACCAAGCTGTCTCTTACGTTAATCTGGCCTCTCAAGCCAATCTCAGAATGTGGGTCTGTCTTGCCCTCCTGGGAACCCTGGGGCTGTGCCAGCCCACCAGAACACCCCGCGTGGAGTGTCTACTAGGCTAGGGCATGGGTGGGGAGGCCCGGGTGTGAGGGGCCAGGCAGAGTATTTCTGCCTCCCCCCTGCTCTCCTCCACCAAACTGCCCCTCCTCCTGAAGCCTGCCCCTCAAGTCACAGGTTCCTTATATGACCTCACTGGGTACTGATGACCTCACAGGCCTTCTCACAGTTGCCATGGCAGGGTAACTATGCCAACGTGCTGCCCTCAGAGAAACTTCCCTGACAGTTCTCCACCAGATACCAATCTCTTTGGTTGTCTGAGAGAGAATGTCTGACCAGATCTTCTATATTTACTCTAACGTGTCCTCTGTTCCCTGTGAGGGCAGTGCAGCAGGTACACTGAGATCGGGCATCTGTACAGGAGGCATGGTGTACACACAACCTCCCCTGGCTGCCACATGTTCCTGTGGGGCTTGCCGACCACTTACACCTGAGCGCGTTCCCAGCTGTAAGTAATACCAGTGACCTGGGACACCT
This sequence comes from Balaenoptera acutorostrata, assembly GCF_949987535.1. Classification (NCBI taxonomy): domain Eukaryota; kingdom Metazoa; phylum Chordata; class Mammalia; order Artiodactyla; family Balaenopteridae; genus Balaenoptera; species Balaenoptera acutorostrata. The sequence continues at coordinate 77,126,847 of NC_080074.1, forward strand.
TCAGGCGCCCACAGTGCTCACTGCTGAGGACAAGTGAAAGGTCATCCCTAGAAAAGTGTGCAGGATGCTTCTGATCTTTATAAATGTAGCCTTCCCCTTTGGGCTACAGGATGCTTCCATTCAGACCCTTTCCTGATTGGCCTCTTAGCAAAAGACAAGTGCATTTTTGTTGGCAAATGGTAAACGGAGCAGTTGGAGGAAGAGGGCCACTCTTGAACCGCACCTTCAAACCCAGGCTCCCCTGTGCTGTCATGCAGACATCTATATCGGTCCCGTCAGACACATCCCATCCTGAGCTGCTGAGTACTAGGGGAGAGGGTGGTGCCATATTGATGGGAAGACCGGAAGAACCCAAAGGGGTGTTGAAGTGCTAATGAGACTGGAGGGCTGAGGAGATGGTGTCCCAGGAGGCTGGGTTGATGTGAGCCTAGTCTAGGTACGCAGAACGCGGTTCTAGGTCTCCTGAAAACTCTGCCTCAGTATTTGGCCTTCTTCTAGTCTAGATAAAAGTATCACAGGGCTAGAGTTCAGTGTGATCGAAACACGCAGTATAAATGGGGTCCAAGAGGGGTTGACAAGGTGGGCGGGTTTTTAACCAATTTATATTAGATTATTTTTTTCCAAACCTTGAACGGCATTTCCATTAAAGCCTCAGAAGTGACAGACTGCAAGAAATGTTTTCTCTGTTGTGGAAGGCAGAGATGGAGAGGATCATGATTGCAATTACTTTCGGGTTCTCCTGTTTTCCCTGGAAACGGTGAAGAGTCTTCCTCATGTGCTGTAGCCGTACGCTCTAGGAATTGCTTGGGCAGCCAGTGTCCCTTCTCTAGGGACTCATAGAGGTGATGGGCCAAGGCTGTGTTTTGGATGTCAAGTAGATTAAAGGTCTTCAGCCAGCAATTGGGAGAGACATGAGAGAGGGAAATTCTGGCAGGAGACTGTGTACAGCAGCAGTGACTGACCACTTCTGATTTTCTTTGCAGCAGCAGTGGCTCCCATTTCTCCTCCTACCCCTGGTCACTACCATGTCCTCTAGTGAGGGTGTGGAGAAACGCAGTTGGGCTGGCATGGGGAGACATACTGCCTGGTTGGTGGCTACCGGGCCTACGGGCAGGTTCCTTTGGCCACGCCAGCGAAAGTGGAAGCAGAGAAGCCAGTCCCCAGTCATGCTCCCAAGAGGAAGCGCTCTCCAGAAAAGTCGGATGAAGACCTGGGTTGCCCCAATCCCCAAATCCGGCGATTGCAGCATTCAAGCAGTTTAGGACTAGAAGGTGCTTGGATTCTCCAGCAGGGTGGCCCAACCTCTGGGCGCATCCCCTCTGCACCAGCCCCAGTATACGAATGTCCCATCTTTGCTTTTTCAAGGTCGGCAACAAGGAGTCCCCTCCAAAATAAGGTTCCCTCTCATTGCCACCCTCTCAAAGGCTTCCCCCAATGTGGTTCCTTCCTGTGGGCCAGATCAGGCGAAGGGCAGAGTTGTCTCTTTCCTTCTCTGACTCGGGCAAAATCGTCTTAGTAACACCTCTTCACAGTGTTGACCATGTGTTTTACGGGGGCTGCTGCTGAGCCTTTATCTCATCCTTTCATGGTGGAGAGAGAGAGGATTAGAATGATTTTTACTTCTAGGGGAGAGGGGAGTGTAATGACTATGTTGTCATTTAGTATTATGTCCTTTGGACATGAACTTGTTTTGAATTTCATATTAAAATGGGCCCACCATTCCCACTTTGTGAGGTCATTCAGCACCCTCATTTTGCACCTTGAACATCTCTCTCAGTATCACTTGGAAATGCGTGAAATGGCATGAGCTTGTCCTCACATTCCTATCAGCTGTAAATGCGGAGCCCCAACATGAACCTAACCATTGAGCAGAACACCTCTCCACCACCTGTGTGACACTGGGTAGGCCCCTTAACCTCTTGGTTTTCTTCAGTCCTCAGTTGTGAAAATGTGAGAGGTCTATGAATTTATATTTGGGGCAGGACAAGGTCGAGGAGAGTGTGTCTTTGCTTTTATTCTTCGAAACTGGTATGTCTTCCCTCTCTTCCCCATGGGTCCAAATCTCACTTGTCCTTCAGGCCCACTGCCAAGGAGCCTTCTCTGATTCCCCAGGCACACAAATCTCTGCCTCTTAGGGTCAGTGCCATACAACCAAGCTGTCTCTTACGTTAATCTGGCCTCTCAAGCCAATCTCAGAATGTGGGTCTGTCTTGCCCTCCTGGGAACCCTGGGGCTGTGCCAGCCCACCAGAACACCCCGCGTGGAGTGTCTACTAGGCTAGGGCATGGGTGGGGAGGCCCGGGTGTGAGGGGCCAGGCAGAGTATTTCTGCCTCCCCCCTGCTCTCCTCCACCAAACTGCCCCTCCTCCTGAAGCCTGCCCCTCAAGTCACAGGTTCCTTATATGACCTCACTGGGTACTGATGACCTCACAGGCCTTCTCACAGTTGCCATGGCAGGGTAACTATGCCAACGTGCTGCCCTCAGAGAAACTTCCCTGACAGTTCTCCACCAGATACCAATCTCTTTGGTTGTCTGAGAGAGAATGTCTGACCAGATCTTCTATATTTACTCTAACGTGTCCTCTGTTCCCTGTGAGGGCAGTGCAGCAGGTACACTGAGATCGGGCATCTGTACAGGAGGCATGGTGTACACACAACCTCCCCTGGCTGCCACATGTTCCTGTGGGGCTTGCCGACCACTTACACCTGAGTGCGTTCCCAGCTGTAAGTAATACCAGTGACCTAGGACACCTTCAGGCGCCCACAGTGCTCACTGCTGAGGACAAGTGAAAGGTCATCCCTAGAAAAGTGTGCAGGATGCTTCTGATCTTTATAAATGTAGCCTTCCCCTTTGGGCTACAGGATGCTTCCATTCAGACCCTTTCCTGATTGGCCTCTTAGCAAAAGACAAGTGCATTTTTGTTGGCAAATGGTAAACGGAGCAGTTGGAGGAAGAGGGCCACTCTTGAACCGCACCTTCAAACCCAGGCTCCCCTGTGCTGTCATGCAGACATCTATATCGGTCCCCTCAGACACATCCCATCCTGAGCTGCTGAGTACTAGGGGAGAGGGTGGTGCCATATTGATGGGAAGACCGGAAGAATCCAAAGGGGTGTTGAAGTGCTAATGAGACTGGAGGGCTGAGGAGATGGTGTCCCAGGAGGCTGGGTTGATGTGAGCCTAGTCTAGGTACGCAGAACTCGGTTCTAGGTCTCCTGATCACTCTGCCTCAGTGTTTGGCCTTCTTCTAGTCTAGATAAAAGTATCACAGGGATAGAGTTCAGTGTGGTCGAAACACGCAGTATAAATGGGGTCCAAGAGGGGTTGACAAGGTGGGCGGGTTTTTAACCAATTTATATTAGATTATTTTTTTCCAAACCTTGAACGGCATTTCCATTAAAGCCTCAGAAGTGACAGACTGCAAGAAATGTTTTCTCTGTTGTGGAAGGCAGAGATGGAGAGGATCATGATTGCAATTACTTTCGGGTTCTCCTGTTTTCCCTGGAAACGGTGAAGAGTCTTCCTCATGTGCTGTAGCCGTACGCTCTAGGAATTGCTTGGGCAGCCAGTGTCCCTTCTCTAGGGACTCATAGAGGTGATGGGCCAAGGCTGTGTTTTGGATGTCAAGTAGATTAAAGGTCTTCAGCCAGCAATTGGGAGAGACATGAGAGAGGGAAATTCTGGCAGGAGATTGTGTACAGCAGCAGTGACTGACCACTTCTGATCTTCTTTGCAGCAGCAGTGGCTCCCATTTCTCCTCCTACCCCTGGTCACTACCATGTCCTCTAGTGAGGGTGTGGAGAAACGCAGTTGGGCTGGCATGGGGAGACATACTGCCTGGTTGGTGGCTACCGGGCCTACGGGCAGGTTCCTTTGGCCACGCCAGCGAAAGTGGAAGCAGAGAAGCCAGTCCCCAGTCGTGCTCCCAAGAGGAAGCGCTCTCCAGAAAAGTCGGATGAAGACCTGGGTAGCCCAAATCCCCAAATCCGGCGATTGCAGCATTCAAGCAGTTTAGGACTAGAAGGTGCTTGGATTCTCCAGCAGGGTGGCCCAACCTCTGGGTGCATCCCCTCTGCACCAGCCCCAGTATACGAATGTCCCATCTTTGCTTTTTCAAGGTCGGCAACAAGGAGTCCCCTCCAAAATAAGGTCCCCTCTCATTGCCACCCTCTCAAAGCTTCCCCCAATGTGGTTCCTTCCTGTGGGCCAGATCAGGCGAAGGGCAGAGTTGTCTCTTTCCTTCTCTGACTCGGGCAAAATCGTCTTAGTAACACCTCTTCACAGTGTTGACCATGTGTTTTACGGGGGCTGCTGCTGAGCCTTTATCTCATCCTTTCATGGTGGAGAGAGAGAGGATTAGAATGATTTTTACTACTAGGGGAGAGGGGAGTGTAATGATTATGTTGTCATTTAGTATTATGTCCTTTGGACATGAACTTGTTTTGAATTTCATATTAAAATGGGCCCACCATTCCCACTTTGTGAGGTCATTCAGCACCCTCATTTTGCACCTTGAACATCTCTCTCAGTATCACTTGGAAATGCTTGAAATAGCATGAGCTTGTCCTCACATTCCTATCAGCTGTAAATGCGGAGCCCCAACATCAACCTAACCATTGAGCAGAACACCTCTCCACCACCTGTGTAACACTGGGTAGGCCCCTTAACCTCTTGGTTTTCTTCAGTCCTCAGTTGTGAAAATGTGAGTGGTCTATGAATTTATATTTGGGGCAGGACAAGGTCGAGGAGAGTGTGTCTTTGCTTTTATTCTTCGAAACTGGTATGTCTTCCCTCTCTTCCCCATGGGTCCAAATCTCACTTGTCCTTCAGGCCCACTGCCAAGGAGCCTTCTCTGATTCCCCAGGCACACAAATCTCTGCCTCTTAGGGTCAGTGCCATACAACCAAGCTGTCTCTTACGTTAATCTGGCCTCTCAAGCCAATCTCAGAATGTGGGTCTGTCTTGCCCTCCTGGGAACCCTGGGGCTGTGCCAGCCCACCAGAACACCCCGCGTGGAGTGTCTACTAGGCTAGGGCATGGGTGGGGAGGCCCGGGTGTGAGGGGCCAGGCAGAGTATTTCTGCCTCCCCCCTGCTCTCCTCCACCAAACTGCCCCTCCTCCTGAAGCCTGCCCCTCAAGTCACAGGTTCCTTATATGACCTCACTGGGTACTGATGACCTCACAGGCCTTCTCACAGTTGCCATGGCAGGGTAACTATGCCAACGTGCTGCCCTCAGAGAAACTTCCCTGACAGTTCTCCACCAGATACCAATCTCTTTGGTTGTCTGAGAGAGAATGTCTGACCAGATCTTCTATATTTACTCTAACGTGTCCTCTGTTCCCTGTGAGGGCAGTGCAGCAGGTACACTGAGATCGGGCATCTGTACAGGAGGCATGGTGTACACACAACCTCCCCTGGCTGCCACATGTTCCTGTGGGGCTTGCCGACCACTTACACCTGAGCGCGTTCCCAGCTGTAAGTAATACCAGTGACCTGGGACACCTTCAGGCGCCCACAGTGCTCACTGCTGAGGACAAGTGAAAGGTCATCCCTAGAAAAGTGTGCAGGATGCTTCTGATCTTTATAAATGTAGCCTTCCCCTTTGGGCTACAGGATGCTTCCATTCAGACCCTTTCCTGATTGGCCTCTTAGCAAAAGACAAGTGCATTTTTGTTGGCAAATGGTAAACGGAGCAGTTGGAGGAAGAGGGCCACTCTTGAACCGCACCTTCAAACCCAGGCTCCCCTGTGCTGTCATGCAGACATCTATATCGGTCCCGTCAGACACATCCCATCCTGAGCTGCTGAGTACTAGGGGAGAGGGTGGTGCCATATTGATGGGAAGACCGGAAGAACCCAAAGGGGTGTTGAAGTGCTAATGAGACTGGAGGGCTGAGGAGATGGTGTCCCAGGAGGCTGGGTTGATGTGAGCCTAGTCTAGGTATGCAGAACTCGGTTCTAGGTCTCCTGAAAACTCTGCCTCAGTATTTGGCCTTCTTCTAGTCTAGATAAAAGTATCACAGGGCTAGAGTTCAGTGTGGTCGAAACACGCAGTATAAATGGGGTCCAAGAGGGGTTGACAAGGTGGGCGGGTTTTTAACCAATTTATATTAGATTATTTTTTTCCAAACCTTGAACGGCATTTCCATTAAAGCCTCAGAAGTGACAGACTGCAAGAAATGTTTTCTCTGTTGTGGAAGGCAGAGATGGAGAGGATCATGATTGCAATTACTTTCGGGTTCTCCTGTTTTCCCTGGAAACGGTGAAGAGTCTTCCTCATGTGCTGTAGCCGTACGCTCTAGGAATTGCTTGGGCAGCCAGTGTCCCTTCTCTAGGGACTCATAGAGGTGATGGGCCAAGGCTGTGTTTTGGATGTCAAGTAGATTAAAGGTCTTCAGCCAGCAATTGGGAGAGACATGAGAGAGGGAAATTCTGGCAGGAGACTGTGTACAGCAGCAGTGACTGACCACTTCTGATTTTCTTTGCAGCAGCAGTGGCTCCCATTTCTCCTCCTACCCCTGGTCACTACCATGTCCTCTAGTGAGGGTGTGGAGAAACGCAGTTGGGCTGGCATGGGGAGACATACTGCCTGGTTGGTGGCTACCGGGCCTACGGGCAGGTTCCTTTGGCCACGCCAGCGAAAGTGGAAGCAGAGAAGCCAGTCCCCAGTCATGCTCCCAAGAGGAAGCGCTCTCCAGAAAAGTCGGATGAAGACCTGGGTTGCCCCAATCCCCAAATCCGGCGATTGCAGCATTCAAGCAGTTTAGGACTAGAAGGTGCTTGGATTCTCCAGCAGGGTGGCCCAACCTCTGGGCGCATCCCCTCTGCACCAGCCCCAGTATACGAATGTCCCATCTTTGCTTTTTCAAGGTCGGCAACAAGGAGTCCCCTCCAAAATAAGGTTCCCTCTCATTGCCACCCTCTCAAAGGCTTCCCCCAATGTGGTTCCTTCCTGTGGGCCAGATCAGGCGAAGGGCAGAGTTGTCTCTTTCCTTCTCTGACTCGGGCAAAATCGTCTTAGTAACACCTCTTCACAGTGTTGACCATGTGTTTTACGGGGGCTGCTGCTGAGCCTTTATCTCATCCTTTCATGGTGGAGAGAGAGAGGATTAGAATGATTTTTACTTCTAGGGGAGAGGGGAGTGTAATGACTATGTTGTCATTTAGTATTATGTCCTTTGGACATGAACTTGTTTTGAATTTCATATTAAAATGGGCCCACCATTCCCACTTTGTGAGGTCATTCAGCACCCTCATTTTGCACCTTGAACATCTCTCTCAGTATCACTTGGAAATGCGTGAAATGGCATGAGCTTGTCCTCACATTCCTATCAGCTGTAAATGCGGAGCCCCAACATGAACCTAACCATTGAGCAGAACACCTCTCCACCACCTGTGTGACACTGGGTAGGCCCCTTAACCTCTTGGTTTTCTTCAGTCCTCAGTTGTGAAAATGTGAGTGGTCTATGAATTTATATTTGGGGCAGGACAAGGTCGAGGAGAGTGTGTCTTTGCTTTTATTCTTCGAAACTGGTATGTCTTCCCTCTCTTCCCCATGGGTCCAAATCTCACTTGTCCTTCAGGCCCACTGCCAAGGAGCCTTCTCTGATTCCCCAGGCACACAAATCTCTGCCTCTTAGGGTCAGTGCCATACAACCAAGCTGTCTCTTACGTTAATCTGGCCTCTCAAGCCAATCTCAGAATGTGGGTCTGTCTTGCCCTCCTGGGAACCCTGGGGCTGTGCCAGCCCACCAGAACACCCCGCGTGGAGTGTCTACTAGGCTAGGGCATGGGTGGGGAGGCCCGGGTGTGAGGGGCCAGGCAGAGTATTTCTGCCTCCCCCCTGCTCTCCTCCACCAAACTGCCCCTCCTCCTGAAGCCTGCCCCTCAAGTCACAGGTTCCTTATATGACCTCACTGGGTACTGATGACCTCACAGGCCTTCTCACAGTTGCCATGGCAGGGTAACTATGCCAACGTGCTGCCCTCAGAGAAACTTCCCTGACAGTTCTCCACCAGATACCAATCTCTTTGGTTGTCTGAGAGAGAATGTCTGACCAGATCTTCTATATTTACTCTAACGTGTCCTCTGTTCCCTGTGAGGGCAGTGCAGCAGGTACACTGAGATCGGGCATCTGTACAGGAGGCATGGTGTACACACAACCTCCCCTGGCTGCCACATGTTCCTGTGGGGCTTGCCGACCACTTACACCTGAGTGCGTTCCCAGCTGTAAGTAATACCAGTGACCTAGGACACCTTCAGGCGCCCACAGTGCTCACTGCTGAGGACAAGTGAAAGGTCATCCCTAGAAAAGTGTGCAGGATGCTTCTGATCTTTATAAATGTAGCCTTCCCCTTTGGGCTACAGGATGCTTCCATTCAGACCCTTTCCTGATTGGCCTCTTAGCAAAAGACAAGTGCATTTTTGTTGGCAAATGGTAAACGGAGCAGTTGGAGGAAGAGGGCCACTCTTGAACCGCACCTTCAAACCCAGGCTCCCCTGTGCTGTCATGCAGACATCTATATCGGTCCCCTCAGACACATCCCATCCTGAGCTGCTGAGTACTAGGGGAGAGGGTGGTGCCATATTGATGGGAAGACCGGAAGAATCCAAAGGGGTGTTGAAGTGCTAATGAGACTGGAGGGCTGAGGAGATGGTGTCCCAGGAGGCTGGGTTGATGTGAGCCTAGTCTAGGTACGCAGAACTCGGTTCTAGGTCTCCTGATCACTCTGCCTCAGTGTTTGGCCTTCTTCTAGTCTAGATAAAAGTATCACAGGGATAGAGTTCAGTGTGGTCGAAACACGCAGTATAAATGGGGTCCAAGAGGGGTTGACAAAGTGGGCGGGTTTTTAACCAATTTATATTAGATTATTTTTTTCCAAACCTTGAACGGCATTTCCATTAAAGCCTCAGAAGTGACAGACTGCAAGAAATGTTTTCTCTGTTGTGGAAGGCAGAGATGGAGAGGATCATGATTGCAATTACTTTCGGGTTCTCCTGTTTTCCCTGGAAACGGTGAAGAGTCTTCCTCATGTGCTGTAGCCGTACGCTCTAGGAATTGCTTGGGCAGCCAGTGTCCCTTCTCTAGGGACTCATAGAGGTGATGGGCCAAGGCTGTGTTTTGGATGTCAAGTAGATTAAAGGTCTTCAGCCAGCAATTGGGAGAGACATGAGAGAGGGAAATTCTGGCAGGAGATTGTGTACAGCAGCAGTGACTGACCACTTCTGATCTTCTTTGCAGCAGCAGTGGCTCCCATTTCTCCTCCTACCCCTGGTCACTACCATGTCCTCTAGTGAGGGTGTGGAGAAACGCAGTTGGGCTGGCATGGGGAGACATACTGCCTGGTTGGTGGCTACCGGGCCTACGGGCAGGTTCCTTTGGCCACGCCAGCGAAAGTGGAAGCAGAGAAGCCAGTCCCCAGTCGTGCTCCCAAGAGGAAGCGCTCTCCAGAAAAGTCGGATGAAGACCTGGGTAGCCCCAATCCCCAAATCCGGCGATTGCAGCATTCAAGCAGTTTAGGACTAGAAGGTGCTTGGATTCTCCAGCAGGGTGGCCCAACCTCTGGGTGCATCCCCTCTGCACCAGCCCCAGTATACGAATGTCCCATCTTTGCTTTTTCAAGGTCGGCAACAAGGAGTCCCCTCCAAAATAAGGTCCCCTCTCATTGCCACCCTCTCAAAGCTTCCCCCAATGTGGTTCCTTCCTGTGGGCCAGATCAGGCGAAGGGCAGAGTTGTCTCTTTCCTTCTCTGACTCGGGCAAAATCGTCTTAGTAACACCTCTTCACAGTGTTGACCATGTGTTTTACGGGGGCTGCTGCTGAGCCTTTATCTCATCCTTTCATGGTGGAGAGAGAGAGGATTAGAATGATTTTTACTACTAGGGGAGAGGGGAGTGTAATGATTATGTTGTCATTTAGTATTATGTCCTTTGGACATGAACTTGTTTTGAATTTCATATTAAAATGGGCCCACCATTCCCACTTTGTGAGGTCATTCAGCACCCTCATTTTGCACCTTGAACATCTCTCTCAGTATCACTTGGAAATGCTTGAAATAGCATGAGCTTGTCCTCACATTCCTATCAGCTGTAAATGCGGAGCCCCAACATCAACCTAACCATTGAGCAGAACACCTCTCCACCACCTGTGTAACACTGGGTAGGCCCCTTAACCTCTTGGTTTTCTTCAGTCCTCAGTTGTGAAAATGTGAGTGGTCTATGAATTTATATTTGGGGCAGGACAAGGTCGAGGAGAGTGTGTCTTTGCTTTTATTCTTCGAAACTGGTATGTCTTCCCTCTCTTCCCCATGGGTCCAAATCTCACTTGTCCTTCAGGCCCACTGCCAAGGAGCCTTCTCTGATTCCCCAGGCACACAAATCTCTGCCTCTTAGGGTCAGTGCCATACAACCAAGCTGTCTCTTACGTTAATCTGGCCTCTCAAGCCAATCTCAGAATGTGGGTCTGTCTTGCCCTCCTGGGAACCCTGGGGCTGTGCCAGCCCACCAGAACACCCCGCGTGGAGTGTCTACTAGGCTAGGGCATGGGTGGGGAGGCCCGGGTGTGAGGGGCCAGGCAGAGTATTTCTGCCTCCCCCCTGCTCTCCTCCACCAAACTGCCCCTCCTCCTGAAGCCTGCCCCTCAAGTCACAGGTTCCTTATATGACCTCACTGGGTACTGATGACCTCACAGGCCTTCTCACAGTTGCCATGGCAGGGTAACTATGCCAACGTGCTGCCCTCAGAGAAACTTCCCTGACAGTTCTCCACCAGATACCAATCTCTTTGGTTGTCTGAGAGAGAATGTCTGACCAGATCTTCTATATTTACTCTAACGTGTCCTCTGTTCCCTGTGAGGGCAGTGCAGCAGGTACATTGAGATCGGGCATCTGTACAGGAGGCATGGTGTACACACAACCTCCCCTGGCTGCCACATGTTCCTGTGGGGCTTGCCGACCACTTACACCTGAGCGCGTTCCCAGCTGTAAGTAATACCAGTGACCTGGGACACCTTCAGGCGCCCACAGTGCTCACTGCTGAGGACAAGTGAAAGGTCATCCCTAGAAAAGTGTGCAGGATGCTTCTGATCTTTATAAATGTAGGCTTCCCCTTTGGGCTACAGGATGCTTCCATTCAGACCCTTTCCTGATTGGCCTCTTAGCAAAAGACAAGTGCATTTTTGTTGGCAAATGGTAAACGGAGCAGTTGGAGGAAGAGGGCCACTCTTGAACCGCACCTTCAAACCCAGGCTCCCCTGTGCTGTCATGCAGACATCTATATCTGTCCCCTCAGACACATCCCATCCTGAGCTGCTGAGTACTAGGGGAGAGGGTGGTGCCATATTGATGGGAAGACCGGAAGAACCCAAAGGGGTGTTGAAGTGCTAATGAGACTGGAGGGCTGAGGAGATGGTGTCCCAGGAGGCTGGGTTGATGTGAGCCTAGTCTAGGTACGCAGAACTCGGTTCTAGGTCTCCTGAAAACTCTGCCTCAGTATTTGGCCTTCTTCTAGTCTAAATAAAAGTATCACAGGGCTAGAGTTCAGTGTGGTCGAAACACGCAGTATAAATGGGGTCCAAGAGGGGTTGACAAGGTGGGCGGGTTTTTAACCAATTTATATTAGATTATTTTTTTCCAAACCTTGAACGGCATTTCCATTAAAGCCTCAGAAGTGACAGACTGCAAGAAATGTTTTCTCTGTTGTGGAAGGCAGAGATGGAGAGGATCATGATTGCAATTACTTTCGGGTTCTCCTGTTTTCCCTGGAAACGGTGAAGAGTCTTCCTCATGTGCTGTAGCCGTACGCTCTAGGAATTGCTTGGGCAGCCAGTGTCCCTTCTCTAGGGACTCATAGAGGTGATGGGCCAAGGCTGTGTTTTGGATGTCATGTAGATTAAAGGTCTTCAGCCAGCAATTGGGAGAGACATGAGAGAGGGAAATTCTGGTAGGGGACTGTGTACAGCAGCAGTGACTGACCACTTCTGATTTTCTTTGCAGCAGCAGTGGCTCCCATTTCTCCTCCTACCCCTGGTCACTACCATGTCCTCTAGTGAGGGTGTGGAGAAACGCAGTTGGGCTGGCATGGGGAGACATACTGCCTGGTTGGTGGCTACCGGGCCTACGGGCAGGTTCCTTTGGCCACGCCAGCGAAAGTGGAAGCAGAGAAGCCAGTCCCCAGTCGTGCTCCCAAGAGGAAGCGCTCTCCAGAAAAGTCGGATGAAGACCTGGGTTGCCCCAATCCCCAAATCCGGCGATTGCAGCATTCAAGCAGTTTAGGACTAGAAGGTGCTTGGATTCTCCAGCAGGGTGGCCCAACCTCTGGGCGCATCCCCTCTGCACCAGCCCCAGTATACGAATGTCCCATCTTTGCTTTTTCAAGGTTGGCAACAAGGAGTCCCCTCCAAAATAAGGTTCCCTCTCATTGCCACCCTCTCAAAGGCTTCCCCCAATGTGGTTCCTTCCTGTGGGCCAGATCAGGCGAAGGGCAGAGTTGTCTCTTTCCTTCTCTGACTCGGGCAAAATCGTCTTAGTAACACCTCTTCACAGTGTTGACCATGTGTTTTACGGGGGCTGCTGCTGAGCCTTTATCTCATCCTTTCATGGTGGAGAGAGAGAGGATTAGAATGATTTTTACTTCTAGGGGAGAGGGGAGTGTAATGATTATGTTGTCATTTAGTATTATGTCCTTTGGACATGAACTTGTTTTGAATTTCATATTAAAATGGGCCCACCATTCCCACTTTGTGAGGTCATTCAGCACGCTCATTTTGCACCTTGAAGATCTCTCTCAGTATCACTTGGAAATGCTTGAAATGGCATGAGCTTGTCCTCACATTCCTATCAGCTGTAAATGCGGAGCCCCAACAGGAACCTAACCATTGAGCAGAACACCTCTCCACCACCTGTGTAACACTGGGTAGGCCCCTTAACCTCTTGGTTTTCTTCAGTCCTCAGTTGTGAAAATGTGAGTGGTCTATGAATTTATATTTGGGGCAGGACAAGGTCGAGGAGAGTGTGTCTTTGCTTTTATTCTTCGAAACTGGTATGTCTTCCCTCTCTTCCCCATGGGTCCAAATCTCACTTGTCCTTCAGGCCCACTGCCAAGGAGCCTTCTCTGATTCCCCAGGCACACAAATCTCTGCCTCTTAGGGTCAGTGCCATACAACCAAGCTGTCTCTTACGTTAATCTGGCCTCTCAAGCCAATCTCAGAATGTGGGTCTGTCTTGCCCTCCTGGGAACCCTGGGGCTGTGCCAGCCCACCAGAACACCCCGCGTGGAGTGTCTACTAGGCTAGGGCATGGGTGTGGAGGCCCGGGTGTGAGGGGCCAGGCAGAGTATTTCTGCCTCCCCCCTGCTCTCCTCCACCAAACTGCCCCTCCTCCTGAAGCCTGCCCCTCAAGTCACAGGTTCCTTATATGACCTCACTGGGTACTGATGACCTCACAGGCCTTCTCACAGTTGCCATGGCAGGGTAACTATGCCAACGTGCTGCCCTCAGAGAAACTTCCCTGACAGTTCTCCACCAGATACCAATCTCTTTGGTTGTCTGAGAGAGAATGTCTGACCAGATCTTCTATATTTACTCTAACGTGTCCTCTGTTCCCTGTGAGGGCAGTGCAGCAGGTACACTGAGATCGGGCATCTGTACAGGAGGCATGGTGTACACACAACCTCCCCTGGCTGCCACATGTTCCTGTGGGGCTTGCCGACCACTTACACCTGAGTGCGTTCCCAGCTGTAAGTAATACCAGTGACCTAGGACACCTTCAGGCGCCCACAGTGCTCACTGCTGAGGACAAGTGAAAGGTCATCCCTAGAAAAGTGTGCAGGATGCTTCTGATCTTTATAAATGTAGGCTTCCCCTTTGGGCTACAGGATGCTTCCATTCAGACCCTTTCCTGATTGGCCTCTTAGCAAAAGACAAGTGCATTTTTGTTGGCAAATGGTAAACGGAGCAGTTGGAGGAAGAGGGCCACTCTTGAACCGCACCTTCAAACCCAGGCTCCCCTGTGCTGTCATGCAGACATCTATATCGGTCCCCTCAGACACATCCCATCCTGAGCTGCTGAGTACTAGGGGAGAGGGTGGTGCCATATTGATGGGAAGACCGGAAGAATCCAAAGGGGTGTTGAAGTGCTAATGAGACTGGAGGGCTGAGGAGATGGTGTCCCAGGAGGCTGGGTTGATGTGAGCCTAGTCTAGGTACGCAGAACTCGGTTCTAGGTCTCCTGATCACTCTGCCTCAGTGTTTGGCCTTCTTCTAGTCTAGATAAAAGTATCACAGGGATAGAGTTCAGTGTGGTCGAAACACGCAGTATAAATGGGTTCCAAGAGGGGTTGACAAGGTGGGCGGGTTTTTAACCAATTTATATTAGATTATTTTTTTCCAAACCTTGAACGGCATTTCCATTAAAGCCTCAGAAGTGACAGACTGCAAGAAATGTTTTCTCTGTTGTGGAAGGCAGAGATGGAGAGGATCATGATTGCAATTACTTTCGGGTTCTCCTGTTTTCCCTGGAAACGGTGAAGAGTCTTCCTCATGTGCTGTAGCCGTACGCTCTAGGAATTGCTTGGGCAGCCAGTGTCCCTTCTCTAGGGACTCATAGAGGTGATGGGCCAAGGCTGTGTTTTGGATGTCAAGTAGATTAAAGGTCTTCAGCCAGCAATTGGGAGAGACATGAGAGAGGGAAATTCTGGCAGGAGATTGTGTACAGCAGCAGTGACTGACCACTTCTGATCTTCTTTGCAGCAGCAGTGGCTCCCATTTCTCCTCCTACCCCTGGTCACTACCATGTCCTCTAGTGAGGGTGTGGAGAAACGCAGTTGGGCTGGCATGGGGAGACATACTGCCTGGTTGGTGGCTACCGGGCCTACGGGCAGGTTCCTTTGGCCACGCCAGCGAAAGTGGAAGCAGAGAAGCCAGTCCCCAGTCGTGCTCCCAAGAGGAAGCGCTCTCCAGAAAAGTCGGATGAAGACCTGGGTAGCCCCAATCCCCAAATCCGGCGATTGCAGCATTCAAGCAGTTTAGGACTAGAAGGTGCTTGGATTCTGCAGCAGGGTGGCTCAACCTCTGGGTGCATCCCCTCTGCACCAGCCCCAGTATACGAATGTCCCATCTTTGCTTTTTCAAGGTCGGCAACAAGGAGTCCCCTCCAAAATAAGGTCCCCTCTCATTGCCACCCTCTCAAAGCTTCCCCCAATGTGGTTCCTTCCTGTGGGCCAGATCAGGCGAAGGGCAGAGTTGTCTCTTTCCTTCTCTGACTCGGGCAAAATCGTCTTAGTAACACCTCTTCACAGTGTTGACCATGTGTTTTACGGGGGCTGCTGCTGAGCCTTTATCTCATCCTTTCATGGTGGGGAGAGAGAGGATTAGAATGATTTTTACTACTAGGGGAGAGGGGAGTGTAATGATTATGTTGTCATTTAGTATTATGTCCTTTGGACATGAACTTGTTTTGAATTTCATATTAAAATGGGCCCACCATTCCCACTTTGTGAGGTCATTCAGCACCCTCATTTTGCACCTTGAACATCTCTCTCAGTATCACTTGGAAATGCTTGAAATAGCATGAGCTTGTCCTCACATTCCTATCAGCTGTAAATGCGGAGCCCCAACATCAACCTAACCATTGAGCAGAACACCTCTCCACCACCTGTGTAACACTGGGTAGGCCCCTTAACCTCTTGGTTTTCTTCAGTCCTCAGTTGTGAAAATGTGAGTGGTCTATGAATTTATATTTGGGGCAGGACAAGGTCGAGGAGAGTGTGTCTTTGCTTTTATTCTTCGAAACTGGTATGTCTTCCCTCTCTTCCCCATGGGTCCAAATCTCACTTGTCCTTCAGGCCCACTGCCAAGGAGCCTTCTCTGATTCCCCAGGCACACAAATCTCTGCCTCTTAGGGTCAGTGCCATACAACCAAGCTGTCTCTTACGTTAATCTGGCCTCTCAAGCCAATCTCAGAATGTGGGTCTGTCTTGCCCTCCTGGGAACCCTGGGGCTGTGCCAGCCCACCAGAACACCCCGCGTGGAGTGTCTACTAGGCTAGGGCATGGGTGGGGAGGCCCGGGTGTGAGGGGCCAGGCAGAGTGTTTCTGCCTCCCCCCTGCTCTCCTCCACCAAACTGCCCCTCCTCCTGAAGCCTGCCCCTCAAGTCACAGGTTCCTTATATGACCTCACTGGGTACTGATGACCTCACAGGCCTTCTCACAGTTGCCATGGCAGGGTAACTATGCCAACGTGCTGCCCTCAGAGAAACTTCCCTGACAGTTCTCCACCAGATACCAATCTCTTTGGTTGTCTGAGAGAGAATGTCTGACCAGATCTTCTATATTTACTCTAACGTGTCCTCTGTTCCCTGTGAGGGCAGTGCAGCAGGTACACTGAGATCGGGCATCTGTACAGGAGGCATGGTGTACACACAACCTCCCCTGGCTGCCACATGTTCCTGTGGGGCTTGCCGACCACTTACACCTGAGCGCGTTCCCAGCTGTAAGTAATACCAGTGACCTGGGACACCTTCAGGCGCCCACAGTGCTCACTGCTGAGGACAAGTGAAAGGTCATCCCTAGAAAAGTGTGCAGGATGCTTCTGATCTTTATAAATGTAGGCTTCCCCTTTGGGCTACAGGATGCTTCCATTCAGACCCTTTCCTGATTGGCCTCTTAGCAAAAGACAAGTGCATTTTTGTTGGCAAATGGTAAACGGAGCAGTTGGAGGAAGAGGGCCACTCTTGAACCGCACCTTCAAACCCAGGCTCCCCTGTGCTGTCATGCAGACATCTATATCTGTCCCCTCAGACACATCCCATCCTGAGCTGCTGAGTACTAGGGGAGAGGGTGGTGCCATATTGATGGGAAGACCGGAAGAACCCAAAGGGGTGTTGAAGTGCTAATGAGACTGGAGGGCTGAGGAGATGGTGTCCCAGGAGGCTGGGTTGATGTGAGCCTAGTCTAGGTACGCAGAACTCGGTTCTAGGTCTCCTGAAAACTCTGCCTCAGTATTTGGCCTTCTTCTAGTCTAAATAAAAGTATCACAGGGCTAGAGTTCAGTGTGGTCGAAACACGCAGTATAAATGGGGTCCAAGAGGGGTTGACAAGGTGGGCGGGTTTTTAACCAATTTATATTAGATTATTTTTTTCCAAACCTTGAACGGTATTTCCATTAAAGCCTCAGAAGTGACAGACTGCAAGAAATGTTTTCTCTGTTGTGGAAGGCAGAGATGGAGAGGATCATGATTGCAATTACTTTCGGGTTCTCCTGTTTTCCCTGGAAACGGTGAAGAGTCTTCCTCATGTGCTGTAGCCGTACGCTCTAGGAATTGCTTGGGCAGCCAGTGTCCCTTCTCTAGGGACTCATAGAGGTGATGGGCCAAGGCTGTGTTTTGGATGTCAAGTAGATTAAGGGTCTTCAGCCAGCAATTGGGAGAGACATGAGAGAGGGAAATTCTGGTAGGGGACTGTGTACAGCAGCAGTGACTGACCACTTCTGATTTTCTTTGCAGCAGCAGTGGCTCCCATTTCTCCTCCTACCCCTGGTCACTACCATGTCCTCTAGTGAGGGTGTGGAGAAACGCAGTTGGGCTGGCATGGGGAGACATACTGCCTGGTTGGTGGCTACCGGGCCTACGGGCAGGTTCCTTTGGCCACGCCAGCGAAAGTGGAAGCAGAGAAGCCAGTCCCCAGTCGTGCTCCCAAGAGGAAGCGCTCTCCAGAAAAGTCGGATGAAGACCTGGGTTGCCCCAATCCCCAAATCCGGCGATTGCAGCATTCAAGCAGTTTAGGACTAGAAGGTGCTTGGATTCTCCAGCAGGGTGGCCCAACCTCTGGGCGCATCCCCTCTGCACCAGCCCCAGTATACGAATGTCCCATCTTTGCTTTTTCAAGGTTGGCAACAAGGAGTCCCCTCCAAAATAAGGTTCCCTCTCATTGCCACCCTCTCAAAGGCTTCCCCCAATGTGGTTCCTTCCTGTGGGCCAGATCAGGCGAAGGGCAGAGTTGTCTCTTTCCTTCTCTGACTCGGGCAAAATCGTCTTAGTAACACCTCTTCACAGTGTTGACCATGTGTTTTACGGGGGCTGCTGCTGAGCCTTTATCTCATCCTTTCATGGTGGAGAGAGAGAGGATTAGAATGATTTTTACTTCTAGGGGAGAGGGGAGTGTAATGATTATGTTGTCATTTAGTATTATGTCCTTTGGACATGAACTTGTTTTGAATTTCATATTAAAATGGGCCCACCATTCCCACTTTGTGAGGTCATTCAGCACCCTCATTTTGCACCTTGAACATCTCTCTCAGTATCACTTGGAAATGCGTGAAATGGCATGAGCTTGTCCTCACATTCCTATCAGCTGTAAATGCGGAGCCCCAACATGAACCTAACCATTGAGCAGAACACCTCTCCACCACCTGTGTGACACTGGGTAGGCCCCTTAACCTCTTGGTTTTCTTCAGTCCTCAGTTGTGAAAATGTGAGTGGTCTATGAATTTATATTTGGGGCAGGACAAGGTCGAGGAGAGTGTGTCTTTGCTTTTATTCTTCGAAACTGGTATGTCTTCCCTCTCTTCCCCATGGGTCCAAATCTCACTTGTCCTTCAGGCCCACTGCCAAGGAGCCTTCTCTGATTCCCCAGGCACACAAATCTCTGCCTCTTAGGGTCAGTGCCATACAACCAAGCTGTCTCTTACGTTAATCTGGCCTCTCAAGCCAATCTCAGAATGTGGGTCTGTCTTGCCCTCCTGGGAACCCTGGGGCTGTGCCAGCCCACCAGAACACCCCGCGTGGAGTGTCTACTAGGCTAGGGCATGGGTGTGGAGGCCCGGGTGTGAGGGGCCAGGCAGAGTATTTCTGCCTCCCCCCTGCTCTCCTCCACCAAACTGCCCCTCCTCCTGAAGCCTGCCCCTCAAGTCACAGGTTCCTTATATGACCTCACTGGGTACTGATGACCTCACAGGCCTTCTCACAGTTGCCATGGCAGGGTAACTATGCCAACGTGCTGCCCTCAGAGAAACTTCCCTGACAGTTCTCCACCAGATACCAATCTCTTTGGTTGTCTGAGAGAGAATGTCTGACCAGATCTTCTATATTTACTCTAACGTGTCCTCTGTTCCCTGTGAGGGCAGTGCAGCAGGTACACTGAGATCGGGCATCTGTACAGGAGGCATGGTGTACACACAACCTCCCCTGGCTGCCACATGTTATTGTGGGGCTTGCCGACCACTTACACCTGAGCGCGTTCCCAGCTGTAAGTAATACCAGTGACCTGGGACACCTTCAGGCGCCCACAGTGCTCACTGCTGAGGACAAGTGAAAGGTCATCCCTAGAAAAGTGTGCAGGATGCTTCTGATCTTTATAAATGTAGGCTTCCCCTTTGGGCTACAGGATGCTTCCATTCAGACCCTTTCCTGATTGGCCTCTTAGCAAAAGACAAGTGCATTTTTGTTGGCAAATGGTAAACGGAGCAGTTGGAGGAAGAGGGCCACTCTTGAACCGCACCTTCAAACCCAGGCTCCCCTGTGCTGTCATGCAGACATCTATATCGGTCCCCTCAGACACATCCCATCCTGAGCTGCTGAGTACTAGGGGAGAGGGTGGTGCCATATTGATGGGAAGACCGGAAGAATCCAAAGGGGTGTTGAAGTGCTAATGAGACTGGAGGGCTGAGGAGATGGTGTCCCAGGAGGCTGGGTTGATGTGAGCCTAGTCTAGGTATGCAGAACTCGGTACTAGGTCTCCTGATCACTCTGCCTCAGTATTTGGCCTTCTTCTAGTCTAGATAAAAGTATCACAGGGCTAGAGTTCAGTGTGGTCGAAACACGCAGTATAAATGGGGTCCAAGAGGGGTTGACAAGGTGGGCGGGTTTTTAACCAATTTATATTAGATTATTTTTTTCCAAACCTTGAACGGCATTTCCATTAAAGCCTCAGAAGTGACAGACTGTAAGAAATGTTTTCTCTGTTGTGGAAGGCAGAGATGGAGAGGATCATGATTGCAATTACTTTCGGGTTCTCCTGTTTTCCCTGGAAACGGTGAAGAGTCTTCCTCATGTGCTGTAGCCGTACGCTCTAGGAATTGCTTGGGCAGCCAGTGTCCCTTCTCTAGGGACTCATAGAGGTGATGGGCCAAGGCTGTGTTTTGGATGTCAAGTAGATTAAAGGTCTTCAGCCAGCAATTGGGAGAGACATGAGAGAGGGAAATTCTGGCAGGAGACTGTGTACAGCAGCAGTGACTGACCACTTCTGATTTTCTTTGCAGCAGCAGTGGCTCCCATTTCTCCTCCTACCCCTGGTCACTACCATGTCCTCTAGTGAGGGTGTGGAGAAACGCAGTTGGGCTGGCATGGGGAGACATACTGCCTGGTTGGTGGCTACCGGGCCTACGGGCAGGTTCCTTTGGCCACGCCAGCGAAAGTGGAAGCAGAGAAGCCAGTCCCCAGTCGTGCTCCCAAGAGGAAGCGCTCTCCAGAAAAGTCGGATGCAGACCTGGGTTGCCCCAATCCCCAAATCCGGCGATTGCAGCATTCAAGCAGTTTAGGACTAGAAGGTGCTTGGATTCTCCAGCAGGGTGGCCCAACCACTGGGCGCATCCCCTCTGCACCAGCCCCAGTATACGAATGTCCCATCTTTGCTTTTTCAAGGTCGGCAACAAGGAGTCCCCTCCAAAATAAGGTTCCCTCTCATTGCCACCCTCTCAAAGGCTTCCCCCAATGTGGTTCCTTCCTGTGGGCCAGATCAGGCGAAGGGCAGAGTTGTCTCTTTCCTTCTCTGACTCGGGCAAAATCGTCTTAGTAACACCTCTTCACAGTGTTGACCATGTGTTTTACGGGGGCTGCTGCTGAGCCTTTATCTCATCCTTTCATGGTGGAGAGAGAGAGGATTAAAATGATTTTTACTTCTAGGGGAGAGGGGAGTGTAATGATTATGTTGTCATTTAGTATTATGTCCTTTGGACATGAACTTGTTTTGAATTTCATATTAAAATGGGCCCACCATTCCCACTTTTTGAGGTCATTCAGCACGCTCATTTTGCACCTTGAACATCTCTCTCAGTATCACTTGGAAATGCTTGAAATGGCATGAGCTTGTCCTCACATTCCTATCAGCTGTAAATGCGGAGCCCCAACAGGAACCTAACCATTGAGCAGAACACCTCTCCACCACCTGTGTAACACTGGGTAGGCCCCTTAACCTCTTGGTTTTCTTCAGTCCTCAGTTGTGAAAATGTGAGTGGTCTATGAATTTATATTTGGGGCAGGACAAGGTCGAGGAGAGTGTGTCTTTGCTTTTATTCTTCGAAACTGGTATGTCTTCCCTCTCTTCCCCATGGGTCCAAATCTCACTTGTCCTTCAGGCCCACTGCCAAGGAGCCTTCTCTGATTCCCCAGGCACACAAATCTCTGCCTCTTAGGGTCAGTGCCATACAACCAAGCTGTCTCTTACGTTAATCTGGCCTCTCAAGCCAATCTCAGAATGTGGGTCTGTCTTGCCCTCCTGGGAACCCTGGGGCTGTGCCAGCCCACCAGAACACCCCGCGTGGAGTGTCTACTAGGCTAGGGCATGGGTGTGGAGGCCCGTGTGTGAGGGGCCAGGCAGAGTATTTCTGCCTCCCCCCTGCTCTCCTCCACCAAACTGCCCCTCCTCCTGAAGCCTGCCCCTCAAGTCACAGGTTCCTTATATGACCTCACTGGGTACTGATGACCTCACAGGCCTTCTCACAGTTGCCATGGCAGGGTAACTATGCCAACGTGCTGCCCTCAGAGAAACTTCCCTGACAGTTCTCCACCAGATACCAATCTCTTTGGTTGTCTGAGAGAGAATGTCTGACCAGATCTTCTATATTTACTCTAACGTGTCCTCTGTTCCCTGTGAGGGCAGTGCAGCAGGTACACTGAGATCGGGCATCTGTACAGGAGGCATGGTGTACACACAACCTCCCCTGGCTGCCACATGTTCCTGTGGGGCTTGCCGACCACTTACACCTGAGCGCGTTCCCAGCTGTAAGTAATACCAGTGACCTGGGACACCTTCAGGCGCCCACAGTGCTCACTGCTGAGGACAAGTGAAAGGTCATCCCTAGAAAAGTGTGCAGGATGCTTCTGATCTTTATAAATGTAGGCTTCCCCTTTGGGCTACAGGATGCTTCCATTCAGACCCTTTCCTGATTGGCCTCTTAGCAAAAGACAAGTGCATTTTTGTTGGCAAATGGTAAACGGAGCAGTTGGAGGAAGAGGGCCACTCTTGAACCGCACCTTCAAACCCAGGCTCCCCTGTGCTGTCATGCAGACATCTATATCGGTCCCCTCAGACACATCCCATCCTGAGCTGCTGAGTACTAGGGGAGAGGGTGGTGCCATATTGATGGGAAGACCGGAAGAACCCAAAGGGGTGTTGAAGTGCTAATGAGACTGGAGGGCTGAGGAGATGGTGTCCCAGGAGGCTGGGTTGATGTGAGCCTAGTCTAGGTACGCAGAACTCGGTTCTAGGTCTCCTGAAAACTCTGCCTCAGTATTTGGCCTTCTTCTAGTCTAGATAAAAGTATCACAGGGCTAGAGTTCAGTGTGGTCGAAACACGCAGTATAAATGGGGTCCAAGAGGGGTTGACAAGGTGGGCGGGTTTTTAACCAATTTATATTATATTATTTTTTTCCAAACCTTGAATGGCATTTCCATTAAAGCCTCAGAAGTGACAGACTGCAAGAAATGTTTTCTCTGTTGTGGAAGGCAGAGATGGAGAGGATCATGATTGCAATTACTTTCGGGTTCTCCTGTTTTCCCTGGAAACGGTGAAGAGACTTCCTCATGTGCTGTAGCCGTACGCTCTAGGAATTGCTTGGGCAGCCAGTGTCCCTTCTCTAGGGACTCATAGAGGTGATGGGCCAAGGCTGTGTTTTGGATGTCAAGTAGATTAAAGGTCTTCAGCCAGCAATTGGGAGAGACATGAGAGAGGGAAATTCTGGCAGGGGACTGTGTACAGCAGCAGTGACTGACCACTTCTGATTTTCTTTGCAGCAGCAGTGGCTCCCATTTCTCCTCCTACCCCTGGTCACTACCATGTCCTCTAGTGAGGGTGTGGAGAAACGCAGTTGGGCTGGCATGGGGAGACATACTGCCTGGTTGGTGGATACCGGTCCTACGGGCAGGTTCCTTTGGCCACGCCAGCGAAAGTGGAAGCAGAGAAGCCAGTCCCCAGTCATGCTCCCAAGAGGAAGCGCTCTCCAGAAAAGTCGGATGAAGACCTGGGTTGCCCCAATCCCCAAATCCGGCGATTGCAGCATTCAAGCAGTTTAGGACTAGAAGGTGCTTGGATTCTCCAGCAGGGTGGCCCAACCTCTGGGCGCATCCCCTCTGCACCAGCCCCAGTATACGAATGTCCCATCTTTGCTTTTTCAAGGTCGGCAACAAGGAGTCCCCTCCAAAATAAGGTTCCCTCTCATTGCCACCCTCTCAAAGGCTTCCCCCAATGTGGTTCCTTCCTGTGGGCCAGATCAGGCGAAGGGCAGAGTTGTCTCTTTCCTTCTCTGACTCGGGCAAAATCGTCTTAGTAACACCTCTTCACAGTGTTGACCATGTGTTTTACGGGGGCTGCTGCTGAGCCTTTATCTCATCCTTTCATGGTGGAGAGGGAGAGGATTAGAATGATTTTTACTTCTAGGGGAGAGGGGAGTGTAATGATTATGTTGTCATTTAGTATTATGTCCTTTGGACATGAACTTGTTTTGAATTTCATATTAAAATGGGCCCACCATTCCCACTTTGTGAGGTCATTCAGCACGCTCATTTTGCACCTTGAACATCTCTCTCAGTATCACTTGGAAATGCTTGAAATGGCATGAGCTTGTCCTCACATTCCTATCAGCTGTAAATGCGGAGCCCCAACAGGAACCTAACCATTGAGCAGAACACCTCTCCACCACCTGTGTAACACTGGGTAGGCCCCTTAACCTCTTGGTTTTCTTCTGTCCTCAGTTGTGAAAATGTGAGTGGTCTATGAATTTATATTTGGGGCAGGACAAGGTCGAGGAGAGTGTGTCTTTGCTTTTATTCTTCGAAACTGGTATGTCTTCCCTCTCTTCCCCATGGGTCCAAATCTCACTTGTCCTTCAGGCCCACTGCCAAGGAGCCTTCTCTGATTCCCCAGGCACACAAATCTCTGCCTCTTAGGGTCAGTGCCATACAACCAAGCTGTCTCTTACGTTAATCTGGCCTCTCAAGCCAATCTCAGAATGTGGGTCTGTCTTGCCCTCCTGGGAACCCTGGGGCTGTGCCAGCCCACCAGAACACCCCGCGTGGAGTGTCTACTAGGCTAGGGCATGGGTGTGGAGGCCCGGGTGTGAGGGGCCAGGCAGAGTATTTCTGCCTCCCCCCTGCTCTCCTCCACCAAACTGCCCCTCCTCCTGAAGCCTGCCCCTCAAGTCACAGGTTCCTTATATGACCTCACTGGGTACTGATGACCTCACAGGCCTTCTCACAGTTGCCATGGCAGGGTAACTATGCCAACGTGCTGCCCTCAGAGAAACTTCCCTGACAGTTCTCCACCAGATACCAATCTCTTTGGTTGTCTGAGAGAGAATGTCTGACCAGATCTTCTATATTTACTCTAACGTGTCCTCTGTTCCCTGTGAGGGCAGTGCAGCAGGTACACTGAGATCGGGCATCTGTACAGGAGGCATGGTGTACACACAACCTCCCCTGGCTGCCACATGTTCCTGTGGGGCTTGCCGACCACTTACACCTGAGCGCGTTCCCAGCTGTAAGTAATACCAGTGACCTGGGACACCTTCAGGCGCCCACAGTGCTCACTGCTGAGGACAAGTGAAAGGTCATCCCTAGAAAAGTGTGCAGGATGCTTCTGATCTTTATAAATGTAGGCTTCCCCTTTGGGCTACAGGATGCTTCCATTCAGACCCTTTCCTGATTGGCCTCTTAGCAAAAGACAAGTGCATTTTTGTTGGCAAATGGTAAACGGAGCAGTTGGAGGAAGAGGGCCACTCTTGAACCGCACCTTCAAACCCAGGCTCCCCTGTGCTGTCATGCAGACATCTATATCGGTCCCCTCAGACACATCCCATCCTGAGCTGCTGAGTACTAGGGGAGAGGGTGGTGCCATATTGATGGGAAGACCGGAAGAACCCAAAGGGGTGTTGAAGTGCTAATGAGACGGGAGGGCTGAGGAGATGGTGTCCCAGGAGGCTGGGTTGATGTGAGCCTAGTCTAGGTACGCAGAACTCGGTTCTAGGTCTCCTGAAAACTCTGCCTCAGTATTTGGCCTTCTTCTAGTCTAGATAAAAGTATCACAGGGCTAGAGTTCAGTGTGGTCGAAACACGCAGTATAAATGGGGTCCAAGAGGGGTTGACAAGGTGGGCGGGTTTTTAACCAATTTATATTAGATTATTTTTTTCCAAACCTTGAACGGCATTTCCATTAAAGCCTCAGAAGTGACAGACTGCAAGAAATGTTTTCTCTGTTGTGGAAGGCAGAGATGGAGAGGATCATGATTGCAATTACTTTCGGGTTCTCCTGTTTTCCCTGGAAACGGTGAAGAGTCTTCCTCATGTGCTGTAGCCGTACGCTCTAGGAATTGCTTGGGCAGCCAGTGTCCCTTCTCTAGGGACTCATAGAGGTGATGGGCCAAGGCTGTGTTTTGGATGTCAAGTAGATTAAAGGTCTTCAGCCAGCAATTGGGAGAGACATGAGAGAGGGAAATTCTGGCAGGGGACTGTGTACAGCAGCAGTGACTGACCACTTCTGATTTTCTTTGCAGCAGCAGTGGCTCCCATTTCTCCTCCTACCCCTGGTCACTACCATGTCCTCTAGTGAGGGTGTGGAGAAACGCAGTTGGGCTGGCATGGGGAGACATACTGCCTGGTTGGTGGCTACCGGGCCTACGGGCAGGTTCCTTTGGCCACGCCAGCGAAAGTGGAACCAGAGAAGCCAGTCCCCAGTCGTGCTCCCAAGAGGAAGCGCTCTCCAGAAAAGTCGGATGAAGACCTGGGTTGCCCCAATCCCCAAATCCGGCGATTGCAGCATTCAAGCAGTTTAGGACTAGAAGGTGCTTGGATTCTCCAGCAGGGTGGCCCAACCTCTGGGCGCATCCCCTCTGCACCAGCCCCAGTATACGAATGTCCCATCTTTGCTTTTTCAAGGTCGGCAACAAGGAGTCCCCTCCAAAATAAGGTTCCCTCTCATTGCCACCCTCTCAAAGGCTTCCCCCAATGTGGTTCCTTCCTGTGGGCCAGATCAGGCGAAGGGCAGAGTTGTCTCTTTCCTTCTCTGACTCGGGCAAAATCGTCTTAGTAACACCTCTTCACAGTGTTGACCATGTGTTTTACGGGGGCTGCTGCTGAGCCTTTATCTCATCCTTTCATGGTGGAGAGAGAGAGGATTAGAATGATTTTTACTTCTAGGGGAGAGGGGAGTGTAATGATTATGTTGTCATTTAGTATTATGTCCTTTGGACATGAACTTGTTTTGAATTTCATATTAAAATGGGCCCACCATTCCCACTTTGTGAGGTCATTCAGCACGCTCATTTTGCACCTTGAACATCTCTCTCAGTATCACTTGGAAATGCTTGAAATGGCATGAGCTTGTCCTCACATTCCTATCAGCTGTAAATGCGGAGCCCCAACATGAACCTAACCATTGAGCAGAACACCTCTCCACCACCTGTGTAACACTGGGTAGGCCCCTTAACCTCTTGGTTTTCTTCAGTCCTCAGTTGTGAAAATGTGAGTGGTCTATGAATTTCTATTTGGGGCAGGACAAGGTCGAGGAGAGTGTGTCTTTGCTTTTATTCTTCGAAACTGGTATGTCTTCCCTCTCTTCCCCATGGGTCCAAATCTCACTTGTCCTTCAGGCCCACTGCCAAGGAGCCTTCTCTGATTCCCCAGGCACACAAATCTCTGCCTCTTAGGGTCAGTGCCATACAACCAAGCTGTCTCTTACGTTAATCTTGCCTCTCAAGCCAATCTCAGAATGTGGGTCTGTCTTGCCCTCCTGGGAACCCTGGGGCTGTGCCAGCCCACCAGAACACCCCGCGTGGAGTGTCTACTAGGCTAGGGCATGGGTGGGGAGGCCCGGGTGTGAGGGGCCAGGCAGAGTATTTCTGCCTCCCCCCTGCTCTCCTCCACCAAACTGCCCCTCCTCCTGAAGCCTGCCCCTCAAGTCACAGGTTCCTTATATGACCTCACTGGGTACTGATGACCTCACAGGCCTTCTCACAGTTGCCATGGCAGGGTAACTATGCCAACGTGCTGCCCTCAGAGAAACTTCCCTGACAGTTCTCCACCAGATACCAATCTCTTTGGTTGTCTGAGAGAGAATGTCTGACCAGATCTTCTATATTTACTCTAACGTGTCCTCTGTTCCCTGTGAGGGCAGTGCAGCAGGTACACTGAGATCGGGCATCTGTACAGGAGGCATGGTGTACACACAACCTCCCCTGGCTGCCACATGTTCCTGTGGGGCTTGCCGACCACTTACACCTGAGCGCGTTCCCAGCTGTAAGTAATACCAGTGACCTGGGACACCTTCAGGCGCCCACAGTGCTCACTGCTGAGGACAAGTGAAAGGTCATCCCTAGAAAAGTGTGCAGGATGCTTCTGATCTTTATAAATGTAGGCTTCCCCATTGGGCTACAGGATGCTTCCATTCAGACCCTTTCCTGATTGGCCTCTTAGCAAAAGACAAGTGCATTTTTGTTGGCAAATGGTAAACGGAGCAGTTGGAGGAAGAGGGCCACTCTTGAACCGCACCTTCAAACCCAGGCTCCCCTGTGCTGTCATGCAGACATCTATATCGGTCCCGTCAGACACATCCCATCCTGAGCTGCTGAGTACTAGGGGAGAGGGTGGTGCCATATTGATGGGAAGACCGGAAGAACCCAAAGGGGTGTTGAAGTGCTAATGAGACTGGAGGGCTGAGGAGATGGTGTCCCAGGAGGCTGGGTTGATGTGAGCCTAGTCTAGGTACGCAGAACTCGGTTCTAGGTCTCCTGAAAACTCTGCCTCAGTATTTGGCCTTCTTCTAGTCTAGATAAAAGTATCACAGGGCTAGAGTTCAGTGTGGTCGAAACCCGCAGTATAAATGGGGTCCAAGAGGGGTTGACAAGTTGGGCGGGTTTTTAACCAATTTATATTAGATTATTTTTTTCCAAACCTTGAACGGCATTTCCATTAAAGCCTCAGAAGTGACAGACTGCAAGAAATGTTTTCTCTGTTGTGGAAGGCAGAGATGGAGAGGATCATGATCGCAATTACTTTCGGGTTCTCCTGTTTTCCCTGGAAACGGTGAAGAGTCTTCCTCATGTGCTGTAGCGGTACGCTCTAGGAATTGCTTGGGCAGCCAGTGTCCCTTCTCTAGGGACTCATAGAGGTGATGGGCCAAGGCTGTGTTTTGGATGTCAAGTAGATTAAAGGTCTTCAGCCAGCAATTGGGAGAGACATGAGAGAGGGAAATTCTGGCAGGGGACTGTGTACAGCAGCAGTGACTGACCACTTCTGATTTTCTTTGCAGCAGCAGTGGCTCCCATTTCTCCTCCTACCCCTGGTCACTACCATGTCCTCTAGTGAGGGTGTGGAGAAACGCAGTTGGGCTGGCATGGGGAGACATACTGCCTGGTTGGTGGCTACCGGGCCTACGGGCAGGTTCCTTTGGCCACGCCAGCGAAAGTGGAAGCAGAGAAGCCAGTCCCCAGTCGTGCTCCCAAGAGGAAGCGCTCTCCAGAAAAGTCGGATGAAGACCTGGGATGCCCCAATCCCCAAATCCGGCGATTGCAGCATTCAAGCAGTTTAGGACTAGAAGGTGCTTGGATTCTCCAGCAGGGTGGCCCAAACTCTGTGTGCATCCCCTCTGCACCAGCCCCAGTATACGAATGTCCCATCTTTGCTTTTTCAAGTTCGGCAACAAGGAGTCCCCTCCAAAATAAGGTTCCCTCTCATTGCCACCCTCTCAAAGGCTTCCCCCAATGTGGTTCCTTCCTGTGGGCCAGATCAGGCGAAGGGCAGAGTTGTCTCTTTCCTTCTCTGACTCGGGCAAAATCGTCTTAGTAACACCTCTTCACAGTGTTGACCATGTGTTTTACGGGGGCTGCTGCTGAGCCTTTATCTCATCCTTTCATGGTGGAGAGAGAGAGGATTAGAATGATTTTTACTTCTAGGGGAGAGGGGAGTGTAATGATTATGTTGTCATTTAGTATTATGTCCTTTGGACATGAACTTGTTTTGAATTTCATATTAAAATGGGTCCACCATTCCCACTTTGTGAGGTCATTCAGCACGCTCATTTTGCACCTTGAACATCTCTCTCAGTATCACTTGGAAATGCTTGAAATGGCATGAGCTTGTCCTCACATTCCTATCAGCTGTAAATGCGGAGCCCCAACAGGAACCTAACCATTGAGCAGAACACCTCTCCACCACCTGTGTAACACTGGGTAGGCCCCTTAACCTCTTGGTTTTCTTCAGTCCTCAGTTGTGAAAATGTGAGTGGTCTATGAATTTATATTTGGGGCAGGACAAGGTCGAGGAGAGTGTGTCTTTGCTTTTATTCTTCGAAACTGGTATGTCTTCCCTCTCTTCCCCATGGGTCCAAATCTCACTTGTCCTTCAGGCCCACTGCCAAGGAGCCTTCTCTGATTCCCCAGGCACACAAATCTCTGCCTCTTAGGGTCAGTGCCATACAACCAAGCTGTCTCTTACGTTAATCTGGCCTCTCAAGCCAATCTCAGAATGTGGGTCTGTCTTGCCCTCCTGGGAACCCTGGGGCTGTGCCAGCCCACCAGAACACCCCGCGTGGAGTGTCTACTAGGCTAGGGCATGGGTGGGGAGGCCCGGGTGTGAGGGGCCAGGCAGAGTATTTCTGCCTCCCCCCTGCTCTCCTCCACCAAACTGCCCCTCCTCCTGAAGCCTGCCCCTCAAGTCACAGGTTCCTTATATGACCTCACTGGGTACTGATGACCTCACAGGTCTTCTCACAGTTGCCATGGCAGGGTAACTATGCCAACGTGCTGCCCTCAGAGAAACTTCCCTGACAGTTCTCCACCAGATACCAATCTCTTTGGTTGTCTGAGAGAGAATGTCTGACCAGATCTTCTATATTTACTCTAACGTGTCCTCTGTTCCCTGTGAGGGCAGTGCAGCAGGTACACTGAGATCGGGCATCTGTACAGGAGGCATGGTGTACACACAACCTCCCCTGGCTGCCACATGTTCCTGTGGGGCTTGCCGACCACTTACACCTGAGCGCGTTCCCAGCTGTAAGTAATACCAGTGACCTGGGACACCTTCAGGCGCCCACAGTGCTCACTGCTGAGGACAAGTGAAAGGTCATCCCTAGAAAAGTGTGCAGGATGCTTCTGATCTTTATAAATGTAGGCTTCCCCTTTGGGCTACAGGATGCTTCCATTCAGACCCTTTCCTGATTGGCCTCTTAGCAAAAGACAAGTGCATTTTTGTTGGCAAATGGTAAACGGAGCAGTTGGAGGAAGAGGGCCACTCTTGAACCGCACCTTCAAACCCAGGCTCCCCTGTGCTGTCATGCAGACATCTATATCGGTCCCCTCAGACACATCCCATCCTGAGCTGCTGAGTACTAGGGGAGAGGGTGGTGCCATATTGATGGGAAGACCGGAAGAACCCAAAGGGGTGTTGAAGTGCTAATGAGACGGGAGGGCTGAGGAGATGGTGTCCCAGGAGGCTGGGTTGATGTGAGCCTAGTCTAGGTACGCAGAACTCGGTTCTAGGTCTCCTGATCACTCTGCCTCAGTATTTGGCCTTCATCTAGTCTAGATAAAAGTATCACAGGGCTAGAGTTCAGTGTGGTCGAAACACGCAGTATAAATGGGGTCCAAGAGGGGTTGACAAGGTGGGCGGGTTTTTAACCAATTTATATTAGATTATTTTTTTCCAAACCTTGAACGGCATTTCCATTAAAGCCTCAGAAGTGACAGACTGCAAGAAATGTTTTCTCTGTTGTGGAAGGCAGAGATGGAGAGGATCATGATTGCAATTACTTTCGGGTTCTCCTGTTTTCCCTGGAAACGGTGAAGAGACTTCCTCATGTGCTGTAGCCGTACGCTCTAGGAATTGCTTGGGCAGCCAGTGTCCCTTCTCTAGGGACTCATAGAGGTGATGGGCCAAGGCTGTGTTTTGGATGTCAAGTAGATTAAAGGTCTTCAGCCAGCAATTGGGAGAGACATGAGAGAGGGAAATTCTGGCAGGAGAGTGTGTACAGCAGCAGTGACTGACCACTTCTGATTTTCTTTGCAGCAGCAGTGGCTCCCATTTCTCCTCCTACCCCTGGTCACTACCATGTCCTCTAGTGAGGGTGTGGAGAAACGCAGTTGGGCTGGCATGGGGAGACATACTGCCTGGTTGGTGGCTACCGGGCCTACGGGCAGGTTCCTTTGGCCACGCCAGCGAAAGTGGAAGCAGAGAAGCCAGTCCCCAGTCGTGCTCCCAAGAGGAAGCGCTCTCCAGAAAAGTCGGATGAAGACCTGGGATGCCCCAATCCCCAAATCCGGCGATTGCAGCATTCAAGCAGTTTAGGACTAGAAGGTGCTTGGATTCTCCAGCAGGGTGGCCCAAACTCTGTGTGCATCCCCTCTGCACCAGCCCCAGTATACGAATGTCCCATCTTTGCTTTTTCAAGGTCGGCAACAAGGAGTCCCCTCCAAAATAAGGTTCCCTCTCATTGCCACCCTCTCAAAGGCTTCCCCCAATGTGGTTCCTTCCTGTGGGCCAGATCAGGCGAAGGGCAGAGTTGTCTCTTTCCTTCTCTGACTCGGGCAAAATCGTCTTAGTAACACCTCTTCACAGTGTTGACCATGTGTTTTACGGGGGCTGCTGCTGAGCCTTTATCTCATCCTTTCATGGTGGAGAGAGAGAGGATTAGAATGATTTTTACTTCTAGGGGAGAGGGGAGTGTAATGATTATGTTGTCATTTAGTATTATGTCCTTTGGACATGAACTTGTTTTGAATTTCATATTAAAATGGGCCCACCATTCCCACTTTGTGAGGTCATTCAGCACCCTCATTTTGCACCTTGAACATCTCTCTCAGTATCACTTGGAAATGCTTGAAATGGCATGAGCTTGTCCTCACATTCCTATCAGCTGTAAATGCGGAGCCCCAACATGAACCTAACCATTGAGCAGAACACCTCTCCACCACCTGTGTAACACTGGGTAGGCCCCTTAACCTCTTGGTTTTCTTCAGTCCTCAGTTGTGAAAATGTGAGTGGTCTATGAATTTCTATTTGGGGCAGGACAAGGTCGAGGAGAGTGTGTCTTTGCTTTTATTCTTCGAAACTGGTATGTCTTCCCTCTCTTCCCCATGGGTCCAAATCTCACTTGTCCTTCAGGCCCACTGCCAAGGAGCCTTCTCTGATTCCCCAGGCACACAAATCTCTGCCTCTTAGGGTCAGTGCCATACAACCAAGCTGTCTCTTACGTTAATCTGGCCTCTCAAGCCAATCTCAGAATGTGGGTCTGTCTTGCCCTCCTGGGAACCCTGGGGCTGTGCCAGCCCACCAGAACACCCCGCGTGGAGTGTCTACTAAACTAGGGAATGGGTGGGGAGGCCCGGGTGTGAGGGGCCAGGCAGAGTATTTCTGCCTCCCCCCTGCTCTCCTCCACCAAACTGCCCCTCCTCCTGAAGCCTGCCCCTCAAGTCACAGGTTCCTTATATGACCTCACTGGGTACTGATGACCTCACAGGCCTTCTCACAGTTGCCATGGCAGGGTAACTATGCCAACGTGCTGCCCTCAGAGAAACTTCCCTGACAGTTCTCCACCAGATACCAATCTCTTTGGTTGTCTGAGAGAGAATGTCTGACCAGATCTTCTATATTTACTCTAACGTGTCCTCTGTTCCCTGTGAGGGCAGTGCAGCAGGTACACTGAGATCGGGCATCTGTACAGGAGGCATGGTGTACACACAAGCTCCCCTGGCTGCCACATGTTCCTGTTGGGCTTGCCGACCACTTACACCTGAGCGCATTCCCAGCTGTAAGTAATACCAGTGACCTGGGACACCTTCAGGCGCCCACAGTGTTCACTGCTGAGGACAAGTGAAAGGTCATCCCTGGAAAAGTGTGCAGGATGCTTCTGATCTTTATAAATGTAGCCTTCCCCTTTGGGCTACAGGATGCTTCCATTCAGACCCTTTCCTGATTGGCCTCTTAGCAAAAGACAAGTGCATTTTTGTTGGCAAATGGTAAACGGAGCAGTTGGAGGAAGAGGGCCACTCTTGAACCGCACCTTCAAACCCAGGCTCCCCTGTGCTGTCATGCAGACATTTATATCGGTCCCGTCAGACACATCCCATCCTGAGCTGCTGAGTACTAGGGGAGAGGGTGGTGCCATATTGATGGGAAGACCGGAAGAACCCAAAGGGGTGTTGAAGTGCTAATGAGACTGGAGGGCTGAGGAGATGGTGTCCCAGGAGGCTGGGTTGATGTGAGCCTAGTCTAGGTACGCAGAACGCGGTTCTAGGTCTCCTGATCACTCTGCCACAGTATTTGGCCTTCTTCTAGTCTAGATAAAAGTATCACAGGGCTAGAGTTCAGTGTGGTCGAAACACGCAGTATAAATGGGGTCCAAGAGGGGTTGACAAGGTGGGCGGGTTTTTAACCAATTTATATTAGATTATTTTTTTCCAAACCTTGAACGGCATTTCCATTAAAGCCTCAGAAGTGACAGACTGCAAGAAATGTTTTCTCTGTTGTGGAAGGCAGAGATGGAGAGAATCATGATTGCAATTACTTTCGGGTTCTCCTGTTTTCCCTGGAAACAGTGAAGAGACTTCCTCATGTGCTGTAGCCGTAAGCTCTGGGAATTGCTTGGGCAGCCAGTGTCCCTTCTCTAGGGACTCATAGAGGTGATGGGCCAAGGCTGTGTTTTGGATGTCAAGTAGATTAAAGGTCTTCAGCCAGCAATTGGGAGAGACATGAGAGAGGGAAATTTTGGCAGGAGACTGTGTACAGCAGCAGTGACTGACCACTTCTGATCTTCTTTGCAGCAGCAGTGGCTCCCATTTCTCCTCCTACCCCTGGTCACTACCATGTCCTCTAGTGAGGGTGTGGAGAAACGCAGTTGGGCTGGCATGGGGAGACATACTGCCTGGTTGGTGGCTACCGGGCCTACGGGCAAGTTCCTTTGGCCACGCCAGCGAAAGTGGAAGCAGAGAAGCCAGTCCCCAGTCGTGCTCCCAAGAGGAAGCGCTCTCCAGAAAAGTCGGATGAAGACCTGGGTTGCCCCAATCCCCAAATCCGGCGATTGCAGCATTCAAGCAGTTTAGGACTAGAAGGTGCTTGGATTCTCCAGCAGGGTGGCCCAACCTCTGGGTGCATCCCCTCTGCACCAGCCCCAGTATACGAATGTCCCATCTTTGCTTTTTCAAGGTCGGCAACAAGGAGTCCCCTCCAAAATAAGGTTCCCTCTCATTGCCACCCTCTCAAAGGCTTCCCCCAATGTGGTTCCTTCCTGTGGGCCAGATCAGGCGAAGGGCAGAGTTGTCTCTTTCCTTCTCTGACTCGGGCAAAATCGTCTTAGTAACACCTCTTCACAGTGTTGACCATGTGTTTTACGGGGGCTGCTGCTGAGCCTTTATCTCATCCTTTCATGGTGGAGAGAGAGAGGATTAGAATGATTTTTACTTCTAGGGGAGAGGGGAGTGTAATGATTATGTTGTCATTTAGTATTATGTCCTTTGGACATGAACTTGTTTTGAATTTCATATTAAAATGGGCCCACCATTCCCACTTTGTGAGGTCATTCAGCACCCTCATTTTGCACCTTGAACATCTCTCTCAGTATCACTTGGAAATGCTTGAAATGGCATGAGCTTGTCCTCACATTCCTATCAGCTGTAAATGCGGAGCCCCAACAGGAACCTAACCATTGAGCAGAACACCTCTCCACCACCTGTGTAACACTGGGTAGGCCCCTTAACCTCTTGGTTTTCTTCAGTCCTCAGTTGTGAAAATGTGAGTGGTCTATGAATTTATATTTGGGGCAGGACAAGGTCGAGGAGAGTGTGTCTTTGCTTTTATTCTTCGAAACTGGTATGTCTTCCCTCTCTTCCCCATGGGTCCAAATCTCACTTGTCCTTCAGGCCCACTGCCAAGGAGCCTTCTCTGATTCCCCAGGCACACAAATCTCTGCCTCTTAGGGTCAGTGCCATACAACCAAGCTCTCTCTTACGTTAATCTGGCCTCTCAAGCCAATCTCAGAATGTGGGTCTGTCTTGCCCTCCTGGGAACCCTGGGGCTGTGCCAGCCCACCAGAACACCCCGCGTGGAGTGTCTACTAAACTAGGGAATGGGTGGGGAGGCCCGGGTGTGAGGGGCCAGGCAGAGTATTTCTGCCTCCCCCCTGCTCTCCTCCACCAAACTGCCCCTCCTCCTGAAGCCTGCCCCTCAAGTCACAGGTTCCTTATATGACCTCACTGGGTACTGATGACCTCACAGGCCTTCTCACAGTTGCCATGGCAGGGTAACTATGCCAACGTGCTGCCCTCAGAGAAACTTCCCTGACAGTTCTCCACCAGATACCAATCTCTTTGGTTGTCTGAGAGAGAATGTCTGACCAGATCTTCTATATTTACTCTAACGTGTCCTCTGTTCCCTGTGAGGGCAGTGCAGCAGGTACACTGAGATCGGGCATCTGTACAGGAGGCATGGTGTACACACAACCTCCCCTGGCTGCCACATGTTCCTGTCGGGCTTGCCGACCACTTACACCTGAGCGCGTTCCCAGCTGTAAGTAATACCAGTGACCTGGGACACCTTCAGGCGCCCACAGTGCTCACTGCTGAGGACAAGTGAAAGGTCATCCCTAGAAAAGTGTGCAGGATGCTTCTGATCTTTATAAATGTAGGCTTCCCCTTTGGGCTACAGGATGCTTCCATTCAGACCCTTTCCTGATGGGCCTCTTAGCAAAAGACAAGTGCATTTTTGTTGGCAAATGGTAAACGGAGCAGTTGGAGGAAGAGGGCCACTCTTGAACCGCACCTTCAAACCCAGGCTCCCCTGTGCTGTCATGCAGACATCTATATCGGTCCCCTCAGACACATCCCATCCTGAGCTGCTGAGTACTAGGGGAAAGGGTGGTGCCATATTGATGGGAAGACCGGAAGAACCCAAAGGGGTGTTGAAGTGCTAATGAGACTGGAGGGCTGAGGAGATGGTGTCCCAGGAGGCTGGGTTGATGTGAGCATAGTCTAGGTACGCAGAACTCGGTTCTAGGTCTCCTGATCACTCTGCCTCAGTATTTGGCCTTCTTCTAGTCTAGATAAAAGTATCACAGGGCTAGAGTTCAGTGTGGTCGAAACACGCAGTATAAATGGGGTCCAAGAGGGGTTGACAAGGTGGGCGGGTTTTTAACCAATTTATATTAGATTATTTTTTTCCAAACCTTGAACGGCATTTCCATTAAAGCCTCAGAAGTGACAGACTGCAAGAAATGTTTTCTCTGTGGTGGAAGGCAGAGATGGAGAGGATCATGATTGCAATTACTTTCGGGTTCTCCTGTTTTCCCTGGAAACGGTGAAGAGTCTTCCTCATGTGCTGTAGCCGTACGCTCTAGGAATTGCTTGGGCAGCCAGTGTCCCTTCTCTAGGGACTCATAGAGGTGATGGGCCAAGGCTGTGTTTTGGATGTCAAGTAGATTAAAGGTCTTCAGCCAGCAATT
Source organism: Balaenoptera acutorostrata (assembly GCF_949987535.1). NCBI lineage: Eukaryota > Metazoa > Chordata > Mammalia > Artiodactyla > Balaenopteridae > Balaenoptera > Balaenoptera acutorostrata. The sequence goes on from NC_080074.1 coordinate 77,163,535, forward strand.
GGGAGAGACATGAGAGAGGGAAATTCTGGCAGGAGACTGTGTACAGCAGCAGTGACTGACCACTTCTGATTTTCTTTGCAGCAGCAGTGGCTCCCATTTCTCCTCCTACCCCTGGTCACTACCATGTCCTCTAGTGAGGGTGTGGAGAAACGCAGTTGGGCTGTCATGGGGAGACATACTGCCTGGTTGGTGGCTACCGGGCCTACGGGCAGGTTCCTTTGGCCACGCCAGCGAAAGTGGAAGCAGAGAAGCCAGTCCCCAGTCGTGCTCCCAAGAGGAAGCGCTCTCCAGTAAAATCGGATGAAGACCTGGGTTGCCCCAATCCCCAAATCCGGCGATTGCAGCATTCAAGCAGTTTAGGACTAGAAGGTGCTTGGATTCTCCAGCAGGGTGGCCCAACCTCTGGGTGCATCCCCTCTGCACCAGCCCCAGTATACGAATGTCCCATCTTTGCTTTTTCAAGGTCGGCAACAAGGAGTCCCCTCCAAAATAAGGTTCCCTCTCATTGCCACCCTCTCAAAGGCTTCCCCCAATGTGGTTCCTTCCTGTGGGCCAGATCAGGCGAAGGGCAGAGTTGTCTCTTTCCTTCTCTGACTCGGGCAAAATCGTCTTAGTAACACCTCTTCACAGTGTTGACCATGTGTTTTACGGGGGCTGCTGCTGAGCCTTTATCTCATCCTTTCATGGTGGAGAGAGAGAGGATTAGAATGATTTTTACTTCTAGGGGAGAGGGGAGTGTAATGATTATGTTGTCATTTAGTATTATGTCCTTTGGACATGAACTTGTTTTGAATTTCATATTAAAATGGGCCCACCATTCCCACTTTGTGAGGTCATTCAGCACCCTCATTTTGCACCTTGAACATCTCTCTCAGTATCACTTGGAAATGCTTGAAATGGCATGAGCTTGTCCTCACATTCCTATCAGCTGTAAATGCGGAGCCAAAACAGGAACCTAACCATTGAGCAGAACACCTCTCCACCACCTGTGTAACACTGGGTAGGCCCCTTAACCTCTTGGTTTTCTTCAGTCCTCAGTTGTGAAAATGTGAGTGGTCTATGAATTTATATTTGGGGCAGGACAAGGTCGAGGAGAGTGTGTCTTTGCTTTTATTCTTCGAAACTGGTATGTCTTCCCTCTCTTCCCCATGGGTCCAAATCTCACTTGTCCTTCAGGCCCACTGCCAAGGAGCCTTCTCTGATTCCCCAGGCACACAAATCTCTGCCTGTTAGGGTCAGTGCCATACAACCAAGCTCTCTCTTACGTTAATCTGGCCTCTCAAGCCAATCTCAGAATGTGGGTCTGTCTTGCCCTCCTGGGAACCCTGGGGCTGTGCCAGCCCACCAGAACACCCCGCGTGGAGTGTCTACTAAACTAAGGAATGGGTGGGGAGGCCCGGGTGTGAGGGGCCAGGCAGAGTATTTCTGCCTCCCCCCTGCTCTCCTCCACCAAACTGCCCCTCCTCCTGAAGCCTGCCCCTCAAGTCACAGGTTCCTTATATGACCTCACTGGGTACTGATGACCTCACAGGCCTTCTCACAGTTGCCATGGCAGGGTAACTATGCCAACGTGCTGCCCTCAGAGAAACTTCCCTGACAGTTCTCCACCAGATACCAATCTCTTTGGTTGTCTGAGAGAGAATGTCTGACCAGATCTTCTATATTTACTCTAACGTGTCCTCTGTTCCCTGTGAGGGCAGTGCAGCAGGTACACTGAGATCGGGCATCTGTACAGGAGGCATGGTGTACACACAACCTCCCCTGGCTGCCACATGTTCCTGTGGGGCTTGCCGACCACTTACACCTGAGCGCGTTCCCAGCTGTAAGTAATACCAGTGACCTGGGACACCTTCAGGCGCCCACAGTGCTCACTGCTGAGGACAAGTGAAAGGTCATCCCTGGAAAAGTGTGCAGGATGCTTCTGATCTTTATAAATGTAGTCTTCCCCTTTGGGCTACAGGATGCTTCCATTCAGACCCTTTCCTGATTGGCCTCTTAGCAAAAGACAAGTGCATTTTTGTTGGCAAATGGTAAACGGAGCAGTTGGAGGAAGAGGGCCACTCTTGAACCGCACCTTCAAACCCAGGCTCCCCTGTGCTGTCATGCAGACATCTATATCGGTCCCCTCAGACACATCCCATCCTGAGCTGCTGAGTACTAGGGGAAAGGGTGGTGCCATATTGATGGGAAGACCGGAAGAACCCAAAGGGGTGTTGAAGTGCTAATGAGACTGGAGGGCTGAGGAGATGGTGTCCCAGGAGGCTGGGTTGATGTGAGCATAGTCTAGGTACGCAGAACTCGGTTCTAGGTCTCCTGATCACTCTGCCTCAGTATTTGGCCTTCTTCTAGTCTAGATAAAAGTATCACAGGGCTAGAGTTCAGTGTGGTCGAAACACGCAGTATAAATTGGGTCCAAGAGGGGTTGACAAGGTGGGCGGGTTTTTAACCAATTTATATTAGATTATTTTTTTCCAAACCTTGAACGGCATTTCCATTAAAGCCTCAGAAGTGACAGACTGCAAGAAATGTTTTCTCTGTTGTGGAAGGCAGAGATGGAGAGGATCATGATTGCAATTACTTTCGGGTTCTCCTGTTTTCCCTGGAAACGGTGAAGAGACTTCCTCATGTGCTGTAGCCGTACGCTCTAGGAATTGCTTGGACAGCCAGTGTCCCTTCTCTAGGGACTCATAGAGGTGATGGGCCAAGGCTGTGTTTTGGATGTCAAGTAGATTAAAGGTCTTCAGCCAGCAATTGGGAGAGACATGAGAGAGGGAAATTCTGGCAGGAGACTGTGTACAGCAGCAGTGACTGACCACTTCTGATTTTCTTTGCAGCAGCAGTGGCTCCCATTTCTCCTCCTACCCCTGGTCACTACCATGTCCTCTAGTGAGGGTGTGGAGAAACGCAGTTGGGCTGTCATGGGGAGACATACTGCCTGGTTGGTGGCTACCGGGCCTACGGGCAGGTTCCTTTGGCCACGCCAGCGAAAGTGGAAGCAGAGAAGCCAGTCCCCAGTCGTGCTCCCAAGAGGAAGTGCTCTCCAGTAAAATCGGATGAAGACCTTGGTTGCCCCAATCCCCAAATCCGGCGATTGCAGCATTCAAGCAGTTTAGGACTAGAAGGTGCTTGGATTCTCCAGCAGGGTGGCCCAACCTCTGGGTGCATCCCCTCTGCACCAGCCCCAGTATACGAATGTCCCATCTTTGCTTTTTCAAGGTCGGCAACAAGGAGTCCCCTCCAAAATAAGGTCCCCTCTCATTGCCACCCTCTCAAAGGCTTCCCCCAATGTGGTTCCTTCCTGTGGGCCAGATCAGGCGAAGGGCAGAGTTGTCTCTTTCCTTCTCTGACTCGGGCAAAATCGTCTTAGTAACACCTCTTCACAGTGTTGACCATGTGTTTTACGGGGGCTGCTGCTGAGCCTTTATCTCATCCTTTCATGGTGGAGAGAGAGAGGATTAGAATGATTTTTACTTCTAGGGGAGAGGGGAGTGTAATGATTATGTTGTCATTTAGTATTATGTCCTTTGGACATGAACTTGTTTTGAATTTCATATTAAAATGGGCCCACCATTCCCACTTTGTGAGGTCATTCAGCACCCTCATTTTGCACCTTGAACATCTCTCTCAGTATCACTTGGAAATGCTTGAAATGGCATGAGCTTGTCCTCACATTCCTATCAGCTGTAAATGCGGAGCCCCAACATGAACCTAACCATTGAGCGGAACACCTCTCCACCACCTGTGTAACACTGGGTAGGCCCCTTAACCTCTTGGTTTTCTTCAGTCCTCAGTTGTGAAAATGTGAGTGGTCTATGAATTTCTATTTGGGGCAGGACAAGGTCGAGGAGAGTGTGTCTTTGCTTTTATTCTTCGAAACTGGTATGTCTTCCCTCTCTTCCCCATGGGTCCAAATCTCACTTGTCCTTCAGGCCCACTGCCAAGGAGCCTTCTCTGATTCCCCAGGCACACAAATCTCTGCCTCTTAGGGTCAGTGCCATACAACCAAGCTGTCTCTTACGTTAATCTGGCCTCTCAAGCCAATCTCAGAATGTGGGTCTGTCTTGCCCTCCTGGGAACCCTGGGGCTGTGCCAGCCCACCAGAACACCCCGCGTGGAGTGTCTACTAGACTAGGGCATGGGTGGGGAGGCCCGGGTGTGAGGGGCCAGGCAGAGTATTTCTGCCTCCCCCCTGCTCTCCTCCACCAAACTGCCCCTCCACCTGAAGCCTGCCCCTCAAGTCACAGGTTCCTTATATGACCTCACTGGGTACTGATGACCTCACAGGCCTTCTCACAGTTGCCATGGCAGGGTAACTATGCCAACGTGCTGCCCTCAGAGAAACTTCCCTGACAGTTCTCCACCAGATACCAATCTCTTTGGTTGTCTGAGAGACAATGTCTGACCAGATCTTCTATATTTACTCTAACGTGTCCTCTGTTCCCTGTGAGGGCAGTGCAGCAGGTACACTGAGATCGGGCATCTGTACAGGAGGCATGGTGTACACACAACCTCCCCTGGCTGCCACATGTTCCTGTGGGGCTTGCCGACCACTTACACCTGAGCGCGTTCCCAGCTGTAAGTAATACCAGTGACCTGGGACACCTTCAGGCGCCCACAGTGCTCACTGCTGAGGACAAGTGAAAGGTCATCCCTAGAAAAGTGTGCAGGATGCTTCTGATCTTTATAAATGTAGGCTTCCCCTTTGGGCTACAGGATGCTTCCATTCAGACCCTTTCCTGATTGGCCTCTTAGCAAAAGACAAGTGCATTTTTGTTGGGAAATGGTAAAAGGAGCAGTTGGAGGAAGAGGGCCACTCTTGAACCGCACCTTCAAACCCAGGCTCCCCTGCGCTGTCATGCAGACATCTATATCGGTCCCCTCAGACACATCCCATCCTGAGCTGCTGAGTACTAGGGGAGAGGGTGGTGCCATATTGATGGGAAGACCGGAAGAACCCAAAGGGGTGTTGAAGTGCTAATGAGACTGGAGGGCTGAGGAGATGGTGTCCCAGGAGGCTGGGTTGATGTGAGCCTAGTCTAGGTACGCAGAACTCGTTTCTAGGTCTCCTGATCACTCTGCCTCAGTATTTGGCCTTCTTCTAGTCTAGATAAAAGTATCACAGGGCTAGAGTTCAGTGTGGTCGAAACACGCAGTATAAATGGGGTCCAAGAGGGGTTGACAAGGTGGGCGGGTTTTTAACCAATTTATATTAGATTATTTTTTTCCAAACCTTGAACGGCATTTCCATTAAAGCCTCAGAAGTGACAGACTGCAAGAAATGTTTTCTCTGTTGTGGAAGGCAGAGATGGAGAGGATCATGATTGCAATTACTTTCGGGTTCTCCTGTTTTCCCTGGAAACGGTGAAGAGACTTCCTCATGTGCTGTAGCCGTACGCTCTAGGAATTGCTTGGGCAGCCAGTGTCCCTTCTCTAGGGACTCATAGAGGTGATGGGCCAAGGCTGTGTTTTGGATGTCAAGTAGATTAAAGGTCTTCAGCCAGCAATTGGGAGAGACATGAGAGAGGGAAATTCTGGCAGGAGACTGTGTACAGCAGCAGTGACTGACCACTTCTGATTTTCTTTGCAGCAGCAGTGGCTCCCATTTCTCCTCCTACCCCTTGTCACTACCATGTCCTCTAGTGAGGGTGTGGAGAAACGCAGTTGGGCTGGCATGGGGAGACATACTGCCTGGTTGGTGGCTACCCGGCCTACGGGCAGGTTCCTTTGGCCACGCCAGCGAAAGTGGAAGCAGAGAAGCCAGTCCCCAGTCGTGCTCCCAAGAGGAAGCGCTCTCCAGAAAATTCGGATGAAGACCTGGGTTGCCCCAATCCCCAAATCCGGCGATTGCAGCATTCAAGCAGTTTAGGACTAGAAGGTGCTTGGATTCTCCAGGAGGGTGGCCCAACCTCTGGGTGCATCCCCTCTGCACCAGCCCCAGTATACGAATGTCCCATCTTTGCTTTTTCAAGGTCGGCAACAAGGAGTCCCCTCCAAAATAAGGTTCCCTCTCATTGCCACCCTCTCAAAGGCTTCCCCCAATGTGGTTCCTTCCTGTGGGCCAGATCAGGCGAAGGGCAGAGTTGTCTCTTTCCTTCTCTGACTCGGGCAAAGTCGTCTTAGTAACACCTCTTCACAGTGTTGACCATGTGTTTTACGGGGGCTGCTGCTGAGCCTTTATCTCATCCTTTCATGGTGGAGAGAGAGAGGATTAGAATGATTTTTACTTCTAGGGGAGAGGGGAGTGTAATGATTATGTTGTCATTTAGTATTATGTCCTTTGGACATGAACTTGTTTTGAATTTCATATTAAAATGGGCCCACCATTCCCACTTTGTGAGGTCATTCAGCACCCTCATTTTGCACCTTGAACATCTCTCTCAGTATCACTTGGAAATGCTTGAAATGGCATGAGCTTGTCCTCACATTCCTATCAGCTGTAAATGCGGAGCCCCAACATGAACCTAACCATTGAGCGGAACACCTCTCCACCACCTGTGTAACACTGGGTAGGCCCCTTAACCTCTTGGTTTTCTTCAGTCCTCAGTTGTGAAAATGTGAGTGGTCTATGAATTTCTATTTGGGGCACGACAAGGTCGAGGAGAGTGTGTCTTTGCTTTTATTCTTCGAAACTGGTATGTCTTCCCTCTCTTCCCCATGGGTCCAAATCTCACTTGTCCTTCAGGCCCACTGCCAAGGAGCCTTCTCTGATTCCCCAGGCACACAAATCTCTGCCTCTTAGGGTCAGTGCCATACAACCAAGCTGTCTCTTACGTTAATCTGGCCTCTCAAGCCAATCTCAGAATGTGGGTCTGTCTTGCCCTCCTGGGAACCCTGGGGCTGTGCCAGCCCACCAGAACACCCCGCGTGGAGTGTCTACTAGGCTAGGGCATGGGTGGGGAGGCCCGGGTGTGAGGGGCCAGGCAGAGTATTTCTGCCTCCCCCCTGCTCTCCTCCACCAAACTGCCCCTCCTCCTGAAGCCTGCCCCTCAAGTCACAGGTTCCTTATATGACCTCACTGGGTACTGATGACCTCACAGGCCTTCTCACAGTTGCCATGGCAGGGTAACTATGCCAACGTGCTGCCCTCAGAGAAACTTCCCTGACAGTTCTCCACCAGATACCAATCTCTTTGGTTGTCTGAGAGAGAATGTCTGACCAGATCTTCTATATTTACTCTATCGTGTCCTCTGTTCCCTGTGAGGGCAGTGCAGCAGGTACACTGAGATCGGGCATCTGTACAGGAGGCATGGTGTACACACAACCTCCCCTGGCTGCCACATGTTCCTGTGGGGCTTGCCGACCACTTACACCTGAGCGCGTTCCCAGCTGTAAGTAATACCAGTGACCTGGGACACCTTCAGGCGCCCACAGTGCTCACTGCTGAGGACAAGTGAAAGGTCATCCCTAGAAAAGTGTGCAGGATGCTTCTGATCTTTATAAATGTAGGCTTCCCCTTTGGGCTACAGGATGCTTCCATTCAGACCCTTTCCTGATGGGCCTCTTAGCAAAAGACAAGTGCATTTTTGTTGGCAAATGGTAAACGGAGCAGTTGGAGGAAGAGGGCCACTCTTGAACCGCACCTTCAAACCCGGGCTCCCCTGTGCTGTCATGCAGACATCTATATCGGTCCCCTCAGACACATCCCATCCTGAGCTGCTGAGTACTAGGGGAGAGGGTGGTGCCATATTGATGGGAAGACCGGAAGAACCCAAAGGGGTGTTGAAGTGCTAATGAGACTGGAGGGCTGAGGAGATGGTGTCCCAGGAGGCTGGGTTGATGTGAGCCTAGTCTAGGTACGCAGAACTCGGTTCTAGGTCTCCTGATCACTCTGCCTCAGTATTTGGCCTTCTTCTAGTCTAGATAAAAGTATCACAGGGCTAGAGTTCAGTGTGGTCGAAACACGCAGTATAAATGGGGTCCAAGAGGGGTTGACAAGGTGGGCGGGTTTTTAACCAATTTATATTAGATTATTTTTTTCCAAACCTTGAACGGCATTTCCATTAAAGCCTCAGAAGTGACAGACTGCAAGAAATGTTTTCTCTGTTGTGGAAGGCAGAGATGGAGAGGATCATGATTGCAATTACTTTCGGGTTCTCCTGTTTTCCCTGGAAACGGTGAAGAGTCTTCCTCATGTGCTGTAGCCGTACGCTCTAGGAATTGCTTGGGCAGCCAGTGTCCCTTCTCTAGGGACTCATAGAGGTGATGGGCCAAGGCTGTGTTTTGGATGTCAAGTAGATTAAAGGTCTTCAGCCAGCAATTGGGAGAGACATGAGAGAGGGAAATTCTGGCAGGAGACTTTGTACAGCAGCAGTGACTGACCACTTCTGATTTTCTTTGCAGCAGCAGTGGCTCCCATTTCTCCTCCTACCCCTGGTCACTACCATGTCCTCTAGTGAGGGTGTTGAGAAACGCAGTTGGGCTGTCATGGGGAGACATACTGCCTGGTTGGTGGCTACCGGGCCTACCCGCAGGTTCCTTTGGCCACGCCAGCGAAAGTGGAAGCAGAGAAGCCAGTCCCCAGTCATGCTCCCAAGAGGAAGCGCTCTCCAGAAAAGTCGGATGAAGACCTGGGTTGCCCCAATCCCCAAATCCGGCGATTGCAGCATTCAAGCAGTTTAGGACTAGAAGGTGCTTGGATTCTCCAGCAGGGTGGCCCAACCTCTGGGTGCATGCCCTCTGCACCAGCCCCAGTATACGAATGTCCCATCTTTGCTTTTTCAAGGTCGGCAACAAGGAGTCCCCTCCAAAATAAGGTTCCCTCTCATTGCCACCCTCTCAAAGGCTTCCCCCAATGTGGTTCCTTCCTGTGGGCCAGATCAGGCGAAGTGCAGAGTTGTCTCTTTCCTTCTCTGACTCGGGCAAAATCGTCTTAGTAACACCTCTTCACAGTGTTGACCATGTGTTTTACGGGGGCTGCTGCTGAGCCTTTATCTCATCCTTTCATGGTGGAGAGAGAGAGGATTAGAATGATTTTTACTTCTAGGGGAGAGGGGAGTGTAATGATTATGTTGTCATTTAGTATTATGTCCTTTGGACATGAACTTGTTTTGAATTTCATATTAAAATGGGCCCACCATTCCCACTTTGTGAGGTCATTCAGCACCCTCATTTTGCACCTTGAACATCTCTCTCAGTATCACTTGGAAATGCTTGAAATGGCATGAGCTTGTCCTCACATTCCTATCAGCTGTAAATGCGGAGCCCCAACAGGAACCTAACCATTGAGCAGAACACCTCTCCACCACCTGTGTAACACTGTCTAGGCCCCTTAACCTCTTGGTTTTCTTCAGTCCTCAGTTGTGAAAATGTGAGTGGTCTATGAATTTCTATTTGGGGCAGGACAAGGTCGAGGAGAGTGTGTCTTTGCTTTTATTCTTCGAAACTGGTATGTCTTCCCTCTCTTCCCCATGGGTCCAAATCTCACTTGTCCTTCAGGCCCACTGCCAAGGAGCCTTCTCTGATTCCCCAGGCACACAAATCTCTGCCTCTTAGGGTCAGTGCCATACAACCAAGCTGTCTCTTACGTTAATCTGGCCTCTCAAGCCAATCTCAGAATGTGGGTCTGTCTTGCCCTCCTGGGAACCCTGGGGCTGTGCCAGCCCACCAGAACACCCCGCGTGGAGTGTCTACTAGGCTAGGGCATGGGTGGGGAGGCCCGGGTGTGAGGGGCCAGGCAGAGTATTTCTGCCTCCCCCCTGCTCTCCTCCACCAAACTGCCCCTCCTCCTGAAGCCTGCCCCTCAAGTCACAGGTTCCTTATATGACCTCACTGGGTACTGATGACCTCACAGGCCTTCTCACAGTTGCCATGGCAGGGTAACTATGCCAACGTGCTGCCCTCAGAGAAACTTCCCTGACAGTTCTCCACCAGATACCAATCTCTTTGGTTGTCTGAGAGAGAATGTCTGACCAGATCTTCTATATTTACTCTAACGTGTCCTCTGTTCCCTGTGAGGGCAGTGCAGCAGGTACACTGAGATCGGGCATCTGTACAGGAGGCATGGTGTACACACAACCTCCCCTGGCTGCCACATGTTCCTGTGGGGCTTGCCGACCACTTACACCTGAGCGCGTTCCCAGCTGTAAGTAATACCAGTGACCTGGGACACCTTCAGGCGCCCACAGTGCTCACTGCTGAGGACAAGTGAAAGGTCATCCCTGGAAAAGTGTGCAGGATGCTTCTGATCTTGATAAATGTAGCCTTCCCCTTTGGGCTACAGGATGCTTCCATTCAGACCCTTTCCTGATTGGCCTCTTAGCAAAAGACAAGTGCATTCTTGTTGGCAAATGGTAAACGGAGCAGTTGGAGGAAGAGGGCCACTCTTGAACCGCACCTTCAAACCCAGGCTCCCCTGTGCTGTCATGCAGACATCTATATCGGTCCCCTCAGACACATCCCATCCTGAGCTGCTGAGTACTAGGGGAGAGGGTGGTGCCATATTGATGGGAAGACCGGAAGAACCCAAAGGGGTGTTGAAGTGCTAATGAGACTGGAGGGCTGAGGAGATGGTGTCCCAGGAGGCTGGGTTGATGTGAGCCTAGTCTAGGTACGCAGAACTCGGTTCTAGGTCTCCTGATCACTCTGCCTCAGTATTTGGCCTTCTTCTAGTCTAGATAAAAGTATCACAGGGCTAGAGTTCAGTGTGGTCGAAACACGCAGTATAAATGGGGTCCAAGAGGGGTTGACAAGGTGGGCGGGTTTTTAACCAATTTATATTAGATTATTTTTTTCCAAACCTTGAACGGCATTTCCATTAAAGCCTCAGAAGTGACAGACTGCAAGAAATGTTTTCTCTGTTGTGGAAGGCAGAGATGGAGAGGATCATGATTGCAATTACTTTCGGGTTCTCCTGTTTTCCCTGGAAACGGTGAAGAGTCTTCCTCATGTGCTGTAGCCGTACGCTCTAGGAATTGCTTGGGCAGCCAGTGTCCCTTCTCTAGGGATTCATAGAGGTGATGGGCCAAGGCTGTGTTTTGGATGTCAAGTAGATTAAAGGTCTTCAGCCAGCAATTGGGAGAGACATGAGAGAGGGAAATTCTGGCAGGAGACTTTGTACAGCAGCAGTGACTGACCACTTCTGATTTTCTTTGCAGCAGCAGTGGCTCCCATTTCTCCTCCTACCCCTGGTCACTACCATGTCCTCTAGTGAGGGTGTGCAGAAACGCAGTTGGGCTGGCATGGGGAGACATACTGCCTGGTTGGTGGCTACCGGGCCTACGGGCAGGTTCCTTTGGCCACGCCAGCGAAAGTGGAAGCAGAGAAGCCAGTCCCCAGTCATGCTCCCAAGAGGAAGCGCTCTCCAGAAAAGTCGGATGAAGACCTGGGTTGCCCCAATCCCCAAATCCAGCGATTGCAGCATTCAAGCAGTTTAGGACTAGAAGGTGCTTGGATTCTCCAGCTGGGTGGCCCAACCTCTGGGTGCATGCCCTCTGCACCAGCCCCAGTATACGAATGTCCCATCTTTGCTTTTTCAAGGTCGGCAACAAGGAGTCCCCTCCAAAATAAGGTCCCCTCTCATTGCCACCCTCTCAAAGGCTTCCCCCAATGTGGTTCCTTCCTGTGGGCCAGATCAGGCGAAGGGCAGAGTTGTCTCTTTCCTTCTCTGACTCGGGCAAAATCGTCTTAGTAACACCTCTTCACAGTGTTGACCATGTGTTTTACGGGGGCTGCTGCTGAGCCTTTATCTCATCCTTTCATGGTGGAGAGAGAGAGGATTAGAATGATTTTTACTTCTAGGGGAGAGGGGAGTGTAATGATTATGTTGTCATTTAGTATTATGTCCTTTGGACATGAACTTGTTTTGAATTTCATATTAAAATGGGCCCACCATTCCCACTTTGTGAGGTCATTCAGCACCCTCATTTTGCACCTTGAACATCTCTCTCAGTATCACTTGGAAATGCTTGAAATGGCATGAGCTTGTCCTCACATTCCTATCAGCTGTAAATGCGGAGCCCCAACATGAACCTAACCATTGAGCAGAACACCTCTCCACCACCTGTGTAACACTGGGTAGGCCCCTTAACCTCTTGGTTTTCTTCAGTCCTCAGTTGTGAAAATGTGAGTGGTCTATGAATTTCTATTTGGGGCAGGACAAGGTCGAGGAGAGTGTGTCTTTGCTTTTATTCTTCGAAACTGGTATGTCTTCCCTCTCTTCCCCATGGGTCCAAATCTCACTTGTCCTTCAGGCCCACTGCCAAGGAGCCTTCTCTGATTCCCCAGGCACACAAATCTCTGCCTCTTAGGGTCAGTGCCATACAACCAAGCTGTCTCTTACGTTAATCTGGCCTCTCAAGCCAATCTCAGAATGTGGGTCTGTCTTGCCCTCCTGGGAACCCTGGGGCTGTGCCAGCCCACCAGAACACCCCGCGTGGAGTGTCTACTAGACTAGGGCATGGGTGGGGAGGCCCGGGTGTGAGGGGCCAGGCAGAGTATTTCTGCCTCCCCCCTGCTCTCCTCCACCAAACTGCCCCTCCTCCTGAAGCCTGCCCCTCAAGTCACAGGTTCCTTATATGACCTCACTGGGTACTGATGACCTCACAGGCCTTCTCACAGTTGCCATGGCAGGGTAACTATGCCAACGTGCTGCCCTCAGAGAAACTTCCCTGACAGTTCTCCACCAGATACCAATCTCTTTGGTTGTCTGAGAGAGAATGTCTGACCAGATCTTCTATATTTACTCTAACGTGTCCTCTGTTCCCTGTGAGGGCAGTGCAGCAGGTACACTGAGATCGGGCATCTGTACAGGAGGCATGGTGTACACACAAGCTCCCCTGGCTGCCACATGTTCCTGTTGGGCTTGCCGACCACTTACACCTGAGCGCATTCCCAGCTGTAAGTAATACCAGTGACCTGGGACACCTTCAGGCGCCCACAGTGTTCACTGCTGAGGACAAGTGAAAGGTCATCCCTGGAAAAGTGTGCAGGATGCTTCTGATCTTTATAAATGTAGCCTTCCCCTTTGGGCTACAGGATGCTTCCATTCAGACCCTTTCCTGATTGGCCTCTTAGCAAAAGACAAGTGCATTTTTGTTGGCAAATGGTAAACGGAGCAGTTGGAGGAAGAGGGCCACTCTTGAACCGCACCTTCAAACCCAGGCTCCCCTGTGCTGTCATGCAGACATTTATATCGGTCCCGTCAGACACATCCCATCCTGAGCTGCTGAGTACTAGGGGAGAGGGTGGTGCCATATTGATGGGAAGACCGGAAGAACCCAAAGGGGTGTTGAAGTGCTAATGAGACTGGAGGGCTGAGGAGATGGTGTCCCAGGAGGCTGGGTTGATGTGAGCCTAGTCTAGGTACGCAGAACGCGGTTCTAGGTCTCCTGATCACTCTGCCACAGTATTTGGCCTTCTTCTAGTCTAGATAAAAGTATCACAGGGCTAGAGTTCAGTGTGGTCGAAACACGCAGTATAAATGGGGTCCAAGAGGGGTTGACAAGGTGGGCGGGTTTTTAACCAATTTATATTAGATTATTTTTTTCCAAACCTTGAACGGCATTTCCATTAAAGCCTCAGAAGTGACAGACTGCAAGAAATGTTTTCTCTGTTGTGGAAGGCAGAGATGGAGAGAATCATGATTGCAATTACTTTCGGGTTCTCCTGTTTTCCCTGGAAACAGTGAAGAGACTTCCTCATGTGCTGTAGCCGTAAGCTCTGGGAATTGCTTGGGCAGCCAGTGTCCCTTCTCTAGGGACTCATAGAGGTGATGGGCCAAGGCTGTGTTTTGGATGTCAAGTAGATTAAAGGTCTTCAGCCAGCAATTGGGAGAGACATGAGAGAGGGAAATTTTGGCAGGAGACTGTGTACAGCAGCAGTGACTGACCACTTCTGATCTTCTTTGCAGCAGCAGTGGCTCCCATTTCTCCTCCTACCCCTGGTCACTACCATGTCCTCTAGTGAGGGTGTGGAGAAACGCAGTTGGGCTGGCATGGGGAGACATACTGCCTGGTTGGTGGCTACCGGGCCTACGGGCAAGTTCCTTTGGCCACGCCAGCGAAAGTGGAAGCAGAGAAGCCAGTCCCCAGTCGTGCTCCCAAGAGGAAGCGCTCTCCAGAAAAGTCGGATGAAGACCTGGGTTGCCCCAATCCCCAAATCTGGCGATTGCAGCATTCAAGCAGTTTAGGACTAGAAGGTGCTTGGATTCTCCAGCAGGGTGGCCCAACCTCTGGGTGCATCCCCTCTGCACCAGCCCCAGTATACGAATGTCCCATCTTTGCTTTTTCAAGGTCGGCAACAAGGAGTCCCCTCCAAAATAAGGTTCCCTCTCATTGCCACCCTCTCAAAGGCTTCCCCCAATGTGGTTCCTTCCTGTGGGCCAGATCAGGCGAAGGGCAGAGTTGTCTCTTTCCTTCTCTGACTCGGGCAAAATCGTCTTAGTAACACCTCTTCACAGTGTTGACCATGTGTTTTACGGGGGCTGCTGCTGAGCCTTTATCTCATCCTTTCATGGTGGAGAGAGAGAGGATTAGAATGATTTTTACTTCTAGGGGAGAGGGGAGTGTAATGATTATGTTGTCATTTAGTATTATGTCCTTTGGACATGAACTTGTTTTGAATTTCATATTAAAATGGGCCCACCATTCCCACTTTGTGAGGTCATTCAGCACCCTCATTTTGCACCTTGAACATCTCTCTCAGTATCACTTGGAAATGCTTGAAATGGCATGAGCTTGTCCTCACATTCCTATCAGCTGTAAATGCGGAGCCCCAACAGGAACCTAACCATTGAGCAGAACACCTCTCCACCACCTGTGTAACACTGGGTAGGCCCCTTAACCTCTTGGTTTTCTTCAGTCCTCAGTTGTGAAAATGTGAGTGGTCTATGAATTTATATTTGGGGCAGGACAAGGTCGAGGAGAGTGTGTCTTTGCTTTTATTCTTCGAAACTGGTATGTCTTCCCTCTCTTCCCCATGGGTCCAAATCTCACTTGTCCTTCAGGCCCACTGCCAAGGAGCCTTCTCTGATTCCCCAGGCACACAAATCTCTGCCTCTTAGGGTCAGTGCCATACAACCAAGCTCTCTCTTACGTTAATCTGGCCTCTCAAGCCAATCTCAGAATGTGGGTCTGTCTTGCCCTCCTGGGAACCCTGGGGCTGTGCCAGCCCACCAGAACACCCCGCGTGGAGTGTCTACTAAACTAGGGAATGGGTGGGGAGGCCCGGGTGTGAGGGGCCAGGCAGAGTATTTCTGCCTCCCCCCTGCTCTCCTCCACCAAACTGCCCCTCCTCCTGAAGCCTGCCCCTCAAGTCACAGGTTCCTTATATGACCTCACTGGGTACTGATGACCTCACAGGCCTTCTCACAGTTGCCATGGCAGGGTAACTATGCCAACGTGCTGCCCTCAGAGAAACTTCCCTGACAGTTCTCCACCAGATACCAATCTCTTTGGTTGTCTGAGAGAGAATGTCTGACCAGATCTTCTATATTTACTCTAACGTGTCCTCTGTTCCCTGTGAGGGCAGTGCAGCAGGTACACTGAGATCGGGCATCTGTACAGGAGGCATGGTGTACACACAACCTCCCCTGGCTGCCACATGTTCCTGTCGGGCTTGCCGACCACTTACACCTGAGCGCGTTCCCAGCTGTAAGTAATACCAGTGACCTGGGACACCTTCAGGCGCCCACAGTGCTCACTGCTGAGGACAAGTGAAAGGTCATCCCTAGAAAAGTGTGCAGGATGCTTCTGATCTTTATAAATGTAGGCTTCCCCTTTGGGCTACAGGATGCTTCCATTCAGACCCTTTCCTGATGGGCCTCTTAGCAAAAGACAAGTGCATTTTTGTTGGCAAATGGTAAACGGAGCAGTTGGAGGAAGAGGGCCACTCTTGAACCGCACCTTCAAACCCAGGCTCCCCTGTGCTGTCATGCAGACATCTATATCGGTCCCCTCAGACACATCCCATCCTGAGCTGCTGAGTACTAGGGGAAAGGGTGGTGCCATATTGATGGGAAGACCGGAAGAACCCAAAGGGGTGTTGAAGTGCTAATGAGACTGGAGGGCTGAGGAGATGGTGTCCCAGGAGGCTGGGTTGATGTGAGCATAGTCTAGGTACGCAGAACTCGGTTCTAGGTCTCCTGATCACTCTGCCTCAGTATTTGGCCTTCTTCTAGTCTAGATAAAAGTATCACAGGGCTAGAGTTCAGTGTGGTCGAAACACGCAGTATAAATGGGGTCCAAGAGGGGTTGACAAGGTGGGCGGGTTTTTAACCAATTTATATTAGATTATTTTTTTCCAAACCTTGAACGGCATTTCCATTAAAGCCTCAGAAGTGACAGACTGCAAGAAATGTTTTCTCTGTGGTGGAAGGCAGAGATGGAGAGGATCATGATTGCAATTACTTTCGGGTTCTCCTGTTTTCCCTGGAAACGGTGAAGAGTCTTCCTCATGTGCTGTAGCCGTACGCTCTAGGAATTGCTTGGGCAGCCAGTGTCCCTTCTCTAGGGACTCATAGAGGTGATGGGCCAAGGCTGTGTTTTGGATGTCAAGTAGATTAAAGGTCTTCAGCCAGCAATTGGGAGAGACATGAGAGAGGGAAATTCTGGCAGGAGACTGTGTACAGCAGCAGTGACTGACCACTTCTGATTTTCTTTGCAGCAGCAGTGGCTCCCATTTCTCCTCCTACCCCTGGTCACTACCATGTCCTCTAGTGAGGGTGTGGAGAAACGCAGTTGGGCTGTCATGGGGAGACATACTGCCTGGTTGGTGGCTACCGGGCCTACGGGCAGGTTCCTTTGGCCACGCCAGCGAAAGTGGAAGCAGAGAAGCCAGTCCCCAGTCGTGCTCCCAAGAGGAAGCGCTCTCCAGTAAAATCGGATGAAGACCTGGGTTGCCCCAATCCCCAAATCCGGCGATTGCAGCATTCAAGCAGTTTAGGACTAGAAGGTGCTTGGATTCTCCAGCAGGGTGGCCCAACCTCTGGGTGCATCCCCTCTGCACCAGCCCCAGTATACGAATGTCCCATCTTTGCTTTTTCAAGGTCGGCAACAAGGAGTCCCCTCCAAAATAAGGTTCCCTCTCATTGCCACCCTCTCAAAGGCTTCCCCCAATGTGGTTCCTTCCTGTGGGCCAGATCAGGCGAAGGGCAGAGTTGTCTCTTTCCTTCTCTGACTCGGGCAAAATCGTCTTAGTAACACCTCTTCACAGTGTTGACCATGTGTTTTACGGGGGCTGCTGCTGAGCCTTTATCTCATCCTTTCATGGTGGAGAGAGAGAGGATTAGAATGATTTTTACTTCTAGGGGAGAGGGGAGTGTAATGATTATGTTGTCATTTAGTATTATGTCCTTTGGACATGAACTTGTTTTGAATTTCATATTAAAATGGGCCCACCATTCCCACTTTGTGAGGTCATTCAGCACCCTCATTTTGCACCTTGAACATCTCTCTCAGTATCACTTGGAAATGCTTGAAATGGCATGAGCTTGTCCTCACATTCCTATCAGCTGTAAATGCGGAGCCAAAACAGGAACCTAACCATTGAGCAGAACACCTCTCCACCACCTGTGTAACACTGGGTAGGCCCCTTAACCTCTTGGTTTTCTTCAGTCCTCAGTTGTGAAAATGTGAGTGGTCTATGAATTTATATTTGGGGCAGGACAAGGTCGAGGAGAGTGTGTCTTTGCTTTTATTCTTCGAAACTGGTATGTCTTCCCTCTCTTCCCCATGGGTCCAAATCTCACTTGTCCTTCAGGCCCACTGCCAAGGAGCCTTCTCTGATTCCCCAGGCACACAAATCTCTGCCTGTTAGGGTCAGTGCCATACAACCAAGCTCTCTCTTACGTTAATCTGGCCTCTCAAGCCAATCTCAGAATGTGGGTCTGTCTTGCCCTCCTGGGAACCCTGGGGCTGTGCCAGCCCACCAGAACACCCCGCGTGGAGTGTCTACTAAACTAAGGAATGGGTGGGGAGGCCCGGGTGTGAGGGGCCAGGCAGAGTATTTCTGCCTCCCCCCTGCTCTCCTCCACCAAACTGCCCCTCCTCCTGAAGCCTGCCCCTCAAGTCACAGGTTCCTTATATGACCTCACTGGGTACTGATGACCTCACAGGCCTTCTCACAGTTGCCATGGCAGGGTAACTATGCCAACGTGCTGCCCTCAGAGAAACTTCCCTGACAGTTCTCCACCAGATACCAATCTCTTTGGTTGTCTGAGAGAGAATGTCTGACCAGATCTTCTATATTTACTCTAACGTGTCCTCTGTTCCCTGTGAGGGCAGTGCAGCAGGTACACTGAGATCGGGCATCTGTACAGGAGGCATGGTGTACACACAACCTCCCCTGGCTGCCACATGTTCCTGTGGGGCTTGCCGACCACTTACACCTGAGCGCGTTCCCAGCTGTAAGTAATACCAGTGACCTGGGACACCTTCAGGCGCCCACAGTGCTCACTGCTGAGGACAAGTGAAAGGTCATCCCTGGAAAAGTGTGCAGGATGCTTCTGATCTTTATAAATGTAGTCTTCCCCTTTGGGCTACAGGATGCTTCCATTCAGACCCTTTCCTGATTGGCCTCTTAGCAAAAGACAAGTGCATTTTTGTTGGCAAATGGTAAACGGAGCAGTTGGAGGAAGAGGGCCACTCTTGAACCGCACCTTCAAACCCAGGCTCCCCTGTGCTGTCATGCAGACATCTATATCGGTCCCCTCAGACACATCCCATCCTGAGCTGCTGAGTACTAGGGGAAAGGGTGGTGCCATATTGATGGGAAGACCGGAAGAACCCAAAGGGGTGTTGAAGTGCTAATGAGACTGGAGGGCTGAGGAGATGGTGTCCCAGGAGGCTGGGTTGATGTGAGCATAGTCTAGGTACGCAGAACTCGGTTCTAGGTCTCCTGATCACTCTGCCTCAGTATTTGGCCTTCTTCTAGTCTAGATAAAAGTATCACAGGGCTAGAGTTCAGTGTGGTCGAAACACGCAGTATAAATTGGGTCCAAGAGGGGTTGACAAGGTGGGCGGGTTTTTAACCAATTTATATTAGATTATTTTTTTCCAAACCTTGAACGGCATTTCCATTAAAGCCTCAGAAGTGACAGACTGCAAGAAATGTTTTCTCTGTTGTGGAAGGCAGAGATGGAGAGGATCATGATTGCAATTACTTTCGGGTTCTCCTGTTTTCCCTGGAAACGGTGAAGAGACTTCCTCATGTGCTGTAGCCGTACGCTCTAGGAATTGCTTGGACAGCCAGTGTCCCTTCTCTAGGGACTCATAGAGGTGATGGGCCAAGGCTGTGTTTTGGATGTCAAGTAGATTAAAGGTCTTCAGCCAGCAATTGGGAGAGACATGAGAGAGGGAAATTCTGGCAGGAGACTGTGTACAGCAGCAGTGACTGACCACTTCTGATTTTCTTTGCAGCAGCAGTGGCTCCCATTTCTCCTCCTACCCCTGGTCACTACCATGTCCTCTAGTGAGGGTGTGGAGAAACGCAGTTGGGCTGTCATGGGGAGACATACTGCCTGGTTGGTGGCTACCGGGCCTACGGGCAGGTTCCTTTGGCCACGCCAGCGAAAGTGGAAGCAGAGAAGCCAGTCCCCAGTCGTGCTCCCAAGAGGAAGTGCTCTCCAGTAAAATCGGATGAAGACCTTGGTTGCCCCAATCCCCAAATCCGGCGATTGCAGCATTCAAGCAGTTTAGGACTAGAAGGTGCTTGGATTCTCCAGCAGGGTGGCCCAACCTCTGGGTGCATCCCCTCTGCACCAGCCCCAGTATACGAATGTCCCATCTTTGCTTTTTCAAGGTCGGCAACAAGGAGTCCCCTCCAAAATAAGGTCCCCTCTCATTGCCACCCTCTCAAAGGCTTCCCCCAATGTGGTTCCTTCCTGTGGGCCAGATCAGGCGAAGGGCAGAGTTGTCTCTTTCCTTCTCTGACTCGGGCAAAATCGTCTTAGTAACACCTCTTCACAGTGTTGACCATGTGTTTTACGGGGGCTGCTGCTGAGCCTTTATCTCATCCTTTCATGGTGGAGAGAGAGAGGATTAGAATGATTTTTACTTCTAGGGGAGAGGGGAGTGTAATGATTATGTTGTCATTTAGTATTATGTCCTTTGGACATGAACTTGTTTTGAATTTCATATTAAAATGGGCCCACCATTCCCACTTTGTGAGGTCATTCAGCACCCTCATTTTGCACCTTGAACATCTCTCTCAGTATCACTTGGAAATGCTTGAAATGGCATGAGCTTGTCCTCACATTCCTATCAGCTGTAAATGCGGAGCCCCAACATGAACCTAACCATTGAGCGGAACACCTCTCCACCACCTGTGTAACACTGGGTAGGCCCCTTAACCTCTTGGTTTTCTTCAGTCCTCAGTTGTGAAAATGTGAGTGGTCTATGAATTTCTATTTGGGGCAGGACAAGGTCGAGGAGAGTGTGTCTTTGCTTTTATTCTTCGAAACTGGTATGTCTTCCCTCTCTTCCCCATGGGTCCAAATCTCACTTGTCCTTCAGGCCCACTGCCAAGGAGCCTTCTCTGATTCCCCAGGCACACAAATCTCTGCCTCTTAGGGTCAGTGCCATACAACCAAGCTGTCTCTTACGTTAATCTGGCCTCTCAAGCCAATCTCAGAATGTGGGTCTGTCTTGCCCTCCTGGGAACCCTGGGGCTGTGCCAGCCCACCAGAACACCCCGCGTGGAGTGTCTACTAGACTAGGGCATGGGTGGGGAGGCCCGGGTGTGAGGGGCCAGGCAGAGTATTTCTGCCTCCCCCCTGCTCTCCTCCACCAAACTGCCCCTCCACCTGAAGCCTGCCCCTCAAGTCACAGGTTCCTTATATGACCTCACTGGGTACTGATGACCTCACAGGCCTTCTCACAGTTGCCATGGCAGGGTAACTATGCCAACGTGCTGCCCTCAGAGAAACTTCCCTGACAGTTCTCCACCAGATACCAATCTCTTTGGTTGTCTGAGAGACAATGTCTGACCAGATCTTCTATATTTACTCTAACGTGTCCTCTGTTCCCTGTGAGGGCAGTGCAGCAGGTACACTGAGATCGGGCATCTGTACAGGAGGCATGGTGTACACACAACCTCCCCTGGCTGCCACATGTTCCTGTGGGGCTTGCCGACCACTTACACCTGAGCGCGTTCCCAGCTGTAAGTAATACCAGTGACCTGGGACACCTTCAGGCGCCCACAGTGCTCACTGCTGAGGACAAGTGAAAGGTCATCCCTAGAAAAGTGTGCAGGATGCTTCTGATCTTTATAAATGTAGGCTTCCCCTTTGGGCTACAGGATGCTTCCATTCAGACCCTTTCCTGATTGGCCTCTTAGCAAAAGACAAGTGCATTTTTGTTGGGAAATGGTAAAAGGAGCAGTTGGAGGAAGAGGGCCACTCTTGAACCGCACCTTCAAACCCAGGCTCCCCTGCGCTGTCATGCAGACATCTATATCGGTCCCCTCAGACACATCCCATCCTGAGCTGCTGAGTACTAGGGGAGAGGGTGGTGCCATATTGATGGGAAGACCGGAAGAACCCAAAGGGGTGTTGAAGTGCTAATGAGACTGGAGGGCTGAGGAGATGGTGTCCCAGGAGGCTGGGTTGATGTGAGCCTAGTCTAGGTACGCAGAACTCGTTTCTAGGTCTCCTGATCACTCTGCCTCAGTATTTGGCCTTCTTCTAGTCTAGATAAAAGTATCACAGGGCTAGAGTTCAGTGTGGTCGAAACACGCAGTATAAATGGGGTCCAAGAGGGGTTGACAAGGTGGGCGGGTTTTTAACCAATTTATATTAGATTATTTTTTTCCAAACCTTGAACGGCATTTCCATTAAAGCCTCAGAAGTGACAGACTGCAAGAAATGTTTTCTCTGTTGTGGAAGGCAGAGATGGAGAGGATCATGATTGCAATTACTTTCGGGTTCTCCTGTTTTCCCTGGAAACGGTGAAGAGACTTCCTCATGTGCTGTAGCCGTACGCTCTAGGAATTGCTTGGGCAGCCAGTGTCCCTTCTCTAGGGACTCATAGAGGTGATGGGCCAAGGCTGTGTTTTGGATGTCAAGTAGATTAAAGGTCTTCAGCCAGCAATTGGGAGAGACATGAGAGAGGGAAATTCTGGCAGGAGACTGTGTACAGCAGCAGTGACTGACCACTTCTGATTTTCTTTGCAGCAGCAGTGGCTCCCATTTCTCCTCCTACCCCTTGTCACTACCATGTCCTCTAGTGAGGGTGTGGAGAAACGCAGTTGGGCTGGCATGGGGAGACATACTGCCTGGTTGGTGGCTACCCGGCCTACGGGCAGGTTCCTTTGGCCACGCCAGCGAAAGTGGAAGCAGAGAAGCCAGTCCCCAGTCGTGCT
The DNA here is from genome assembly GCF_949987535.1 of Balaenoptera acutorostrata. Lineage (NCBI taxonomy): Eukaryota > Metazoa > Chordata > Mammalia > Artiodactyla > Balaenopteridae > Balaenoptera > Balaenoptera acutorostrata. The sequence continues at coordinate 77,185,828 of NC_080074.1, forward strand.
CCCAAGAGGAAGCGCTCTCCAGAAAATTCGGATGAAGACCTGGGTTGCCCCAATCCCCAAATCCGGCGATTGCAGCATTCAAGCAGTTTAGGACTAGAAGGTGCTTGGATTCTCCAGGAGGGTGGCCCAACCTCTGGGTGCATCCCCTCTGCACCAGCCCCAGTATACGAATGTCCCATCTTTGCTTTTTCAAGGTCGGCAACAAGGAGTCCCCTCCAAAATAAGGTTCCCTCTCATTGCCACCCTCTCAAAGGCTTCCCCCAATGTGGTTCCTTCCTGTGGGCCAGATCAGGCGAAGGGCAGAGTTGTCTCTTTCCTTCTCTGACTCGGGCAAAGTCGTCTTAGTAACACCTCTTCACAGTGTTGACCATGTGTTTTACGGGGGCTGCTGCTGAGCCTTTATCTCATCCTTTCATGGTGGAGAGAGAGAGGATTAGAATGATTTTTACTTCTAGGGGAGAGGGGAGTGTAATGATTATGTTGTCATTTAGTATTATGTCCTTTGGACATGAACTTGTTTTGAATTTCATATTAAAATGGGCCCACCATTCCCACTTTGTGAGGTCATTCAGCACCCTCATTTTGCACCTTGAACATCTCTCTCAGTATCACTTGGAAATGCTTGAAATGGCATGAGCTTGTCCTCACATTCCTATCAGCTGTAAATGCGGAGCCCCAACATGAACCTAACCATTGAGCGGAACACCTCTCCACCACCTGTGTAACACTGGGTAGGCCCCTTAACCTCTTGGTTTTCTTCAGTCCTCAGTTGTGAAAATGTGAGTGGTCTATGAATTTATATTTGGGGCACGACAAGGTCGAGGAGAGTGTGTCTTTGCTTTTATTCTTCGAAACTGGTATGTCTTCCCTCTCTTCCCCATGGGTCCAAATCTCACTTGTCCTTCAGGCCCACTGCCAAGGAGCCTTCTCTGATTCCCCAGGCACACAAATCTCTGCCTCTTAGGGTCAGTGCCATACAACCAAGCTGTCTCTTACGTTAATCTGGCCTCTCAAGCCAATCTCAGAATGTGGGTCTGTCTTGCCCTCCTGGGAACCCTGGGGCTGTGCCAGCCCACCAGAACACCCCGCGTGGAGTGTCTACTAGGCTAGGGCATGGGTGGGGAGGCCCGGGTGTGAGGGGCCAGGCAGAGTATTTCTGCCTCCCCCCTGCTCTCCTCCACCAAACTGCCCCTCCTCCTGAAGCCTGCCCCTCAAGTCACAGGTTCCTTATATGACCTCACTGGGTACTGATGACCTCACAGGCCTTCTCACAGTTGCCATGGCAGGGTAACTATGCCAACGTGCTGCCCTCAGAGAAACTTCCCTGACAGTTCTCCACCAGATACCAATCTCTTTGGTTGTCTGAGAGAGAATGTCTGACCAGATCTTCTATATTTACTCTATCGTGTCCTCTGTTCCCTGTGAGGGCAGTGCAGCAGGTACACTGAGATCGGGCATCTGTACAGGAGGCATGGTGTACACACAACCTCCCCTGGCTGCCACATGTTCCTGTGGGGCTTGCCGACCACTTACACCTGAGCGCGTTCCCAGCTGTAAGTAATACCAGTGACCTGGGACACCTTCAGGCGCCCACAGTGCTCACTGCTGAGGACAAGTGAAAGGTCATCCCTAGAAAAGTGTGCAGGATGCTTCTGATCTTTATAAATGTAGGCTTCCCCTTTGGGCTACAGGATGCTTCCATTCAGACCCTTTCCTGATGGGCCTCTTAGCAAAAGACAAGTGCATTTTTGTTGGCAAATGGTAAACGGAGCAGTTGGAGGAAGAGGGCCACTCTTGAACCGCACCTTCAAACCCGGGCTCCCCTGTGCTGTCATGCAGACATCTATATCGGTCCCCTCAGACACATCCCATCCTGAGCTGCTGAGTACTAGGGGAGAGGGTGGTGCCATATTGATGGGAAGACCGGAAGAACCCAAAGGGGTGTTGAAGTGCTAATGAGACTGGAGGGCTGAGGAGATGGTGTCCCAGGAGGCTGGGTTGATGTGAGCCTAGTCTAGGTACGCAGAACTCGGTTCTAGGTCTCCTGATCACTCTGCCTCAGTATTTGGCCTTCTTCTAGTCTAGATAAAAGTATCACAGGGCTAGAGTTCAGTGTGGTCGAAACACGCAGTATAAATGGGGTCCAAGAGGGGTTGACAAGGTGGGCGGGTTTTTAACCAATTTATATTAGATTATTTTTTTCCAAACCTTGAACGGCATTTCCATTAAAGCCTCAGAAGTGACAGACTGCAAGAAATGTTTTCTCTGTTGTGGAAGGCAGAGATGGAGAGGATCATGATTGCAATTACTTTCGGGTTCTCCTGTTTTCCCTGGAAACGGTGAAGAGTCTTCCTCATGTGCTGTAGCCGTACGCTCTAGGAATTGCTTGGGCAGCCAGTGTCCCTTCTCTAGGGACTCATAGAGGTGATGGGCCAAGGCTGTGTTTTGGATGTCAAGTAGATTAAAGGTCTTCAGCCAGCAATTGGGAGAGACATGAGAGAGGGAAATTCTGGCAGGAGACTTTGTACAGCAGCAGTGACTGACCACTTCTGATTTTCTTTGCAGCAGCAGTGGCTCCCATTTCTCCTCCTACCCCTGGTCACTACCATGTCCTCTAGTGAGGGTGTTGAGAAACGCAGTTGGGCTGTCATGGGGAGACATACTGCCTGGTTGGTGGCTACCGGGCCTACCCGCAGGTTCCTTTGGCCACGCCAGCGAAAGTGGAAGCAGAGAAGCCAGTCCCCAGTCATGCTCCCAAGAGGAAGCGCTCTCCAGAAAAGTCGGATGAAGACCTGGGTTGCCCCAATCCCCAAATCCGGCGATTGCAGCATTCAAGCAGTTTAGGACTAGAAGGTGCTTGGATTCTCCAGCAGGGTGGCCCAACCTCTGGGTGCATGCCCTCTGCACCAGCCCCAGTATACGAATGTCCCATCTTTGCTTTTTCAAGGTCGGCAACAAGGAGTCCCCTCCAAAATAAGGTTCCCTCTCATTGCCACCCTCTCAAAGGCTTCCCCCAATGTGGTTCCTTCCTGTGGGCCAGATCAGGCGAAGTGCAGAGTTGTCTCTTTCCTTCTCTGACTCGGGCAAAATCGTCTTAGTAACACCTCTTCACAGTGTTGACCATGTGTTTTACGGGGGCTGCTGCTGAGCCTTTATCTCATCCTTTCATGGTGGAGAGAGAGAGGATTAGAATGATTTTTACTTCTAGGGGAGAGGGGAGTGTAATGATTATGTTGTCATTTAGTATTATGTCCTTTGGACATGAACTTGTTTTGAATTTCATATTAAAATGGGCCCACCATTCCCACTTTGTGAGGTCATTCAGCACCCTCATTTTGCACCTTGAACATCTCTCTCAGTATCACTTGGAAATGCTTGAAATGGCATGAGCTTGTCCTCACATTCCTATCAGCTGTAAATGCGGAGCCCCAACAGGAACCTAACCATTGAGCAGAACACCTCTCCACCACCTGTGTAACACTGTCTAGGCCCCTTAACCTCTTGGTTTTCTTCAGTCCTCAGTTGTGAAAATGTGAGTGGTCTATGAATTTCTATTTGGGGCAGGACAAGGTCGAGGAGAGTGTGTCTTTGCTTTTATTCTTCGAAACTGGTATGTCTTCCCTCTCTTCCCCATGGGTCCAAATCTCACTTGTCCTTCAGGCCCACTGCCAAGGAGCCTTCTCTGATTCCCCAGGCACACAAATCTCTGCCTCTTAGGGTCAGTGCCATACAACCAAGCTGTCTCTTACGTTAATCTGGCCTCTCAAGCCAATCTCAGAATGTGGGTCTGTCTTGCCCTCCTGGGAACCCTGGGGCTGTGCCAGCCCACCAGAACACCCCGCGTGGAGTGTCTACTAGGCTAGGGCATGGGTGGGGAGGCCCGGGTGTGAGGGGCCAGGCAGAGTATTTCTGCCTCCCCCCTGCTCTCCTCCACCAAACTGCCCCTCCTCCTGAAGCCTGCCCCTCAAGTCACAGGTTCCTTATATGACCTCACTGGGTACTGATGACCTCACAGGCCTTCTCACAGTTGCCATGGCAGGGTAACTATGCCAACGTGCTGCCCTCAGAGAAACTTCCCTGACAGTTCTCCACCAGATACCAATCTCTTTGGTTGTCTGAGAGAGAATGTCTGACCAGATCTTCTATATTTACTCTAACGTGTCCTCTGTTCCCTGTGAGGGCAGTGCAGCAGGTACACTGAGATCGGGCATCTGTACAGGAGGCATGGTGTACACACAACCTCCCCTGGCTGCCACATGTTCCTGTCGGGCTTGCCGACCACTTACACCTGAGCGCGTTCCCAGCTGTAAGTAATACCAGTGACCTGGGACACCTTCAGGCGCCCACAGTGCTCACTGCTGAGGACAAGTGAAAGGTCATCCCTGGAAAAGTGTGCAGGATGCTTCTGATCTTGATAAATGTAGCCTTCCCCTTTGGGCTACAGGATGCTTCCATTCAGACCCTTTCCTGATTGGCCTCTTAGCAAAAGACAAGTGCATTCTTGTTGGCAAATGGTAAACGGAGCAGTTGGAGGAAGAGGGCCACTCTTGAACCGCACCTTCAAACCCAGGCTCCCCTGTGCTGTCATGCAGACATCTATATCGGTCCCCTCAGACACATCCCATCCTGAGCTGCTGAGTACTAGGGGAGAGGGTGGTGCCATATTGATGGGAAGACCGGAAGAACCCAAAGGGGTGTTGAAGTGCTAATGAGACTGGAGGGCTGAGGAGATGGTGTCCCAGGAGGCTGGGTTGATGTGAGCCTAGTCTAGGTACGCAGAACTCGGTTCTAGGTCTCCTGATCACTCTGCCTCAGTATTTGGCCTTCTTCTAGTCTAGATAAAAGTATCACAGGGCTAGAGTTCAGTGTGGTCGAAACACGCAGTATAAATGGGGTCCAAGAGGGGTTGACAAGGTGGGCGGGTTTTTAACCAATTTATATTAGATTATTTTTTTCCAAACCTTGAACGGCATTTCCATTAAAGCCTCAGAAGTGACAGACTGCAAGAAATGTTTTCTCTGTTGTGGAAGGCAGAGATGGAGAGGATCATGATTGCAATTACTTTCGGGTTCTCCTGTTTTCCCTGGAAACGGTGAAGAGTCTTCCTCATGTGCTGTAGCCGTACGCTCTAGGAATTGCTTGGGCAGCCAGTGTCCCTTCTCTAGGGATTCATAGAGGTGATGGGCCAAGGCTGTGTTTTGGATGTCAAGTAGATTAAAGGTCTTCAGCCAGCAATTGGGAGAGACATGAGAGAGGGAAATTCTGGCAGGAGACTTTGTACAGCAGCAGTGACTGACCACTTCTGATTTTCTTTGCAGCAGCAGTGGCTCCCATTTCTCCTCCTACCCCTGGTCACTACCATGTCCTCTAGTGAGGGTGTGGAGAAACGCAGTTGGGCTGGCATGGGGAGACATACTGCCTGGTTGGTGGCTACCGGGCCTACGGGCAGGTTCCTTTGGCCACGCCAGCGAAAGTGGAAGCAGAGAAGCCAGTCCCCAGTCATGCTCCCAAGAGGAAGCGCTCTCCAGAAAAGTCGGATGAAGACCTGGGTTGCCCCAATCCCCAAATCCAGCGATTGCAGCATTCAAGCAGTTTAGGACTAGAAGGTGCTTGGATTCTCCAGCTGGGTGGCCCAACCTCTGGGTGCATGCCCTCTGCACCAGCCCCAGTATACGAATGTCCCATCTTTGCTTTTTCAAGGTCGGCAACAAGGAGTCCCCTCCAAAATAAGGTTCCCTCTCATTGCCACCCTCTCAAAGGCTTCCCCCAATGTGGTTCCTTCCTGTGGGCCAGATCAGGCGAAGGGCAGAGTTGTCTCTTTCCTTCTCTCACTCGGGCAAAATCGTCTTAGTAACACCTCTTCACAGTGTTGACCATGTGTTTTACGGGGGCTGCTGCTGAGCCTTTATCTCATCCTTTCATGGTGGAGAGAGAGAGGATTAGAATGATTTTTACTTCTAGGGGAGAGGGGAGTGTAATGATTATGTTGTCATTTAGTATTATGTCCTTTGGACATGAACTTGTTTTGAATTTCATATTAAAATGGGCCCACCATTTCCACTTTGTGAGGTCATTCAGCACCCTCATTTTGCACCTTGAACATCTCTCTCAGTATCACTTGGAAATGCTTGAAATGGCATGAGCTTGTCCTCACATTCCTATCAGCTGTAAATGCGGAGCCCCAACAGGAACCTAACCATTGAGCAGAACACCTCTCCACCACCTGTGTAACACTGGGTAGGCCCCTTAACCTCTTGGTTTTCTTCAGTCCTCAGTTGTGAAAATGTGAGTGGTCTATGAATTTATATTTGGGTCAGGACAAGGTCGAGGAGAGTGTGTCTTTGCTTTTATTCTTCGAAACTGGTATGTCTTCCCTCTCTTCCCCATGGGTCCAAATCTCACTTGTCCTTCAGGCCCACTGCCAAGGAGCCTTCTCTGATTCCCCAGGCACACAAATCTCTGCCTCTTAGGGTCAGTGCCATACAACCAAGCTCTCTCTTACGTTAATCTGGCCTCTCATGCCAATCTCAGAATGTGGGTCTGTCTTGCCCTCCTGGGAACCCTGGGGCTGTGCCAGCCCACCAGAACACCCCGCGTGGAGTGTCTACTAGGCTAGGGCATGGGTGGGGAGGCCCGGGTGTGAGGGGCCAGCCAGAGTATTTCTGCCTCCCCCCTGCTCTCCTCCACCAAACTGCCCCTCCTCCTGAAGCCTGCCCCTCAAGTCACAGGTTCCTTATATGACCTCACTGGGTACTGATGACCTCACAGGCCTTCTCACAGTTGCCATGGCAGGGTAACTATGCCAACGTGCTGCCCTCAGAGAAACTTCCCTGACAGTTCTCCACCAGATACCAATCTCTTTGGTTGTCTGAGAGAGAATGTCTGACCAGATCTTCTATATATACTCTAACGTGTCCTCTGTTCCCTGTGAGGGCAGTGCAGCAGGTACACTGAGATCGGGCATCTGTACAGGAGGCATGGTGTACACACAACCTCCCCTGGCTGCCACATGTTCCTGTGGGGCTTGCCGACCACTTTCACCTGAGCGCGTTCCCAGCTGTAAGTAATACCAGTGACCTGGGACACCTTCAGGCGCCCACAGTGCTCACTGCTGAGGACAAGTGAAAGGTCATCCCTAGAAAAGTGTGCAGGATGCTTCTGATCTTTATAAATGTAGCCTTCCCCTTTGGGCTACAGGATGCTTCCATTCAGACCCTTTCCTGATTGGCCTCTTAGCAAAAGACAAGTGCATTTTTGTTGGCAAATGGTAAACGGAGCAGTTTGATGAAGAGGGCCACTCTTGAACCGCACCTTCAAACCCAGGCTCCCCTGTGCTGTCATGCAGACATCTATATCGGTCCCCTCAGACACATCCCATCCTGAGCTGCTGAGTACTAGGGGAGAGGGTGGTGCCATATTGATGGGAAGACCGGAAGAACCCAAAGGGGTGTTGAAGTGCTAATGAGACTGGAGGGCTGAGGAGATGGTGTCCCAGGAGGCTGGGTTGATGTGAGCCTAGTCTAGGTACGCAGAACGCGGTTCTCGGTCTCCTGATCACTCTGCCTCAGTATTTGGCCTTGTTCTAGTCTAGATAAAAGTATCACAGGGCTAGAGTTCAGTGTGGTCGAAACACGCAGTATAAATGGGGTCCAAGAGGGGTTGACAAGGTGGGTGGGTTTTTAACCAATTTATATTAGATTATTTTTTTCCAAACCTTGAACGGCATTTCCATTAAAGCCTCAGAAGTGACAGACTGCAAGAAATGTTTTCTCTGTTGTGGAAGGCAGAGATGGAGAGGATCATGATTGCAATTACTTTCGGGTTCTCCTGTTTTCCCTGGAAACGGTGAAGAGTCTTCCTCATGTGCTGTAGCCGTACGCTCTAGGAATTGCTTGGGCAGCCAGTGTCCCTTCTCTAGGGACTCATAGAGGTGATGGGCCAAGGCTGTGTTTTGGATGTCAAGTAGATTAAAGGTCTTCAGCCAGCAATTGGGAGAGACATGAGAGAGGGAAATTCTGGCAGGAGACTGTGTACAGCAGCAGTGACTGACCACTTCTGATTTTCTTTGCAGCAGCAGTGGCTCCCATTTCTCCTCCTACCCCTGGTCACTACCATGTCCTCTAGTGAGGGTGTGGAGAAACGCAGTTGGGCTGGCATGGGGAGACATACTGCCTGGTTGGTGGCTACCGGGCCTACGGGCAGGTTCCTTTGGCCACGCCAGCGAAAGTGGAAGCAGAGAAGCCAGTCCCCAGTCATGCTCCCAAGAGGAAGCGCTCTCCAGAAAAGTCGGATGAAGACCTGGGTTGCCCCAATCCCCAAATCCGGCGATTGCAGCATTCAAGCAGTTTAGGACTAGAAGGTGCTTGGATTCTCCAGCAGGGTGGCCCAACCTCTGGGTGCATGCCCTCTGCACCAGCCCCAGTATACGAATGTCCCATCTTTGCTTTTTCAAGGTCGGCAACAAGGAGTCCCCTCCAAAATAAGGTTCCCTCTCATTGCCACCCTCTCAAAGGCTTCCCCCAATGTGGTTCCTTCCTGTGGGCCAGATCAGGCGAAGGGCAGAGTTGTCTCTTTCCTTCTCTGACTCGGGCAAAATCGTCTTAGTAACACCTCTTCACAGTGTTGACCATGTGTTTTACGGGGGCTGCTGCTGAGCCTTTATCTCATCCTTTCATGGTGGAGAGAGAGAGGATTAGAATGATTTTTACTTCTAGGGGAGAGGGGAGTGTAATGATTATGTTGTCATTTAGTATTATGTCCTTTGGACATGAACTTGTTTTGAATTTCATATTAAAATGGGCCCACCATTTCCACTTTGTGAGGTCATTCAGCACCCTCATTTTGCACCTTGAACATCTCTCTCAGTATCACTTGGAAATGCTTGAAATGGCATGAGCTTGTCCTCACATTCCTATCAGCTGTAAATGCGGAGCCCCAACAGGAACCTAACCATTGAGCAGAACACCTCTCCACCACCTGTGTAACACTGGGTAGGCCCCTTAACCTCTTGGTTTTCTTCAGTCCTCAGTTGTGAAAATGTGAGTGGTCTATGAATTTATATTTGGGGCACGACAAGGTCGAGGAGAGTGTGTCTTTGCTTTTATTCTTCGAAACTGGTATGTCTTCCCTCTCTTCCCCATGGGTCCAAATCTCACTTGTCCTTCAGGCCCACTGCCAAGGAGCCTTCTCTGATTCCCCAGGCACACAAATCTCTGCCTCTTAGGGTCAGTGCCATACAACCAAGCTGTCTCTTACGTTAATCTGGCCTCTCAAGCCAATCTCAGAATGTGGGTCTGTCTTGCCCTCCTGGGAACCCTGGGTCTGTGCCAGCCCACCAGAACACCCCGCGTGGAGTGTCTACTAGGCTAGGGCATGGGTGGGGAGGCCCGGGTGTGAGGGGCCAGCCAGAGTATTTCTGCCTCCCCCCTGCTCTCCTCCACCAAACTGCCCCTCCTCCTGAAGCCTGCCCCTCAAGTCACAGGTTCCTTATATGACCTCACTGGGTACTGATGACCTCACAGGCCTTCTCACAGTTGCCATGACAGGGTAACTATGCCAACGTGCTGCCCTCAGAGAAACTTCCCTGACAGTTCTCCACCAGATACCAATCTCTTTGGTTGTCTGAGAGAGAATGTCTGACCAGATCTTCTATATTTACTCTAACGTGTCCTCTGTTCCCTGTGAGGGCAGTGCAGCAGGTACACTGAGATCGGGCATCTGTACAGGAGGCATGGTGTACACACAACCTCCCCTGGCTGCCACATGTTCCTGTGGGGCTTGCCGACCACTTTCACCTGAGCGCGTTCCCAGCTGTAAGTAATACCAGTGACCTGGGACACCTTCAGGCGCCCACAGTGCTCACTGCTGAGGACAAGTGAAAGGTCATCCCTAGAAAAGTGTGCAGGATGCTTCTGATCTTTATAAATGTAGCCTTCCCCTTTGGGCTACAGGATGCTTCCATTCAGACCCTTTCCTGATTGGCCTCTTAGCAAAAGACAAGTGCATTTTTGTTGGCAAATGGTAAACGGAGCAGTTTGATGAAGAGGGCCACTCTTGAACCGCACCTTCAAACCCAGGCTCCCCTGTGCTGTCATGCAGACATCTATATCGGTCCCCTCAGACACATCCCATCCTGAGCTGCTGAGTACTAGGGGAGAGGGTGGTGCCATATTGATGGGAAGACCGGAAGAACCCAAAGGGGTGTTGAAGTGCTAATGAGACTGGAGGGCTGAGGAGATGGTGTCCCAGGAGGCTGGGTTGATGTGAGCCTAGTCTAGGTACGCAGAACGCGGTTCTCGGTCTCCTGATCACTCTGCCTCAGTATTTGGCCTTGTTCTAGTCTAGATAAAAGTATCACAGGGCTAGAGTTCAGTGTGGTCGAAACACGCAGTATAAATGGGGTCCAAGAGGGGTTGACAAGGTGGGCGGGTTTTTAACCAATTTATATTAGATTATTTTTTTCCAAACCTTGAACGGCATTTCCATTAAAGCCTCAGAAGTGACAGACTGCAAGAAATGTTTTCTCTGTTGTGGAAGGCAGAGATGGAGAGGATCATGATTGCAATTACTTTCGGGTTCTCCTGTTTTCCCTGGAAACGGTGAAGAGTCTTCCTCATGTGCTGTAGCCGTACGCTCTAGGAATTGCTTGGGCAGCCAGTGTCCCTTCTCTAGGGACTCATAGAGGTGATGGGCCAAGGCTGTGTTTTGGATGTCAAGTAGATTAAAGGTCTTCAGCCAGCAATTGGGAGAGACATGAGAGAGGGAAATTCTGGCAGGAGACTGTGTACAGCAGCAGTGACTGACCACTTCTGATTTTCTTTGCAGCAGCAGTGGCTCCCATTTCTCCTCCTACCCCTGGTCACTACCATGTCCTCTAGTGAGGGTGTGGAGAAACGCAGTTGGGCTGGCATGGGGAGACATACTGCCTGGTTGTTGGCTACCGGGCCTACGGGCATGTTCCTTTGGCCACGCCAGCGAAAGTGGAAGCAGAGAAGCCAGTCCCCAGTCATGCTCCCAAGAGGAAGCGCTCTCCAGAAAAGTCGGATGAAGACCTGGGTTGCCCCAATCCCCAAATCCGGCGATTGCAGCATTCAAGCAGTTTAGGACTAGAAGGTGCTTGGATTCTCCAGCAGGGTGGCCCAACCTCTGGGTGCATGCCCTCTGCACCAGCCCCAGTATACGAATGTCCCATCTTTGCTTTTTCAAGGTCGGCAACAAGGAGTCCCCTCCAAAATAAGGTTCCCTCTCATTGCCACCCTCTCAAAGGCTTCCCCCAATGTGGTTCCTTCCTGTGGGCCAGATCAGGCGAAGGGCAGAGTTGTCTCTTTCCTTCTCTGACTCGGGCAAAATCGTCTTAGTAACACCTCTTCACAGTGTTGACCATGTGTTTTACGGGGGCTGCTGCTGAGCCTTTATCTCATCCTTTCATGGTGGAGAGAGAGAGGATTAGAATGATTTTTACTTCTAGGGGAGAGGGGAGTGTAATGATTATGTTGTCATTTAGTATTATGTCCTTTGGACAAGAACTTGTTTTGAATTTCATATTAAAATGGGCCCACCATTTCCACTTTGTGAGGTCATTCAGCACCCTCATTTTGCACCTTGAACATCTCTCTCAGTATCACTTGGAAATGCTTGAAATGGCATGAGCTTGTCCTCACATTCCTATCAGCTGTAAATGCGGAGCCCCAACAGGAACCTAACCATTGAGCAGAACACCTCTCCACCACCTGTGTAACACTGGGTAGGCCCCTTAACCTCTTGGTTTTCTTCAGTCCTCAGTTGTGAAAATGTGAGTGGTCTATGAATTTCTATTTGGGGCAGGACAAGGTCGAGGAGAGTGTGTCTTTGCTTTTATTCTTCGAAACTGGTATGTCTTCCCTCTCTTCCCCATGGGTCCAAATCTCACTTGTCCTTCAGGCCCACTGCCAAGGAGCCTTCTCTGATTCCCCAGGCACACAAATCTCTGCCTCTTAGGGTCAGTGCCATACAACCAAGCTGTCTCTTACGTTAATCTTGCCTCTCAAGCCAATCTCAGAATGTGGGTCTGTCTTGCCCTCCTGGGAACCCTGGGGCTGTGCCAGCCCACCAGAACACCCCGCGTGGAGTGTCTACTAGGCTAGGGCATGGGTGGGGAGGCCCGGGTGTGAGGGGCCAGCCAGAGTATTTCTGCCTCCCCCCTGCTCTCCTCCACCAAACTGCCCCTCCTCCTGAAGCCTGCCCCTCAAGTCACAGGTTCCTTATATGACCTCACTGGGTACTGATGACCTCACAGGCCTTCTCACAGTTGCCATGGCAGGGTAACTATGCCAACGTGCTGCCCTCAGAGAAACTTCCCTGACAGTTCTCCACCAGATACCAATCTCTTTGGTTGTCTGAGAGAGAATGTCTGACCAGATCTTCTATATTTACTCTAACGTGTCCTCTGTTCCCTGTGAGGGCAGTGCAGCAGGTACACTGAGATCGGGCATCTGTACAGGAGGCATGGTGTACACACAACCTCCCCTGGCTGCCACATGTTCCTGTGGGGCTTGCCGACCACTTTCACCTGAGCGCGTTCCCAGCTGTAAGTAATACCAGTGACCTGGGACACCTTCAGGCGCCCACAGTGCTCACTGCTGAGGACAAGTGAAAGGTCATCCCTAGAAAAGTGTGCAGGATGCTTCTCATCTTTATAAATGTAGCCTTCCCCTTTGGGCTACAGGATGCTTCCATTCAGACCCTTTCCTGATTGGCCTCTTAGCAAAAGACAAGTGCATTTTTGTTGGCAAATGGTAAACGGAGCAGTTTGAGGAAGAGGGCCACTCTTGAACCGCACCTTCAAACCCAGGCTCCCCTGTGCTGTCATGCAGACATCTATATCGGTCCCCTCAGACACATCCCATCCTGAGCTGCTGAGTACTAGGGGAGAGGGTGGTGCCATATTGATGGGAAGACCGGAAGAACCCAAAGGGGTGTTGAAGTGCTAATGAGACTGGAGGGCTGAGGAGATGGTGTCCCAGGAGGCTGGGTTGATGTGAGCCTAGTCTAGGTACGCAGAACGCGGTTCTCGGTCTCCTGATCACTCTGCCTCAGTATTTGGCCTTCTTCTAGTCTAGATAAAAGTATCACAGGGCTAGAGTTCAGTGTGGTCGAAACACGCAGTATAAATGGGGTCCAAGAGGGGTTGACAAGGTGGGCCGGTTTTTAACCAATTTATATTAGATTATTTTTTTCCAAACCTTGAACGGCATTTCCATTAAAGCCTCAGAAGTGACAGACTGCAAGAAATGTTTTCTCTGTTGTGGAAGGCAGAGATGGAGAGGATCATGATTGCAATTACTTTCGGGTTCTCCTGTTTTCCCTGGAAACGGTGAAGAGTCTTCCTCATGTGCTGTAGCCGTACGCTCTAGGAATTGCTTGGGCAGCCAGTGTCCCTTCTCTAGGGACTCATAGAGGTGATGGGCCAAGGCTGTGTTTTGGATGTCAAGTAGATTAAAGGTCTTCAGCCAGCAATTGGGAGAGACATGAGAGAGGGAAATTCTGGCAGGAGACTGTGTACAGCAGCAGTGACTGACCACTTCTGATTTTCTTTGCAGCAGCAGTGGCTCCCATTTCTCCTCCTACCCCTGGTCACTACCATGTCCTCTAGTGAGGGTGTGGAGAAACGCAGTTGGGCTGGCATGGGGAGACATACTGCCTGGTTGGTGGCTACCGGGCCTACGGGCAGGTTCCTTTGGCCACGCCAGCGAAAGTGGAAGCAGAGAAGCCAGTCCCCAGTCATGCTCCCAAGAGGAAGCGCTCTCCAGAAAAGTCGGATGAAGACCTGGGTTGCCCCAATCCCCAAATCCGGCGATTGCAGCATTCAAGCAGTTTAGGACTAGAAGGTGCTTAGATTCTCCAGCAGGGTGGCCCAACCTCTGGGTGCATGCCCTCTGCACCAGCCCCAGTATACGAATGTCCCATCTTTGCTTTTTCAAGGTCGGCAACAAGGAGTCCCCTCCAAAATAAGGTTCCCTCTCATTGCCACCCTCTCAAAGGCTTCCCCCAATGTGGTTCCTTCCTGTGGGCCAGATCAGGCGAAGGGCAGAGTTGTCTCTTTCCTTCTCTGACTCGGGCAAAATCGTCTTAGTAACACCTCTTCACAGTGTTGACCATGTGTTTTACGGGGGCTGCTGCTGAGCCTTTATCTCATCCTTTCATGGTGGAGAGAGAGAGGATTAGAATGATTTTTACTTCTAGGGGAGAGGGGAGTGTAATGATTATGTTGTCATTTAGTATTATGTCCTTTGGACATGAACTTGTTTTGAATTTCATATTAAAATGGGCCCACCATTTCCACTTTGTGAGGTCATTCAGCACGCTCATTTTGCACCTTGAAGATCTCTCTCAGTATCACTTGGAAATGCTTGAAATGGCATGAGCTTGTCCTCACATTCCTATCAGCTGTAAATGCGGAGCCCCAACATGAACCTAACCATTGAGCAGAACACCTCTCCACCACCTGTGTAACACTGGGTAGGCCCCTTAACCTCTTGGTTTTCTTCAGTCCTCAGTTGTGAAAATGTGAGTGGTCTATGAATTTATATTTGGGGCAGGACAAGGTCGAGGAGAGTGTGTCTTTGCTTTTATTCTTCGAAACTGGTATGTCTTCCCTCTCTTCCCCATGGGTCCAAATCTCACTTGTCCTTCAGGCCCAATGCCAAGGAGCCTTCTCTGATTCCCCAAGCACACAAATCTCTGCCTCTTAGGGTCAGTGCCATACAACGAAGCTGTCTCTTACGTTAATCTGGCCTCTCAAGCCAATCTCAGAATGTGGGTCTGTCTTGCCCTCCTGGGAACCCTGGGGCTGTGCCAGCCCACCAGAACACCCCGCTTGGAGTGTCTACTAGGCTAGGGCATGGGTGGGGAGGCCCGGGTGTGAGGGGCCAGCCAGAGTATTTCTGCCTCCCCCCTGCTCTCCTCCACCAAACTGCCCCTCCTCCTGAAGCCTGCCCCTCAAGTCACAGGTTCCTTATATGACCTCACTGGGTACTGATGACCTCACAGGCCTTCTCACAGTTGCCATGGCAGGGTAACTATGCCAACGTGCTGCCCTCAGAGAAACTTCCCTGACAGTTCTCCACCAGATACCAATCTCTTTGGTTGTCTGAGAGAGAATGTCTGACCAGATCTTCTATATTTACTCTAACGTGTCCTCTGTTCCCTGTGAGGGCAGTGCAGCAGGTACACTGAGATCGGGCATCTGTACAGGAGGCATGGTGTACACACAACCTCCCCTGGCTGCCACATGTTCCTGTGGAGCTTGCCGACCACTTTCACCTCAGCGCGTTCCCAGCTGTAAGTAATACCAGTGACCTGGGACACCTTCAGGCGCCCACAGTGCTCACTGCTGAGGACAAGTGAAAGGTCATCAATAGAAAAGTGTGCAGGATGCTTCTGATCTTTATAAATGTAGCCTTCCCCTTTGGGCTACAGGATGCTTCCATTCAGACCCTTTCCTGATTGGCCTCTTAGCAAAAGACAAGTGCATTTTTGTTGGCAAATGGTAAACGGAGCAGTTGGAGGAAGAGGGCCACTCTTGAACCGCACCTTCAAACCCAGGCTCCCCTGTGCTGTCATGCAGACATCTATATCGGTCCCCTCAGACACATCCCATCCTGAGCTGCTGAGTACTAGGGGAGAGGGTGGTGCCATATTGATGGGAAGACCGGAAGAACCCAAAGGGGTGTTGAAGTGCTAATGAGACTGGAGGGCTGAGGAGATGGTGTCCCAGGAGGGTGGGTTGATGTGAGCCTAGTCTAGGTACGCAGAACGCGGTTCTAGGTCTCCTGATCACTCTGCCTCAGTATTTGGCCTTCTTCTAGTCTAGATAAAAGTATCACAGGGCTAGAGTTCAGTGTGGTCGAAACACGCAGTATAAATGTGGTCCAAGAGGGGTTGACAAGGTGGGCGGGTTTTTAACCAATTTATATTAGATTATTTTTTTCCAAACCTTGAACGGCATTTCCATTAAAGCCTCAGAAGTGACAAACTGCAAGAAATGTTTTCTCTGTTGTGCAAGGCAGAGATGGAGAGGATCATGATTGCAATTACTTTCGGGTTCTCCTGTTTTCCCTGGAAACGGTGAAGAGACTTCCTCATGTGCTGTAGCCGTACGCTCTGGGAATTGCTTGGACAGCCAGTGTCCCTTCTCTAGGGACTCATAGAGGTGATGGGCCAAGGCTGTGTTTTGGATGTCAAGTTCATTAAAGGTGTTCAGCCAGCAATTGGGAGAGACATGAGAGAGGGAAATTCTGGCAGGAGACTGTGTACAGCAGCAGTGACTGACCACTTCTGATTTTCTTTGCAGCAGCAGTGGCTCCCATTTCTCCTCCTACCCCTGGTCACTACCATGTCCTCTAGTGAGGGTGTGGAGAAACGCAGTTGGGCTGGCATGGGGAGACATACTGCCTGGTTGGTGGCTACCGGGCCTACGGGCAGGTTCCTTTGGCCACGCCAGCGAAAGTGGAAGCAGAGAAGCCAGTCCCCAGACGTGCTCCCAAGAGGAAGCGCTCTCCAGAAGTGTCGGATGAAGACCTGGGTTGCCCCAATCCCCAAATCCGGCGATTGCAGCATTCAAGCAGTTTAGGACTAGAAGGTGCTTGGATTCTCCAGCAGGGTGGCCCAACCTCTGGGCGCATCCCCTCTGCACCAGCCCCAGTATACGAATGTCCCATCTTTGCTTTTTCAAGGTCGGCAACAAGGAGTCCCCTCCAAAATAAGGTCCCCTCTCATTGCCACCCTCTCAAAGGCTTCCCCCAATGTGGTTCCTTCCTGTGGGCCAGATCAGGCGAAGGGCAGAGTTGTCTCTTTCCTTCTCTGACTCGGGCAAAATCATCTTAGTAACACCTCTTCACAGTGTTGACCATGTTTTTTACGGGGGCTGCTGCTGAGCATTTATCTCATCCTTTCATGGTGGAGAGAGAGAGGATTAGAATGATTTTTACTTCTAGGGGAGAGAGGAGTGTAATGATTATGCTGTCATTTAGTATTATGTCCTTTGGACATGAACTTGTTTTGAATTTCATATTAAAATGGGCCCACCATTCCCACTTTGTGAGGTCATTCAGCACGCTCATTTTGCACCTTGAACATCTCTCTCAGTATCACTTGGAAATGCTTGAAATGGCATGAGCTTGTCCTCACATTCCTATCAGCTGTAAATGCGGAGCCCCAACATGAACCAAACCATTAAGCGGAACACCTCTCCACCACCTGTGTAACACTGGGTAGGCCCCGTAACCTCTTGGTTTTATTCAGTCCTCAGTTGTGAAAATGTGAGTGGTCTATGAATTTATATTTGGGGCAGGACAAGGTCGAGGAGAGTGTGTCTTTGCTTTTATTCTTCGAAACTGGTATGTCTTCCCTCTCTTCGCCATGGGTCCAAATCTCACTTGTCCTTCAGGCCCACTGCCAAGGAGCCTTCTCTGATTCCCCAGGCACACAAATCTCTGACTCTTAGGGTCAGTGCCATACAACCAAGCTGTCTCTTACGTTAATCTTGCCTCTCAAGCCAATCTCAGAATGTGGGTCTGTCTTGCCCTCCTGGGAACCCTGGGGCTGTGCCAGCCCACCAGAACACCCCGCGTGGAGTGTCTACTAGACTAGGGCAGGGGTGGGGAGGCCCGGGTGTGAGGGGCCAGGCAGAGTATTTCTGCCTCCCCCCTGCTCTCCTCCACCAAACTGCCCCTCCTCCTGAAGCCTGCCCCTCAAGTCACAGGTTCCTTATATGACCTCACTGGGTACTGATGACCTCACAGGCCTTCTCACAGTTGCCATGGCAGGGTAACTATGCCAACGTGCTGCCCTCAGAGAAACTTCCCTGACAGTTCTCCACCAGATACCAATCTCTTTGGTTGTCTGAGAGAGAATGTCTGACCAGATCTTCTATATTTACTCTAACGTGCCCTCTGTTCCCTGTGAGGGCAGTGCAGCAGGTACACTGAGATCGGGCATCTGTACAGGAGGCATGGTGTACACACAACCTCCCCTGGCTGCCACATGTTCCTGTGGGGCTTGCCGACCACTTACACCTGAGCGCGTTCCCAGCTGTAAGTAATACCAGTGACCTGGGACACCTTCAGGCGCCCACAGTGCTCACTGCTGAGGACAAGTGAAAGGTCATCCCTGGAAAAGTGTGCAGGATGCTTCTGATCTTTATAAATGTAGCCTTCCCCTTTGGGCTACAGGATGCTTCCATTCAGACCCTTTCCTGATTGGCCTCTTAGCAAAAGACAAGTGCATTTTTGTTGGCAAATGGTAAACGGAGCAGTTGGAGGAAGAGGGCCACTCTTGAACCGCACCTTCAAACCCAGGCTCCCCTGTGCTGTCATGCAGACATCTATATCGGTCCCGTCAGACACATCCCATCCTGAGCTGCTGAGTACTAGGGGAGAGGGTGGTGCCATATTGATGGTAAGACAGGAAGAACCCAAAGGGGTGTTGAAGTGCTAATGAGACTGGAGGGCTGAGGAGATGGTGTCCCAGGAGGCTGGGTTGATGTGAGCCTAGTCTAGGTACGCAGAACGCGGTTCTAGGTCTCCTGATCACTCTGCCTCAGTATTTGGCCTTCTTCTAGTCTAGATAAAAGTATCACAGGGCTAGAGTTCAGTGTGGTCGAAACACGCAGTATAAATGGGGTCCAAGTGGGGTTGACAAGGTGGGCGGGTTTTTAACCAATTTATATTAGATTATTTTTTTCCAAACCTTGAACGGCATTTCCATTAAAGCCTCAGAAGTGACAGACTGCAAGAAATGTTTTCTCTGTTGTGGAAGGCAGAGATGGAGAGGATCATGATTGCAATTATTTTCGGGTTCTCCTGTTTATCCTGGAAACGGTGAAGAGACTTCCTCATGTGCTGTAGCCGTACGCTCTGGGAATTGCTTGGGCAGCCAGTGTCACTTCTCTAGGGACTCATAGAGGTGATGGGCCAAGGCTGTGTTTTGGATGTCAAGTAGATTAAAGGTCTTCAGCCAGCAATTGGGAGAGACATGAGAGAGGGAAATTCTGGCAGGAGACTGTGTACAGCAGCAGTGACTGACCACTTCTGATTTTCTTTGCAGCAGCAGTGGCTCCCATTTCTCCTCCTACCCCTGGTCACTACCATGTCCTCTAGTGAGGGTGTGGAGAAACGCAGTTGGGCTGGCATGGGGAGACATACTGCCTGGTTGGTGGCTACTGGGCCTACGGGCAGGTTCCTTTGGCCACGCCAGCGAAAGTGGAAGCAGAGAAGCCAGTCCCCAGACGTGCTCCCAAGAGGAAGCGCTCTCCAGAAAAGTCGGATGAAGACCTGGATTGCCCCAATCACCAAATCCGGCGATTGCAGCATTCAAGCAGTTTAGGACTAGAAGGTGCTTGGATTCTCCAGCAGGGTGGCCCAACCTCTGGGCGCATCCCCTCTGCACCAGCCCCAGGATACGAATGTCCCATCTTTGCTTTTTCAAGTCGGCAACAAGGAGTCCCCCCCAAAATAAAGTCCCCTCTCATTGCCACCCTCTCAAAGGCTTCCCCCAATGTGGTTCCTTCCTGTGGGCCAGATCAGGCGAAGGGCAGAGTTGTCTCTTTCCTTCTCTGACTCGGGGAAAATCGTCTTAGTAAGACCTCTTCACAGTGTTGACCATGTGTTTTACGGGGGCTGCTGCTGAGCCTTTATCTTATCCTTTCATGTTGCGGAGAGAGAGGATTAGAATGATTTTTACTTCTAGGGGAGAGGGGAGTGTAATGATTATGTTGTCATTTAGTATTATGTCCTTTGGACATGAACTAGTTTTGAATTTCATATTAAAATGGGCCCACCATTCCCACTTTGTGAGGTCATTCAGCACGCTCATTTTGCACCTTGAACATCTCTCTCAGTATCACTTGGAAATGCTTGAAATGGCATGAGCTTGTCCTCACATTCCTATCACCTGTAAATGCGGAGCCCCAACAGGAACCTAACCATTGAGCAGAACACCTCTCCACCACCTGTGTAACACTGGGTAGGCCCCTTAACCTCTTGGTTTTCTTCAGTCCTCAGTTGTGAAAATGTGAGTGGTCTATGAATTTATATTTGGGGCAGTACAAGGTCGAGGAGAGTGTGTCTTTGCTTTTATTCTTCGAAACTGGTATGTCTTCCCTCTCTTCCCCATGGGTCCAAATCTCACTTGTCCTTCAGGCCCACTGCCAAGGAGCCTTCTCTGATTCCCCAGGCACACAAATCTCTGCCTCTTAGGGTCAGTGCCATACAACCAAGCTGTCTCTTACGTTAATCTGGCCTCTCAAGCCAATCTCAGAATGTGGGTCTGTCTTGCCCTCCTGGGAACCCTGGGGCTGTGCCAGCCCACCAGAACACCCCGAGTGGAGTGTCTACTAGGCTAGGGCATGGGTGGGGAGGCCCGGGTGTGAGGGGCCAGGCAGAGTATTTCTTCCTCCCCCCTGCTCTCCTCCAGCAAACTGCCCCTCCTCCTGAAGCCTGCCCCTCAAGTCACAGGTTCCTTATATGACCTCACTGGGTACTGATGACCTCACAGGCCTTCTCACAGGTGCCATGGCAGGGTAACTATGCCAACGTGCTGCCTCAGCGAAACTTCCCTGACAGTTCTCCACCAGATACCAATCTCTTTGGTTGTCTGAGAGAGAATGTCTGACCAGATCTTCTATATTTACTCTATCGTGTCCTCTGTTCCCTGTGAGGGCAGTGCAGCAGGTACACTGAGATCGGGCATCTGTACAGGAGGCATGGTGTACACACAACCTCCCCTGGCTGCCACATGTTCCTGTGGGGCTTGCCGACCACTTACACCTGAGCGCGTTCCCAGCTGTAAGTAATACCAGTGACCTGGGACACCTTCAGGCGCCCACAGTGCTCACTGCTGAGGACAAGTGAAAGGTCATCCCTAGAAAAGTGTGCAGGATGCTTCTGATCTTTATAAATGTAGGCTTCCCCTTTGGGCTACAGGATGCTTCCATTCAGACCCTTTCCTGATGGGCCTCTTAGCAAAAGACAAGTGCATTTTTGTTGGCAAATGGTAAACGGAGCAGTTGGAGGAAGAGGGCCACTCTTGAACCGCACCTTCAAACCCGGGCTCCCCTGTGCTGTCATGCAGACATCTATATCGGTCCCCTCAGACACATCCCATCCTGAGCTGCTGAGTACTAGGGGAGAGGGTGGTGCCATATTGATGGGAAGACCGGAAGAACCCAAAGGGGTGTTGAAGTGCTAATGAGACTGGAGGGCTGAGGAGATGGTGTCCCAGGAGGCTGGGTTGATGTGAGCCTAGTCTAGGTACGCAGAACTCGGTTCTAGGTCTCCTGATCACTCTGCCTCAGTATTTGGCCTTCTTCTAGTCTAGATAAAAGTATCACAGGGCTAGAGTTCAGTGTGGTCGAAACACGCAGTATAAATGGGGTCCAAGAGGGGTTGACAAGGTGGGCGGGTTTTTAACCAATTTATATTAGATTATTTTTTTCCAAACCTTGAACGGCATTTCCATTAAAGCCTCAGAAGTGACAGACTGCAAGAAATGTTTTCTCTGTTGTGGAAGGCAGAGATGGAGAGGATCATGATTGCAATTACTTTCGGGTTCTCCTGTTTTCCCTGGAAACGGTGAAGAGTCTTCCTCATGTGCTGTAGCCGTACGCTCTAGGAATTGCTTGGGCAGCCAGTGTCCCTTCTCTAGGGACTCATAGAGGTGATGGGCCAAGGCTGTGTTTTGGATGTCAAGTAGATTAAAGGTCTTCAGCCAGCAATTGGGAGAGACATGAGAGAGGGAAATTCTGGCAGGAGACTTTGTACAGCAGCAGTGACTGACCACTTCTGATTTTCTTTGCAGCAGCAGTGGCTCCCATTTCTCCTCCTACCCCTGGTCACTACCATGTCCTCTAGTGAGGGTGTTGAGAAACGCAGTTGGGCTGTCATGGGGAGACATACTGCCTGGTTGGTGGCTACCGGGCCTACGGGCAGGTTCCTTTGGCCACGCCAGCGAAAGTGGAAGCAGAGAAGCCAGTCCCCAGTCATGCTCCCAAGAGGAAGCGCTCTCCAGAAAAGTCGGATGAAGACCTGGGTTGCCCCAATCCCCAAATCCGGCGATTGCAGCATTCAAGCAGTTTAGGACTAGAAGGTGCTTGGATTCTCCAGCAGGGTGGCCCAACCTCTGGGTGCATGCCCTCTGCACCAGCCCCAGTATACGAATGTCCCATCTTTGCTTTTTCAAGGTCGGCAACAAGGAGTCCCCTCCAAAATAAGGTTCCCTCTCATTGCCACCCTCTCAAAGGCTTCCCCCAATGTGGTTCCTTCCTGTGGGCCAGATCAGGCGAAGTGCAGAGTTGTCTCTTTCCTTCTCTGACTCGGGCAAAATCGTCTTAGTAACACCTCTTCACAGTGTTGACCATGTGTTTTACGGGGGCTGCTGCTGAGCCTTTATCTCATCCTTTCATGGTGGAGAGAGAGAGGATTAGAATGATTTTTACTTCTAGGGGAGAGGGGAGTGTAATGATTATGTTGTCATTTAGTATTATGTCCTTTGGACATGAACTTGTTTTGAATTTCATATTAAAATGGGCCCACCATTCCCACTTTGTGAGGTCATTCAGCACCCTCATTTTGCACCTTGAACATCTCTCTCAGTATCACTTGGAAATGCTTGAAATGGCATGAGCTTGTCCTCACATTCCTATCAGCTGTAAATGCGGAGCCCCAACAGGAACCTAACCATTGAGCAGAACACCTCTCCACCACCTGTGTAACACTGGGTAGGCCCCTTAACCTCTTGGTTTTCTTCAGTCCTCAGTTGTGAAAATGTGAGTGGTCTATGAATTTCTATTTGGGGCAGGACAAGGTCGAGGAGAGTGTGTCTTTGCTTTTATTCTTCGAAACTGGTATGTCTTCCCTCTCTTCCCCATGGGTCCAAATCTCACTTGTCCTTCAGGCCCACTGCCAAGGAGCCTTCTCTGATTCCCCAGGCACACAAATCTCTGCCTCTTAGGGTCAGTGCCATACAACCAAGCTGTCTCTTACGTTAATCTGGCCTCTCAAGCCAATCTCAGAATGTGGGTCTGTCTTGCCCTCCTGGGAACCCTGGGGCTGTGCCAGCCCACCAGAACACCCCGCGTGGAGTGTCTACTAGGCTAGGGCATGGGTGGGGAGGCCCGGGTGTGAGGGGCCAGGCAGAGTATTTCTGCCTCCCCCCTGCTCTCCTCCACCAAACTGCCCCTCCTCCTGAAGCCTGCCCCTCAAGTCACAGGTTCCTTATATGACCTCACTGGGTACTGATGACCTCACAGGCCTTCTCACAGTTGCCATGGCAGGGTAACTATGCCAACGTGCTGCCCTCAGAGAAACTTCCCTGACAGTTCTCCACCAGATACCAATCTCTTTGGTTGTCTGAGAGAGAATGTCTGACCAGATCTTCTATATTTACTCTAACGTGTCCTCTGTTCCCTGTGAGGGCAGTGCAGCAGGTACACTGAGATCGGGCATCTGTACAGGAGGCATGGTGTACACACAACCTCCCCTGGCTGCCACATGTTCCTGTGGGGCTTGCCGACCACTTACACCTGAGCGCGTTCCCAGCTGTAAGTAATACCAGTGACCTGGGACACCTTCAGGCGCCCACAGTGCTCACTGCTGAGGACAAGTGAAAGGTCATCCCTGGAAAAGTGTGCAGGATGCTTCTGATCTTGATAAATGTAGCCTTCCCCTTTGGGCTACAGGATGCTTCCATTCAGACCCTTTCCTGATTGGCCTCTTAGCAAAAGACAAGTGCATTCTTGTTGGCAAATGGTAAACGGAGCAGTTGGAGGAAGAGGGCCACTCTTGAACCGCACCTTCAAACCCAGGCTCCCCTGTGCTGTCATGCAGACATCTATATCGGTCCCCTCAGACACATCCCATCCTGAGCTGCTGAGTACTAGGGGAGAGGGTGGTGCCATATTGATGGGAAGACCGGAAGAACCCAAAGGGGTGTTGAAGTGCTAATGAGACTGGAGGGCTGAGGAGATGGTGTCCCAGGAGGCTGGGTTGATGTGAGCCTAGTCTAGGTACGCAGAACTCGGTTCTAGGTCTCCTGATCACTCTGCCTCAGTATTTGGCCTTCTTCTAGTCTAGATAAAAGTATCACAGGGCTAGAGTTCAGTGTGGTCGAAACACGCAGTATAAATGGGGTCCAAGAGGGGTTGACAAGGTGGGCGGGTTTTTAACCAATTTATATTAGATTATTTTTTTCCAAACCTTGAACGGCATTTCCATTAAAGCCTCAGAAGTGACAGACTGCAAGAAATGTTTTCTCTGTTGTGGAAGGCAGAGATGGAGAGGATCATGATTGCAATTACTTTCGGGTTCTCCTGTTTTCCCTGGAAACGGTGAAGAGTCTTCCTCATGTGCTGTAGCCGTACGCTCTAGGAATTGCTTGGGCAGCCAGTGTCCCTTCTCTAGGGATTCATAGAGGTGATGGGCCAAGGCTGTGTTTTGGATGTCAAGTAGATTAAAGGTCTTCAGCCAGCAATTGGGAGAGACATGAGAGAGGGAAATTCTGGCAGGAGACTTTGTACAGCAGCAGTGACTGACCACTTCTGATTTTCTTTGCAGCAGCAGTGGCTCCCATTTCTCCTCCTACCCCTGGTCACTACCATGTCCTCTAGTGAGGGTGTGGAGAAACGCAGTTGGGCTGGCATGGGGAGACATACTGCCTGGTTGGTGGCTACCGGGCCTACGGGCAGGTTCCTTTGGCCACGCCAGCGAAAGTGGAAGCAGAGAAGCCAGTCCCCAGTCATGCTCCCAAGAGGAAGCGCTCTCCAGAAAAGTCGGATGAAGACCTGGGTTGCCCCAATCCCCAAATCCAGCGATTGCAGCATTCAAGCAGTTTAGGACTAGAAGGTGCTTGGATTCTCCAGCTGGGTGGCCCAACCTCTGGGTGCATGCCCTCTGCACCAGCCCCAGTATACGAATGTCCCATCTTTGCTTTTTCAAGGTCGGCAACAAGGAGTCCCCTCCAAAATAAGGTTCCCTCTCATTGCCACCCTCTCAAAGGCTTCCCCCAATGTGGTTCCTTCCTGTGGGCCAGATCAGGCGAAGGGCAGAGTTGTCTCTTTCCTTCTCTCACTCGGGCAAAATCGTCTTAGTAACACCTCTTCACAGTGTTGACCATGTGTTTTACGGGGGCTGCTGCTGAGCCTTTATCTCATCCTTTCATGGTGGAGAGAGAGAGGATTAGAATGATTTTTACTTCTAGGGGAGAGGGGAGTGTAATGATTATGTTGTCATTTAGTATTATGTCCTTTGGACATGAACTTGTTTTGAATTTCATATTAAAATGGGCCCACCATTTCCACTTTGTGAGGTCATTCAGCACCCTCATTTTGCACCTTGAACATCTCTCTCAGTATCACTTGGAAATGCTTGAAATGGCATGAGCTTGTCCTCACATTCCTATCAGCTGTAAATGCGGAGCCCCAACAGGAACCTAACCATTGAGCAGAACACCTCTCCACCACCTGTGTAACACTGGGTAGGCCCCTTAACCTCTTGGTTTTCTTCAGTCCTCAGTTGTGAAAATGTGAGTGGTCTATGAATTTATATTTGGGTCAGGACAAGGTCGAGGAGAGTGTGTCTTTGCTTTTATTCTTCGAAACTGGTATGTCTTCCCTCTCTTCCCCATGGGTCCAAATCTCACTTGTCCTTCAGGCCCACTGCCAAGGAGCCTTCTCTGATACCCCAGGCACACAAATCTCTGCCTCTTAGGGTCAGTGCCATACAACCAAGCTCTCTCTTACGTTAATCTGGCCTCTCATGCCAATCTCAGAATGTGGGTCTGTCTTGCCCTCCTGGGAACCCTGGGGCTGTGCCAGCCCACCAGAACACCCCGCGTGGAGTGTCTACTAGGCTAGGGCATGGGTGGGGAGGCCCGGGTGTGAGGGGCCAGCCAGAGTATTTCTGCCTCCCCCCTGCTCTCCTCCACCAAACTGCCCCTCCTCCTGAAGCCTGCCCCTCAAGTCACAGGTTCCTTATATGACCTCACTGGGTACTGATGACCTCACAGGCCTTCTCACAGTTGCCATGGCAGGGTAACTATGCCAACGTGCTGCCCTCAGAGAAACTTCCCTGACAGTTCTCCACCAGATACCAATCTCTTTGGTTGTCTGAGAGAGAATGTCTGACCAGATCTTCTATATTTACTCTAACGTGTCCTCTGTTCCCTGTGAGGGCAGTGCAGCAGGTACACTGAGATCGGGCATCTGTACAGGAGGCATGGTGTACACACAACCTCCCCTGGCTGCCACATGTTCCTGTGGGGCTTGCCGACCACTTTCACCTGAGCGCGTTCCCAGCTGTAAGTAATACCAGTGACCTGGGACACCTTCAGGCGCCCACAGTGCTCACTGCTGAGGACAAGTGAAAGGTCATCCCTAGAAAAGTGTGCAGGATGCTTCTGATCTTTATAAATGTAGCCTTCCCCTTTGGGCTACAGGATGCTTCCATTCAGACCCTTTCCTGATTGGCCTCTTAGCAAAAGACAAGTGCATTTTTGTTGGCAAATGGTAAACGGAGCAGTTTGATGAAGAGGGCCACTCTTGAACCGCACCTTCAAACCCAGGCTCCCCTGTGCTGTCATGCAGACATCTATATCGGTCCCCTCAGACACATCCCATCCTGAGCTGCTGAGTACTAGGGGAGAGGGTGGTGCCATATTGATGGGAAGACCGGAAGAACCCAAAGGGGTGTTGAAGTGCTAATGAGACTGGAGGGCTGAGGAGATGGTGTCCCAGGAGGCTGGGTTGATGTGAGCCTAGTCTAGGTACGCAGAACGCGGTTCTCGGTCTCCTGATCACTCTGCCTCAGTATTTGGCCTTGTTCTAGTCTAGATAAAAGTATCACAGGGCTAGAGTTCAGTGTGGTCGAAACACGCAGTATAAATGGGGTCCAAGAGGGGTTGACAAGGTGGGTGGGTTTTTAACCAATTTATATTAGATTATTTTTTTCCAAACCTTGAACGGCATTTCCATTAAAGCCTCAGAAGTGACAGACTGCAAGAAATGTTTTCTCTGTTGTGGAAGGCAGAGATGGAGAGGATCATGATTGCAATTACTTTCGGGTTCTCCTGTTTTCCCTGGAAACGGTGAAGAGTCTTCCTCATGTGCTGTAGCCGTACGCTCTAGGAATTGCTTGGGCAGCCAGTGTCCCTTCTCTAGGGACTCATAGAGGTGATGGGCCAAGGCTGTGTTTTGGATGTCAAGTAGATTAAAGGTCTTCAGCCAGCAATTGGGAGAGACATGAGAGAGGGAAATTCTGGCAGGAGACTGTGTACAGCAGCAGTGACTGACCACTTCTGATTTTCTTTGCAGCAGCATTGGCTCCCATTTCTCCTCCTACCCCTGGTCACTACCATGTCCTCTAGTGAGGGTGTGGAGAAACGCAGTTGGGCTGGCATGGGGAGACATACTGCCTGGTTGGTGGCTACCGGGCCTACGGGCAGGTTCCTTTGGCCACGCCAGCGAAAGTGGAAGCAGAGAAGCCAGTCCCCAGTCATGCTCCCAAGAGGAAGCGCTCTCCAGAAAAGTCGGATGAAGACCTGGGTTGCCCCAATCCCCAAATCCGGCGATTGCAGCATTCAAGCAGTTTAGGACTAGAAGGTGCTTGGATTCTCCAGCAGGGTGGCCCAACCTCTGGGTGCATGCCCTCTGCACCAGCCCCAGTATACGAATGTCCCATCTTTGCTTTTTCAAGGTCGGCAACAAGGAGTCCCCTCCAAAATAAGGTTCCCTCTCATTGCCACCCTCTCAAAGGCTTCCCCCAATGTGGTTCCTTCCTGTGGGCCAGATCAGGCGAAGGGCAGAGTTGTCTCTTTCCTTCTCTGACTCGGGCAAAATCGTCTTAGTAACACCTCTTCACAGTGTTGACCATGTGTTTTACGGGGGCTGCTGCTGAGCCTTTATCTCATCCTTTCATGGTGGAGAGAGAGAGGATTAGAATGATTTTTACTTCTAGGGGAGAGGGGAGTGTAATGATTATGTTGTCATTTAGTATTATGTCCTTTGGACATGAACTTGTTTTGAATTTCATATTAAAATGGGCCCACCATTTCCACTTTGTGAGGTCATTCAGCACCCTCATTTTGCACCTTGAACATCTCTCTCAGTATCACTTGGAAATGCTTGAAATGGCATGAGCTTGTCCTCACATTCCTATCAGCTGTAAATGCGGAGCCCCAACAGGAACCTAACCATTGAGCAGAACACCTCTCCACCACCTGTGTAACACTGGGTAGGCCCCTTAACCTCTTGGTTTTCTTCAGTCCTCAGTTGTGAAAATGTGAGTGGTCTATGAATTTATATTTGGGGCACGACAAGGTCGAGGAGAGTGTGTCTTTGCTTTTATTCTTCGAAACTGGTATGTCTTCCCTCTCTTCCCCATGGGTCCAAATCTCACTTGTCCTTCAGGCCCACTGCCAAGGAGCCTTCTCTGATTCCCCAGGCACACAAATCTCTGCCTCTTAGGGTCAGTGCCATACAACCAAGCTGTCTCTTACGTTAATCTGGCCTCTCAAGCCAATCTCAGAATGTGGGTCTGTCTTGCCCTCCTGGGAACCCTGGGTCTGTGCCAGCCCACCAGAACACCCCGCGTGGAGTGTCTACTAGGCTAGGGCATGGGTGGGGAGGCCCGGGTGTGAGGGGCCAGCCAGAGTATTTCTGCCTCCCCCCTGCTCTCCTCCACCAAACTGCCCCTCCTCCTGAAGCCTGCCCCTCAAGTCACAGGTTCCTTATATGACCTCACTGGGTACTGATGACCTCACAGGCCTTCTCACAGTTGCCATGACAGGGTAACTATGCCAACGTGCTGCCCTCAGAGAAACTTCCCTGACAGTTCTCCACCAGATACCAATCTCTTTGGTTGTCTGAGAGAGAATGTCTGACCAGATCTTCTATATTTACTCTAACGTGTCCTCTGTTCCCTGTGAGGGCAGTGCAGCAGGTACACTGAGATCGGGCATCTGTACAGGAGGCATGGTGTACACACAACCTCCCCTGGCTGCCACATGTTCCTGTGGGGCTTGCCGACCACTTTCACCTGAGCGCGTTCCCAGCTGTAAGTAATACCAGTGACCTGGGACACCTTCAGGCGCCCACAGTGCTCACTGCTGAGGACAAGTGAAAGGTCATCCCTAGAAAAGTGTGCAGGATGCTTCTGATCTTTATAAATGTAGCCTTCCCCTTTGGGCTACAGGATGCTTCCATTCAGACCCTTTCCTGATTGGCCTCTTAGCAAAAGACAAGTGCATTTTTGTTGGCAAATGGTAAACGGAGCAGTTTGATGAAGAGGGCCACTCTTGAACCGCACCTTCAAACCCAGGCTCCCCTGTGCTGTCATGCAGACATCTATATCGGTCCCCTCAGACACATCCCATCCTGAGCTGCTGAGTACTAGGGGAGAGGGTGGTGCCATATTGATGGGAAGACCGGAAGAACCCAAAGGGGTGTTGAAGTGCTAATGAGACTGGAGGGCTGAGGAGATGGTGTCCCAGGAGGCTGGGTTGATGTGAGCCTAGTCTAGGTACGCAGAACGCGGTTCTCGGTCTCCTGATCACTCTGCCTCAGTATTTGGCCTTGTTCTAGTCTAGATAAAAGTATCACAGGGCTAGAGTTCAGTGTGGTCGAAACACGCAGTATAAATGGGGTCCAAGAGGGGTTGACAAGGTGGGCGGGTTTTTAACCAATTTATATTAGATTATTTTTTTCCAAACCTTGAACGGCATTTCCATTAAAGCCTCAGAAGTGACAGACTGCAAGAAATGTTTTCTCTGTTGTGGAAGGCAGAGATGGAGAGGATCATGATTGCAATTACTTTCGGGTTCTCCTGTTTTCCCTGGAAACGGTGAAGAGTCTTCCTCATGTGCTGTAGCCGTACGCTCTAGGAATTGCTTGGGCAGCCAGTGTCCCTTCTCTAGGGACTCATAGAGGTGATGGGCCAAGGCTGTGTTTTGGATGTCAAGTAGATTAAAGGTCTTCAGCCAGCAATTGGGAGAGACATGAGAGAGGGAAATTCTGGCAGGAGACTGTGTACAGCAGCAGTGACTGACCACTTCTGATTTTCTTTGCAGCAGCAGTGGCTCCCATTTCTCCTCCTACCCCTGGTCACTACCATGTCCTCTAGTGAGGGTGTGGAGAAACGCAGTTGGGCTGGCATGGGGAGACATACTGCCTGGTTGTTGGCTACCGGGCCTACGGGCAGGTTCCTTTGGCCACGCCAGCGAAAGTGGAAGCAGAGAAGCCAGTCCCCAGTCATGCTCCCAAGAGGAAGCGCTCTCCAGAAAAGTCGGATGAAGACCTGGGTTGCCCCAATCCCCAAATCCGGCGATTGCAGCATTCAAGCAGTTTAGGACTAGAAGGTGCTTGGATTCTCCAGCAGGGTGGCCCAACCTCTGGGTGCATGCCCTCTGCACCAGCCCCAGTATACGAATGTCCCATCTTTGCTTTTTCAAGGTCGGCAACAAGGAGTCCCCTCCAAAATAAGGTCCCCTCTCATTGCCACCCTCTCAAAGGCTTCCCCCAATGTGGTTCCTTCCTGTGGGCCAGATCAGGCGAAGGGCAGAGTTGTCTCTTTCCTTCTCTGACTCGGGCAAAATCGTCTTAGTAACACCTCTTCACAGTGTTGACCATGTGTTTTACGGGGGCTGCTGCTGAGCCTTTATCTCATCCTTTCATGGTGGAGAGAGAGAGGATTAGAATGATTTTTACTTCTAGGGGAGAGGGGAGTGTAATGATTATGTTGTCATTTAGTATTATGTCCTTTGGACAAGAACTTGTTTTGAATTTCATATTAAAATGGGCCCACCATTTCCACTTTGTGAGGTCATTCAGCACCCTCATTTTGCACCTTGAACATCTCTCTCAGTATCACTTGGAAATGCTTGAAATGGCATGAGCTTGTCCTCACATTCCTATCAGCTGTAAATGCGGAGCCCCAACAGGAACCTAACCATTGAGCAGAACACCTCTCCACCACCTGTGTAACACTGGGTAGGCCCCTTAACCTCTTGGTTTTCTTCAGTCCTCAGTTGTGAAAATGTGAGTGGTCTATGAATTTCTATTTGGGGCAGGACAAGGTCGAGGAGAGTGTGTCTTTGCTTTTATTCTTCGAAACTGGTATGTCTTCCCTCTCTTCCCCATGGGTCCAAATCTCACTTGTCCTTCAGGCCCACTGCCAAGGAGCCTTCTCTGATTCCCCAGGCACACAAATCTCTGCCTCTTAGGGTCAGTGCCATACAACCAAGCTGTCTCTTACGTTAATCTTGCCTCTCAAGCCAATCTCAGAATGTGGGTCTGTCTTGCCCTCCTGGGAACCCTGGGGCTGTGCCAGCCCACCAGAACACCCCGCGTGGAGTGTCTACTAGGCTAGGGCATGGGTGGGGAGGCCCGGGTGTGAGGGGCCAGCCAGAGTATTTCTGCCTCCCCCCTGCTCTCCTCCACCAAACTGCCCCTCCTCCTGAAGCCTGCCCCTCAAGTCACAGGTTCCTTATATGACCTCACTGGGTACTGATGACCTCACAGGCCTTCTCACAGTTGCCATGGCAGGGTAACTATGCCAACGTGCTGCCCTCAGAGAAACTTCCCTGACAGTTCTCCACCAGATACCAATCTCTTTGGTTGTCTGAGAGAGAATGTCTGACCAGATCTTCTATATTTACTCTAACGTGTCCTCTGTTCCCTGTGAGGGCAGTGCAGCAGGTACACTGAGATCGGGCATCTGTACAGGAGGCATGGTGTACACACAACCTCCCCTGGCTGCCACATGTTCCTGTGGGGCTTGCCGACCACTTTCACCTGAGCGCGTTCCCAGCTGTAAGTAATACCAGTGACCTGGGACACCTTCAGGCGCCCACAGTGCTCACTGCTGAGGACAAGTGAAAGGTCATCCCTAGAAAAGTGTGCAGGATGCTTCTCATCTTTATAAATGTAGCCTTCCCCTTTGGGCTACAGGATGCTTCCATTCAGACCCTTTCCTGATTGGCCTCTTAGCAAAAGACAAGTGCATTTTTGTTGGCAAATGGTAAACGGAGCAGTTTGAGGAAGAGGGCCACTCTTGAACCGCACCTTCAAACCCAGGCTCCCCTGTGCTGTCATGCAGACATCTATATCGGTCCCCTCAGACACATCCCATCCTGAGCTGCTGAGTACTAGGGGAGAGGGTGGTGCCATATTGATGGGAAGACCGGAAGAACCCAAAGGGGTGTTGAAGTGCTAATGAGACTGGAGGGCTGAGGAGATGGTGTCCCAGGAGGCTGGGTTGATGTGAGCCTAGTCTAGGTACGCAGAACGCGGTTCTCGGTCTCCTGATCACTCTGCCTCAGTATTTGGCCTTGTTCTAGTCTAGATAAAAGTATCACAGGGCTAGAGTTCAGTGTGGTCGAAACACGCAGTATAAATGGGGTCCAAGAGGGGTTGACAAGGTGGGCGGGTTTTTAACCAATTTATATTAGATTATTTTTTTCCAAACCTTGAACGGCATTTCCATTAAAGCCTCAGAAGTGACAGACTGCAAGAAATGTTTTCTCTGTTGTGGAAGGCAGAGATGGAGAGGATCATGATTGCAATTACTTTCGGGTTCTCCTGTTTTCCCTGGAAACGGTGAAGAGTCTTCCTCATGTGCTGTAGCCGTACGCTCTAGGAATTGCTTGGGCAGCCAGTGTCCCTTCTCTAGGGACTCATAGAGGTGATGGGCCAAGGCTGTGTTTTGGATGTCAAGTAGATTAAAGGTCTTCAGCCAGCAATTGGGAGAGACATGAGAGAGGGAAATTCTGGCAGGAGACTGTGTACAGCAGCAGTGACTGACCACTTCTGATTTTCTTTGCAGCAGCAGTGGCTCCCATTTCTCCTCCTACCCCTGGTCACTACCATGTCCTCTAGTGAGGGTGTGGAGAAACGCAGTTGGGCTGGCATGGGGAGACATACTGCCTGGTTGTTGGCTACCGGGCCTACGGGCAGGTTCCTTTGGCCACGCCAGCGAAAGTGGAAGCAGAGAAGCCAGTCCCCAGTCATGCTCCCAAGAGGAAGCGCTCTCCAGAAAAGTCGGATGAAGACCTGGGTTGCCCCAATCCCCAAATCCGGCGATTGCAGCATTCAAGCAGTTTAGGACTAGAAGGTGCTTGGATTCTCCAGCAGGGTGGCCCAACCTCTGGGTGCATGCCCTCTGCACCAGCCCCAGTATACGAATGTCCCATCTTTGCTTTTTCAAGGTCGGCAACAAGGAGTCCCCTCCAAAATAAGGTCCCCTCTCATTGCCACCCTCTCAAAGGCTTCCCCCAATGTGGTTCCTTCCTGTGGGCCAGATCAGGCGAAGGGCAGAGTTGTCTCTTTCCTTCTCTGACTCGGGCAAAATCGTCTTAGTAACACCTCTTCACAGTGTTGACCATGTGTTTTACGGGGGCTGCTGCTGAGCCTTTATCTCATCCTTTCATGGTGGAGAGAGAGAGGATTAGAATGATTTTTACTTCTAGGGGAGAGGGGAGTGTAATGATTATGTTGTCATTTAGTATTATGTCCTTTGGACAAGAACTTGTTTTGAATTTCATATTAAAATGGGCCCACCATTTCCACTTTGTGAGGTCATTCAGCACCCTCATTTTGCACCTTGAACATCTCTCTCAGTATCACTTGGAAATGCTTGAAATGGCATGAGCTTGTCCTCACATTCCTATCAGCTGTAAATGCGGAGCCCCAACAGGAACCTAACCATTGAGCAGAACACCTCTCCACCACCTGTGTAACACTGGGTAGGCCCCTTAACCTCTTGGTTTTCTTCAGTCCTCAGTTGTGAAAATGTGAGTGGTCTATGAATTTCTATTTGGGGCAGGACAAGGTCGAGGAGAGTGTGTCTTTGCTTTTATTCTTCGAAACTGGTATGTCTTCCCTCTCTTCCCCATGGGTCCAAATCTCACTTGTCCTTCAGGCCCACTGCCAAGGAGCCTTCTCTGATTCCCCAGGCACACAAATCTCTGCCTCTTAGGGTCAGTGCCATACAACCAAGCTGTCTCTTACGTTAATCTTGCCTCTCAAGCCAATCTCAGAATGTGGGTCTGTCTTGCCCTCCTGGGAACCCTGGGGCTGTGCCAGCCCACCAGAACACCCCGCGTGGAGTGTCTACTAGGCTAGGGCATGGGTGGGGAGGCCCGGGTGTGAGGGGCCAGCCAGAGTATTTCTGCCTCCCCCCTGCTCTCCTCCACCAAACTGCCCCTCCTCCTGAAGCCTGCCCCTCAAGTCACAGGTTCCTTATATGACCTCACTGGGTACTGATGACCTCACAGGCCTTCTCACAGTTGCCATGGCAGGGTAACTATGCCAACGTGCTGCCCTCAGAGAAACTTCCCTGACAGTTCTCCACCAGATACCAATCTCTTTGGTTGTCTGAGAGAGAATGTCTGACCAGATCTTCTATATTTACTCTAACGTGTCCTCTGTTCCCTGTGAGGGCAGTGCAGCAGGTACACTGAGATCGGGCATCTGTACAGGAGGCATGGTGTACACACAACCTCCCCTGGCTGCCACATGTTCCTGTGGGGCTTGCCGACCACTTTCACCTGAGCGCGTTCCCAGCTGTAAGTAATACCAGTGACCTGGGACACCTTCAGGCGCCCACAGTGCTCACTGCTGAGGACAAGTGAAAGGTCATCCCTAGAAAAGTGTGCAGGATGCTTCTCATCTTTATAAATGTAGCCTTCCCCTTTGGGCTACAGGATGCTTCCATTCAGACCCTTTCCTGATTGGCCTCTTAGCAAAAGACAAGTGCATTTTTGTTGGCAAATGGTAAACGGAGCAGTTTGAGGAAGAGGGCCACTCTTGAACCGCACCTTCAAACCCAGGCTCCCCTGTGCTGTCATGCAGACATCTATATCGGTCCCCTCAGACACATCCCATCCTGAGCTGCTGAGTACTAGGGGAGAGGGTGGTGCCATATTGATGGGAAGACCGGAAGAACCCAAAGGGGTGTTGAAGTGCTAATGAGACTGGAGGGCTGAGGAGATGGTGTCCCAGGAGGCTGGGTTGATGTGAGCCTAGTCTAGGTACGCAGAACGCGGTTCTCGGTCTCCTGATCACTCTGCCTCAGTATTTGGCCTTGTTCTAGTCTAGATAAAAGTATCACAGGGCTAGAGTTCAGTGTGGTCGAAACACGCAGTATAAATGGGGTCCAAGAGGGGTTGACAAGGTGGGCCGGTTTTTAACCAATTTATATTAGATTATTTTTTTCCAAACCTTGAACGGCATTTCCATTAAAGCCTCAGAAGTGACAGACTGCAAGAAATGTTTTCTCTGTTGTGGAAGGCAGAGATGGAGAGGATCATGATTGCAATTACTTTCGGGTTCTCCTGTTTTCCCTGGAAACGGTGAAGAGTCTTCCTCATGTGCTGTAGCCGTACGCTCTAGGAATTGCTTGGGCAGCCAGTGTCCCTTCTCTAGGGACTCATAGAGGTGATGGGCCAAGGCTGTGTTTTGGATGTCAAGTAGATTAAAGGTCTTCAGCCAGCAATTGGGAGAGACATGAGAGAGGGAAATTCTGGCAGGAGACTGTGTACAGCAGCAGTGACTGACCACTTCTGATTTTCTTTGCAGCAGCAGTGGCTCCCATTTCTCCTCCTACCCCTGGTCACTACCATGTCCTCTAGTGAGGGTGTGGAGAAACGCAGTTGGGCTGGCATGGGGAGACATACTGCCTGGTTGGTGGCTACCGGGCCTACGGGCAGGTTCCTTTGGCCACGCCAGCGAAAGTGGAAGCAGAGAAGCCAGTCCCCAGTCATGCTCCCAAGAGGAAGCGCTCTCCAGAAAAGTCGGATGAAGACCTGGGTTGCCCCAATCCCCAAATCCGGCGATTGCAGCATTCAAGCAGTTTAGGACTAGAAGGTGCTTAGATTCTCCAGCAGGGTGGCCCAACCTCTGGGTGCATGCCCTCTGCACCAGCCCCAGTATACGAATGTCCCATCTTTGCTTTTTCAAGGTCGGCAACAAGGAGTCCCCTCCAAAATAAGGTTCCCTCTCATTGCCACCCTCTCAAAGGCTTCCCCCAATGTGGTTCCTTCCTGTGGGCCAGATCAGGCGAAGGGCAGAGTTGTCTCTTTCCTTCTCTGACTCGGGCAAAATCGTCTTAGTAACACCTCTTCACAGTGTTGACCATGTGTTTTACGGGGGCTGCTGCTGAGCCTTTATCTCATCCTTTCATGGTGGAGAGAGAGAGGATTAGAATGATTTTTACTTCTAGGGGAGAGGGGAGTGTAATGATTATGTTGTCATTTAGTATTATGTCCTTTGGACATGAACTTGTTTTGAATTTCATATTAAAATGGGCCCACCATTTCCACTTTGTGAGGTCATTCAGCACCCTCATTTTGCACCTTGAACATCTCTCTCAGTATCACTTGGAAATGCTTGAAATGGCATGAGCTTGTCCTCACATTCCTATCAGCTGTAAATGCGGAGCCCCAACAGGAACCTAACCATTGAGCAGAACACCTCTCCACCACCTGTGTAACACTGGGTAGGCCCCTTAACCTCTTGGTTTTCTTCAGTCCTCAGTTGTGAAAATGTGAGTGGTCTATGAATTTATATTTGGGGCAGGACAAGGTCGAGGAGAGTGTGTCTTTGCTTTTATTCTTCGAAACTGGTATGTCTTCCCTCTCTTCCCCATGGGTCCAAATCTCACTTGTCCTTCAGGCCCAATGCCAAGGAGCCTTCTCTGATTCCCCAAGCACACAAATCTCTGCCTCTTAGGGTCAGTGCCATACAACGAAGCTGTCTCTTACGTTAATCTGGCCTCTCAAGCCAATCTCAGAATGTGGGTCTGTCTTGCCCTCCTGGGAACCCTGGGGCTGTGCCAGCCCACCAGAACACCCCGCTTGGAGTGTCTACTAGGCTAGGGCATGGGTGGGGAGGCCCGGGTGTGAGGGGCCAGCCAGAGTATTTCTGCCTCCCCCCTGCTCTCCTCCACCAAACTGCCCCTCCTCCTGAAGCCTGCCCCTCAAGTCACAGGTTCCTTATATGACCTCACTGGGTACTGATGACCTCACAGGCCTTCTCACAGTTGCCATGGCAGGGTAACTATGCCAACGTGCTGCCCTCAGAGAAACTTCCCTGAC
Source organism: Balaenoptera acutorostrata (assembly GCF_949987535.1). Taxonomy (NCBI): domain Eukaryota; kingdom Metazoa; phylum Chordata; class Mammalia; order Artiodactyla; family Balaenopteridae; genus Balaenoptera; species Balaenoptera acutorostrata. The sequence goes on from NC_080074.1 coordinate 77,222,944, forward strand.
AGTTCTCCACCAGATACCAATCTCTTTGGTTGTCTGAGAGAGAATGTCTGACCAGATCTTCTATATTTACTCTAACGTGTCCTCTGTTCCCTGTGAGGGCAGTGCAGCAGGTACACTGAGATCGGGCATCTGTACAGGAGGCATGGTGTACACACAACCTCCCCTGGCTGCCACATGTTCCTGTGGAGCTTGCCGACCACTTTCACCTCAGCGCGTTCCCAGCTGTAAGTAATACCAGTGACCTGGGACACCTTCAGGCGCCCACAGTGCTCACTGCTGAGGACAAGTGAAAGGTCATCAATAGAAAAGTGTGCAGGATGCTTCTGATCTTTATAAATGTAGCCTTCCCCTTTGGGCTACAGGATGCTTCCATTCAGACCCTTTCCTGATTGGCCTCTTAGCAAAAGACAAGTGCATTTTTGTTGGCAAATGGTAAACGGAGCAGTTGGAGGAAGAGGGCCACTCTTGAACCGCACCTTCAAACCCAGGCTCCCCTGTGCTGTCATGCAGACATCTATATCGGTCCCCTCAGACACATCCCATCCTGAGCTGCTGAGTACTAGGGGAGAGGGTGGTGCCATATTGATGGGAAGACCGGAAGAACCCAAAGGGGTGTTGAAGTGCTAATGAGACTGGAGGGCTGAGGAGATGGTGTCCCAGGAGGGTGGGTTGATGTGAGCCTAGTCTAGGTACGCAGAACGCGGTTCTAGGTCTCCTGATCACTCTGCCTCAGTATTTGGCCTTCTTCTAGTCTAGATAAAAGTATCACAGGGCTAGAGTTCAGTGTGGTCGAAACACGCAGTATAAATGTGGTCCAAGAGGGGTTGACAAGGTGGGCGGGTTTTTAACCAATTTATATTAGATTATTTTTTTCCAAACCTTGAACGGCATTTCCATTAAAGCCTCAGAAGTGACAAACTGCAAGAAATGTTTTCTCTGTTGTGCAAGGCAGAGATGGAGAGGATCATGATTGCAATTACTTTCGGGTTCTCCTGTTTTCCCTGGAAACGGTGAAGAGACTTCCTCATGTGCTGTAGCCGTACGCTCTGGGAATTGCTTGGACAGCCAGTGTCCCTTCTCTAGGGACTCATAGAGGTGATGGGCCAAGGCTGTGTTTTGGATGTCAAGTTCATTAAAGGTGTTCAGCCAGCAATTGGGAGAGACATGAGAGAGGGAAATTCTGGCAGGAGACTGTGTACAGCAGCAGTGACTGACCACTTCTGATTTTCTTTGCAGCAGCAGTGGCTCCCATTTCTCCTCCTACCCCTGGTCACTACCATGTCCTCTAGTGAGGGTGTGGAGAAACGCAGTTGGGCTGGCATGGGGAGACATACTGCCTGGTTGGTGGCTACCGGGCCTACGGGCAGGTTCCTTTGGCCACGCCAGCGAAAGTGGAAGCAGAGAAGCCAGTCCCCAGACGTGCTCCCAAGAGGAAGCGCTCTCCAGAAGTGTCGGATGAAGACCTGGGTTGCCCCAATCCCCAAATCCGGCGATTGCAGCATTCAAGCAGTTTAGGACTAGAAGGTGCTTGGATTCTCCAGCAGGGTGGCCCAACCTCTGGGCGCATCCCCTCTGCACCAGCCCCAGTATACGAATGTCCCATCTTTGCTTTTTCAAGGTCGGCAACAAGGAGTCCCCTCCAAAATAAGGTCCCCTCTCATTGCCACCCTCTCAAAGGCTTCCCCCAATGTGGTTCCTTCCTGTGGGCCAGATCAGGCGAAGGGCAGAGTTGTCTCTTTCCTTCTCTGACTCGGGCAAAATCATCTTAGTAACACCTCTTCACAGTGTTGACCATGTTTTTTACGGGGGCTGCTGCTGAGCATTTATCTCATCCTTTCATGGTGGAGAGAGAGAGGATTAGAATGATTTTTACTTCTAGGGGAGAGAGGAGTGTAATGATTATGCTGTCATTTAGTATTATGTCCTTTGGACATGAACTTGTTTTGAATTTCATATTAAAATGGGCCCACCATTCCCACTTTGTGAGGTCATTCAGCACGCTCATTTTGCACCTTGAACATCTCTCTCAGTATCACTTGGAAATGCTTGAAATGGCATGAGCTTGTCCTCACATTCCTATCAGCTGTAAATGCGGAGCCCCAACATGAACCAAACCATTAAGCGGAACACCTCTCCACCACCTGTGTAACACTGGGTAGGCCCCGTAACCTCTTGGTTTTATTCAGTCCTCAGTTGTGAAAATGTGAGTGGTCTATGAATTTATATTTGGGGCAGGACAAGGTCGAGGAGAGTGTGTCTTTGCTTTTATTCTTCGAAACTGGTATGTCTTCCCTCTCTTCGCCATGGGTCCAAATCTCACTTGTCCTTCAGGCCCACTGCCAAGGAGCCTTCTCTGATTCCCCAGGCACACAAATCTCTGACTCTTAGGGTCAGTGCCATACAACCAAGCTGTCTCTTACGTTAATCTTGCCTCTCAAGCCAATCTCAGAATGTGGGTCTGTCTTGCCCTCCTGGGAACCCTGGGGCTGTGCCAGCCCACCAGAACACCCCGCGTGGAGTGTCTACTAGACTAGGGCAGGGGTGGGGAGGCCCGGGTGTGAGGGGCCAGGCAGAGTATTTCTGCCTCCCCCCTGCTCTCCTCCACCAAACTGCCCCTCCTCCTGAAGCCTGCCCCTCAAGTCACAGGTTCCTTATATGACCTCACTGGGTACTGATGACCTCACAGGCCTTCTCACAGTTGCCATGGCAGGGTAACTATGCCAACGTGCTGCCCTCAGAGAAACTTCCCTGACAGTTCTCCACCAGATACCAATCTCTTTGGTTGTCTGAGAGAGAATGTCTGACCAGATCTTCTATATTTACTCTAACGTGCCCTCTGTTCCCTGTGAGGGCAGTGCAGCAGGTACACTGAGATCGGGCATCTGTACAGGAGGCATGGTGTACACACAACCTCCCCTGGCTGCCACATGTTCCTGTGGGGCTTGCCGACCACTTACACCTGAGCGCGTTCCCAGCTGTAAGTAATACCAGTGACCTGGGACACCTTCAGGCGCCCACAGTGCTCACTGCTGAGGACAAGTGAAAGGTCATCCCTGGAAAAGTGTGCAGGATGCTTCTGATCTTTATAAATGTAGCCTTCCCCTTTGGGCTACAGGATGCTTCCATTCAGACCCTTTCCTGATTGGCCTCTTAGCAAAAGACAAGTGCATTTTTGTTGGCAAATGGTAAACGGAGCAGTTGGAGGAAGAGGGCCACTCTTGAACCGCACCTTCAAACCCAGGCTCCCCTGTGCTGTCATGCAGACATCTATATCGGTCCCGTCAGACACATCCCATCCTGAGCTGCTGAGTACTAGGGGAGAGGGTGGTGCCATATTGATGGTAAGACAGGAAGAACCCAAAGGGGTGTTGAAGTGCTAATGAGACTGGAGGGCTGAGGAGATGGTGTCCCAGGAGGCTGGGTTGATGTGAGCCTAGTCTAGGTACGCAGAACGCGGTTCTAGGTCTCCTGATCACTCTGCCTCAGTATTTGGCCTTCTTCTAGTCTAGATAAAAGTATCACAGGGCTAGAGTTCAGTGTGGTCGAAACACGCAGTATAAATGGGGTCCAAGTGGGGTTGACAAGGTGGGCGGGTTTTTAACCAATTTATATTAGATTATTTTTTTCCAAACCTTGAACGGCATTTCCATTAAAGCCTCAGAAGTGACAGACTGCAAGAAATGTTTTCTCTGTTGTGGAAGGCAGAGATGGAGAGGATCATGATTGCAATTATTTTCGGGTTCTCCTGTTTATCCTGGAAACGGTGAAGAGACTTCCTCATGTGCTGTAGCCGTACGCTCTGGGAATTGCTTGGGCAGCCAGTGTCACTTCTCTAGGGACTCATAGAGGTGATGGGCCAAGGCTGTGTTTTGGATGTCAAGTAGATTAAAGGTCTTCAGCCAGCAATTGGGAGAGACATGAGAGAGGGAAATTCTGGCAGGAGACTGTGTACAGCAGCAGTGACTGACCACTTCTGATTTTCTTTGCAGCAGCAGTGGCTCCCATTTCTCCTCCTACCCCTGGTCACTACCATGTCCTCTAGTGAGGGTGTGGAGAAACGCAGTTGGGCTGGCATGGGGAGACATACTGCCTGGTTGGTGGCTACTGGGCCTACGGGCAGGTTCCTTTGGCCACGCCAGCGAAAGTGGAAGCAGAGAAGCCAGTCCCCAGACGTGCTCCCAAGAGGAAGCGCTCTCCAGAAAAGTCGGATGAAGACCTGGATTGCCCCAATCACCAAATCCGGCGATTGCAGCATTCAAGCAGTTTAGGACTAGAAGGTGCTTGGATTCTCCAGCAGGGTGGCCCAACCTCTGGGCGCATCCCCTCTGCACCAGCCCCAGGATACGAATGTCCCATCTTTGCTTTTTCAAGTCGGCAACAAGGAGTCCCCCCCAAAATAAAGTCCCCTCTCATTGCCACCCTCTCAAAGGCTTCCCCCAATGTGGTTCCTTCCTGTGGGCCAGATCAGGCGAAGGGCAGAGTTGTCTCTTTCCTTCTCTGACTCGGGGAAAATCGTCTTAGTAAGACCTCTTCACAGTGTTGACCATGTGTTTTACGGGGGCTGCTGCTGAGCCTTTATCTTATCCTTTCATGTTGCGGAGAGAGAGGATTAGAATGATTTTTACTTCTAGGGGAGAGGGGAGTGTAATGATTATGTTGTCATTTAGTATTATGTCCTTTGGACATGAACTAGTTTTGAATTTCATATTAAAATGGGCCCACCATTCCCACTTTGTGAGGTCATTCAGCACGCTCATTTTGCACCTTGAACATCTCTCTCAGTATCACTTGGAAATGCTTGAAATGGCATGAGCTTGTCCTCACATTCCTATCACCTGTAAATGCGGAGCCCCAACAGGAACCTAACCATTGAGCAGAACACCTCTCCACCACCTGTGTAACACTGGGTAGGCCCCTTAACCTCTTGGTTTTCTTCAGTCCTCAGTTGTGAAAATGTGAGTGGTCTATGAATTTATATTTGGGGCAGTACAAGGTCGAGGAGAGTGTGTCTTTGCTTTTATTCTTCGAAACTGGTATGTCTTCCCTCTCTTCCCCATGGGTCCAAATCTCACTTGTCCTTCAGGCCCACTGCCAAGGAGCCTTCTCTGATTCCCCAGGCACACAAATCTCTGCCTCTTAGGGTCAGTGCCATACAACCAAGCTGTCTCTTACGTTAATCTTGCCTCTCAAGCCAATCTCAGAATGTGGGTCTGTCTTGCCCTCCTGGGAACCCTGGGGCTGTGCCAGCCCACAAGAACACCCCGCGTGGAGTGTCTACTAGACTAGGGCAGGGGTGGGGAGGCCCGGGTGTGAGGGGCCAGGCAGAGTATTTCTGCCTCCCCCCTGCTCTCCTCCACCAAACTGCCCCTCCTCCTGAAGCCTGCCCCTCAAGTCACAGGTTCCTTATATGACCTCACTGGGTACTGATGACCTCACAGGCCTTCTCACAGTTGCCATGGCAGGGTAACTATGCCAACGTGCTGCCCTCAGAGAAACTTCCCTGACAGTTCTCCACCAGATACCAATCTCTTTGGTTGTCTGAGAGAGAATGTCTGACCAGATCTTCTATATTTACTCTAACGTGTCCTCTGTTCCCTGTGAGGGCAGTTCAGCAGGTACACTGAGATCGGGCATCTGTACAGGAGGCATGGTGTACACACAACCTCCCCTGGCTGCCACAAGTTCCTGTGGGCCTTGCCGACCACTTACACCTGAGCGCATTCCCAGCTGTAAGTAATACCAGTGACCTGGGACACCTTCAGGCGCCCACAGTGCTCACTGCTGAGGACAAGTGAAAGGTCATCCCTGGAAAAGTGTGCAGGATGCTTCTGATCTTTATAAATGTAGCCTTCCCCTTTGGGCTACAGGATGCTTCCATTCAGACCCTTTCCTGATTGGCCTCTTAGCCAAAGACAAGTGCATTCTTGTTGGCAAATGGTAAACGGAGCAGTTGGAGGAAGAGGGCCACTCTTGAACCGCACCTTCAAACCCAGGCTCCCCTGTGCTGTCATGCAGACATCTATATCGGTCCCGTCAGACACATCCCATCCTGAGCTGCTGAGTATTAGGGGAGAGGGTGGTGCCATATTGATGGGAAGACCGGAAGAACCCAAAGGGGTGTTGAAGTGCTAATGAGACTGGAGGGCTGAGGAGATGGTGTCCCAGGAGGCTGGGTTGATGTGAGCCTAGTCTAGGTACGCAGAACGCGGTTCTAGGTCTCCTGATCACTCTGCCTCACTATTTGGCCTTGTTCTAGTGTAGATAAAAGTATCACAGGGCTAGAGTTCAGTGTGGTCGAAACACGCAGTATAAATGGGGTCCAAGAGGGGTTGACAAGGTGGGCCGGTTTTTAACCAATTTATATTAGATTATTTTTTTCCAAACCTTGAACGGCATTTCCATTAAAGCCTCAGAAGTGACAGACTGCAAGAAATGTTTTCTCTGTTGTGGAAGGCAGAGATGGAGAGGATCATGATTGCAATTACTTTCGGGTTCTCCTGTTTTCCCTGGAAACGGTGAAGAGACTTCCTCATGTGCTGTAGCCGTACGCTCTGGGAATTGCTTGGGCAGCCAGTGTCCCTTCTCTAGGGACTCATAGAGGTGATGGGCCAAGGCTGTGTTTTGGATGTCAAGTAGATTAAAGGTCTTCAGCCAGCAATTGGGAGAGACATGAGAGAGGGAAATTCTGGCAGGAGACTGTGTACAGCAGCAGTGACTGACCACTTCTGATTTTCTTTGCAGCAGCAGTGGCTCCCATTTCTCCTCCTACCCCTGGTCACTACCATGTCCTCTAGTGAGGGTGTGGAGAAACGCAGTTGGGCTGGCATGGGGAGACATACTGCCTGGTTGGTGGCTACCGGGCCTACGGGCAGGATCCTTTGGCCACGCCAGCGAAAGTGGAAGCAGAAAAGATATTCCCCAGACGTTCTCCCAAGAGGAGGCGCTCTCCAGAAAAGTCGGATGAAGACCTGGGTTGCCCCAATCCCCAAATAAGGCGATTGCAGCATTCAAGCAGTTTAGGACTAGAAGGTGCTTGGATTCTCCAGGAGGGTGGCCCAACCTCTGGGCGCATCCCCTCTGCACCAGCCCCAGTATACGAATGTCCCATCTTTGCTTTTTCAAGGTCGGCAACAAGGAGTCCCCTCCAAAATAAGGTCCCCTCTCATTGCCACCCTCTCAAAGGCTTCCCCCAATGTGGTTCCTTCCTGTGGGCCAGATCAGGCGAAGGGCAGAGTTGTCTCTTTCCTTCTCTGACTCGGGCAAAATCGTCTTCGTAACATCTCTGCACAGTGTTGACCATGTGTTTTACGGGGGCTGCTGCTGAGCCTTTATCTCATCCTTTCATGTTGGGGAGAGAGAGGATTAGAATGATTTTTACTTCTAGGGGAGAGGGGAGTGTAATGATTATGTTGTCATTTAGTATTATGTCCTTTGGACATGAACTTGTTTTGAATTTCATATTAAAATGGGCCCACCATTCCCACTTTGTGAGGTCATTCAGCACCCTCATTTTGCACCTTGAACATCTCTCTCAGTATCACTTGGAAATGCTTGAAATGGCATGAGCTTGTCCTCACATTCCTATCAGCTGTAAATGCGGAACCCCAACAGGAACCTAACCATTGAGCAGAACACCTCTCCACCACCTGTGTAACACTGGGTAGGCCCCTTAACCTCTTGGTTTTCTTCAGTCCTCAGTTGTGAAAATGTGAGTGGTCTATGAATTTATATTTGGGGCAGGACAAGGTCGAGGAGAGTGTGTCTTTGCTTTTATTCTTCGAAACTGTTATGTCTTCCCTCTCTTCCCCATGGGTCCAAATCTCACTTGTCCTTCAGGCCCACTTCAAGGAGCCTTCTCTGACTCCCCAGGCACACAAATCTCTGCCTCTTAGGGTCAGTGCCATACAACCAAGCTGTCTCTTACGTTAATCTTGCCTCTCAAGCCAATCTCAGATTGTGGGTCTGTCTTGCCCTCCTGGGAACCCTGGGGCTGTGCCAGCCCACCAGAACACCCCGCGTGGAGTGTCTACTAGACTAGGGCATGGGTGGGGAGCCCCGGGTGTGAGGGGCCAGGCAGAGTATTTCTGCCTCCCCCCTGCTCTCCTCCACCAAACTGCCCCTCCTCCTGAAGCCTGCCCCTCAAGTCACAGGTTCCTTATATGACCTCACAGGCCTTCACACAGTTGCCATGGCAGGGTAACTATGCCAACGTGCTGCCCTCAGAGAAAGTTCCCTGAAAGTTCTCCACCAGATACCAATCTCTTTGGTTGTCTGAGAGAGAATGTCTGACCAGATCTTCTATATTTACTCTAACGTGTCCTCTGTTCCCTGTGAGGGCAGTTCAGCAGGTACACTGAGATCGGCCATCTGTACAGGAGGCATGGTGTACACACAACCTCCCCTGGCTGCCACATGTTATTGTGGGGCTTGCCGACCACTTACACCTGAGCGCATTCCCAGCTGTAAGTAATACCAGTGACCTGGGACACCTTCAGGCGCCCACAGTGCTCACTGCTGAGGACAAGTGAAAGGTCATCCCTGGAAAAGTGTGCAGGATGCTTCTGATCTTTATAAATGTAGCCTTCCCCTTTGGGCTACAGGATGCTTCCATTCAGACCCTTTCCTGATTGGCCTCTTAGCAAAAGACAAGTGCATTCTTGTTGGCAAATGGTAAACGGAGCAGTTGGAGGAAGAGGGCCACTCTTGAACCGCACCTTCAAACCCAGGCTCCCCTGTGCTGTCATGCAGACATCTATATCGGTCCCCTCAGACACATCCCATCCTGAGCTGCTGAGTACTAGGGGAGAGGGTGGTGCCATATTGATGGGAAGACCGGAAGAACCCAAAGGGGTGTTGAAGTGCTAATGAGACTGGAGGGCTGAGGAGATGGTGTCCCAGGAGGCTGGGTTGATGTGAGCCTAGTCTAGGTACGCAGAACGCGGTTCTAGGTCTCCTGATCACTCTGCCTCAGTATTTGGCCTTCTTCTAGTCTAGATAAAAGTATCACAGGGCTAGAGTTCAGTGTGGTCGAAACACGCAGTATAAATGGGGTCCAAGAGGGGTTGACAAGGTGGGCGGGTTTTTAACCAATTTATATTAGATTATTTTTTTCCAAACCTTGAACGGCATTTCCATTAAAGCCTCAGAAGTGACAGACTGCAAGAAATGTTTTCTCTGTTGTGGAAGGCAGAGATGGAGAGGATCATGATTGCAATTACTTTCGGGTTCTCCTGTTTTCCCTGGAAACGGTGAAGAGACTTCCTCATGTGCTGTAGCCGTACGCTCTGGGAATTGCTTGGGCAGCCAGTGTCCCTTCTCTAGGGACTCCTAGAGGTGATGGGCCAAGGCTGTGTTTTGGATGTCAAGTAGATTAAAGGTCTTCAGCCAGCAATTGGGAGAGACATGAGAGAGGGAAATTCTGGCAGGAGACTGTGTACAGCAGCAGTGACTGACCACTTCTGATTTTCTTTGCAGCAGCAGTGGCTCCCATTTCTCCTCCTACCCCTGGTCACTACCATGTCCTCTAGTGAGGGTGTGGAGAAACGCAGTTGGGCTGGCATGGGGAGACATACTGCCTGGTTGGTGGCTACCGGGCCTACGGGTAGGTTCCTTTGGCCACGCCAGCGAAAGTGGAGGCAGAAAAGCCATTCCACAGACGTTCTCCCAAGAGGAAGCGCTCTCCAGAAAAGTCGGATGAAGACCTGGGTTGCCCCAATCCCCAAATCCAGCGATTGCAGCATTCAAGCAGTTTAGGAGTAGAAGGTGCTTGGATTCTCCAGCAGGGTGGCCCAACCTCTGGGCGCATCCCCTCTGCACCAGCCCCAGTATACGAATGTCCCATCTTTGCTTTTTCAAGGTCGGCAACAAGGAGTCCCCTCCAAAATAAGGTCCCCTCTCATTGCCACCCTCTCAAAGGCTTCCCCCAATGTGGTTCCTTCCTGTGGGCCAGATCAGGCGAAGGGCAGAGTTGTCTCTTTCCTTCTCTGACTCGGGCAAAATCGTCTTAGTAACACCTCTTCACAGTGTTGACCATGTGTTTTACGGGGGCTGCTGCTGAGCCTTTATCTCATTCTTTCATGTTGGGGAGAGAGAGGATTAGAATGATTTTTACTTCTAGGGGAGAGGGGAGTGTAATGATTATGTTGTCATTTAGTATTATGTCCTTTGGACATGAACTTGTTTTGAATTTCATATTAAAATGGGCCCACCATTCCCACTTTGTGAGGTCATTCAGCACGCTCATTTTGCACCTTTAACATCTCTCTCAGTATCACTTGGAAATGCTGGAAATGGCATGAGCTTGTCCTCACATTCCTATCAGCTGTAAATGCGGAGCCCCAACAGGAACCTAACCATTGAGCAGAACACCTCTCCACCACCTGTGTAACACTGGGTAGGCCCCTTAACCTCTTGGTTTTCTTCAGTCCTCAGTTGTGAAAATGTGAGTGGTCTATGAATTTATATTTGGGGCAGGACAAGGTCGAGGAGAGTGTGTCTTTGCTTTTATTCTTCGAAACTGGTATGTCTTCCCTCTCTTCCCCATGGGTCCAAATCTCACTTGTCCTTCAGGCCCACTTCAAGGAGCCTTCTCTGATTCCCCAGGCACACAAATCTCTGCCTCTTAGGGTCAGTGCCATACAACCAAGCTGTCTCTTACGTTAATCTTGCCTCTCAAGCCAATCTCAGAATGTGGGTCTGTCTTGCCCTCCTGGGAACCCTGGGGCTGTGCCAGCCCACCAGAACACCCCGCGTGGAGTGTCTACTAGACTAGGGCATGGGTGGGGAGGCCCGGGTGTGAGGGGCCAGGCAGCGTATTTCTGCCTCCCCCCTGCTCTCCTCCACCAAACTGCCCCTCCTCCTGAAGCCTGCCCCTCAAGTCACAGGTTCCTTATATGACCTCACTGGGTACTGATGACCTCACAGGCCTTCTCACAGTTGCCATGGCAGGGAAACTATGCCAACGTGCTGCCCTCAGAGAAACTTCCCTGACAGTTCTCCACCAGATACCAATCTCTTTGGTTGTCTGAGAGAGAATGTCTGACCAGATCTTCTATATTTACTCTAACGTGCCCTCTGTTCCCTGTGACGGCAGTGCAGCAGGTACACTGAGATCGGGCATCTGTACAGGAGGCATGGTGTACACACAACCTCCCCTGGCTGCCACATGTTCCTCTGGGGCTTGCCGACCACTTACACCTGAGCGCGTTCCCAGCTGTAAGTAATACCAGTGACCTGGGACACCTTCAGGCGCCCACAGTGCTCACTGCTGAGGACAAGTGAAAGGTCATCCCTGGAAAAGTGTGCAGGATGCTTCTGATCTTGATAAATGTAGCCTTCCCCTTTGGGCTACAGGATGCTTCCATTCAGACCCTTTCCTGATTGGCCTCTTAGCAAAAGACAAGTGCATTCTTGTTGGCAAATGGTAAACGGAGCAGTTGGAGGAAGAGGGCCACTCTTGAACCGCACCTTCAAACCCAGGCTCCCCTGTGCTGTCATGCAGACATCTATATCGGTCCCGTCAGACACATCCCATCCTGAGCTGCTGAGTACTAGGGGAGAGGGTGGTGCCATATTGATGGGAAGACCGGAAGAACCCAAAGGAGTGTTGAAGTGCTAATGAGACTGTAGGGCTGAGGAGATGGTGTCCCAGGAGGCTGGGTTGATGTGAGCCTAGTCTAGGTACGCAGAACGTGGTTCTAGGTCTCCTGATCACTCTGCCTCAGTATTTGGCCTTGTTCTAGTCTAGATAAAAGTATCACAGGGCTAGAGTTCAGTGTGGTCGAAACACGCAGTATAAATGGGGTCCAAGAGGGATTGACAAGGTGGGCGGGTTTTTAACCAATTTATATTAGATTATTTTTTTCCAAACCTTGGACGGCATTTCCATTAAAGCCTCAGAAGTGACAGACTGCAAGAAATGTTTTCTCTGTTGTGGAAGGCAGAGATGGAGAGGATCATGATTGCAATTACTTTCGGGTTCTCCTGTTTTCCCTGGAAACGGTGAAGAGACTTCCTCATGTGCTGTAGCCGTACGCTCTGGGAATTGCTTGGGCAGCCAGTGTCCCTTCTCTAGGGACTCATAGAGGTGATGGGCCAAGGCTGTGTTTTGGATGTCAAGTAGATTAAAGGTCTTCAGCCAGCAATTGGGAGAGACATGAGAGAGGGAAATTCTGGCAGGAGACTGTGTACAGCAGCAATGACTGACCACTTCTGATTTTCTTTGCAGCAGCAGTGGCTCCCATTTCTCCTCCTACCCCTGGTCACTACCATGTCCTCTAGTGAGGGTGTGGAGAAACGCAGTTGGGCTGGCATGGGGAGACATACTGCCTGGTTGGTGGCTACCGGGCCTACGGGCAGGTTCCTTTGGCCACGCCAGCGAAAGTGGAAGCAGAGAAGCCAGTCCCCAGACGTGCTCCCAAGAGGAAGCGCTCTCCAGAAAAGTCGGATGAAGACCTGGGTTGCCCCAATCCCCAAATCCGGCGATTGCAGCATTCAAGCAGTTTAGGACTAGAAGGTGCTTGGATTCTCCAGCAGGGTGGCCCAACCTCTGGGCGCATCCCCTCTGCACCAGCCCCAGTATACGAATGTCCCATCTTTGCTTTTTCAAGGTCGGCAACAAGGAGTCCCCTCCAAAATAAGGTCCCCTCTCATTGCCACCCTCTCAAAGGCTTCCCCCAATGTGGTTCCTTCCTGTGGGCCAGATCAGGCGAAGGGCAGAGTTGTCTCTTTCCTTCTCTGACTCGGGCAAAATCGTCTTAGTAACACCTCTTCACAGTGTTGACCATGTGTTTTACGGGGGCTGCTGCTGAGCCTTTATCTCATCCTTTCATGGTGGAGAGAGAGAGGATTAGAATGATTTTTACTTCTAGGGGAGAGGGGAGTGTAATGATTATGTTGTCATTTAGTATTATGTCCTTTGGACATGAACTTGTTTTGAATTTCATATTAAAATGGGCCCACCATTCCCACTTTGTGAGGTCATTCAGCACCCTCATTTTGCCCCTTGAACATCTCTCTCAGTATCACTTGGAAATGCTTGAAATGGCATGAGCTTGTCCTCACATTCCTATCAGCTGTAAATGCGGAGCCCCAACAGGAACCTAACCATTGAGCGGAACACCTCTCCACCACCTGTGTAACACTGGGTAGGCCCCTTAACCTCTTGGTTTTCTTCAGTCCTCAGTTGTGAAAATGTGAGTGGTCTATGAATTTATATTTGGGGCAGGACAAGGTCGAGGAGAGTGTGTCTTTGCTTTTATTCTTCGAAACTGGTATGTCTTCCCTCTCTTCCCCATGGGTCCAAATCTCACTTGTCCTTCAGCCCCACTTCAAGGAGCCTTCTCTGATTCCCCAGGCACACAAATCTCTGCCTCTTAGGGTCAGTGCCATACAACCAAGCTGTCTCTTACGTTAATCTGGCCTCTCAAGCCAATCTCAGAATGTGGGTCTGTCTTGCCCTCCTGGGAACCCTGGGGCTGTGCCAGCCCACCAGAACACCCCGCCTGGAGTGTCTATTAGACTAGGGCATGGGTGGGGAGGCCCGGGTGTGAGGGGCCAGGCAGAGTATTTCTGCCTCCCCCCTGCTCTCCTCCACCAAACTGCCCCTCCTCCTGAAGCCTGCCCCTCAAGTCACAGGTTCCTTATATGACCTCACTGGGTACTGATGACCTGACAGGCCTTCTCACAGTTGCCATGGCAGGGTAACTATGCCAACGTGCTGCCCTCAGAGAAACTTCCCTGACAGTTCTCCACCAGATACCAATCTCTTTGGTTGTCTGAGAGAGAATGTCTGACCAGATCTTCTATATTTACTCTAACGTGTCCTCTGTTCCCTGTGAGGGCAGTGCAGCAGGTACACTGAGATCGGGCATCTGTACAGGAGGCATGGTGTACACACAACCTCCCCTGGCTGCCACATGTTCCTCTGGGGCTTGCCGACCACTTACACCTGAGCGCATTCCCAGCTGTAAGTAATACCAGTGACCTGGGACACCTTCAGGCGCCCACAGTGCTCACTGCTGAGGACAAGTGAAAGGTCATCCCTGGAAAAGTGTGCAGGATGCTTCTGATCTTTATAAATGTAGCCTTCCCCTTTGGGCTACAGGATGCTTCCATTCAGACCCTTTCCTGATTGGCCTCTTAGCAAAAGACAAGTGCATTCTTGTTGGCAAATGGTAAACGGAGCAGTTGGAGGAAGAGGGCCACTCTTGAACCGCACCTTCAAACCCAGGCTCCCCTGTGCTGTCATGCAGACATCTATATCGGTCCCGTCAGACACATCCCATCCTGAGCTGCTGAGTACTAGGGGAGAGGGTGGTGCCATATTGATGGGAAGACCGGAAGAACCCAAAGGAGTGTTGAAGTGCTAATGAGACTGGAGGGCTGAGGAGATGGTGTCCCAGGAGGCTGGGTTGATGTGAGCCTAGTCTAGGTATGCAGAACGCGGTTCTAGGTCTCCTGATCACTCTGCCTCAGTATTTGGCCTTCTTCTAGTCTAGATAAAAGTATCACAGGGCTAGAGTTCAGTGTGGTCGAAACACGCAGTATAAATGGGGTCCAAGAGGGATTGACAAGGTGGGCGGGTTTTTAACCAATTTATATTAGATTATTTTTTTCCAAACCTTGAACGGCATTTCCATTAAAGCCTCAGAAGTGACAGACTGCAAGAAATGTTTTCTCTGTTGTGGAAGGCAGAGATGGAGAGGATCATGATTGCAATTACTTTCGGGTTCTCCTGTTTTCCCTGGAAACGGTGAAGAGACTTCCTCATGTGCTGTAGCCGTACGCTCTGGGAATTGCTTGGGCAGCCAGTGTCCCTTCTCTAGGGACTCATAGAGGTGATGGGCCAAGGCTGTGTTTTGGATGTCAAGTAGATTAAAGGTCTTCAGCCAGCAATTGGGAGAGACATGAGAGAGGGAAATTCTGGCAGGAGACTGTGTACAGCAGCAGTGACTGACCACTTCTGATTTTCTTTGCAGCAGCAGTGGCTCCCATTTCTCCTCCTACCCCTGGTCACTACCATGTCCTCTAGTTAGGGTGTGTAGAAACGCAGTTGGGCTGGCATGGGGAGACATACTGCCTGGTTGGTGGCTACCGGGCCTACGGGCAGGTTCCTTTGGCCACGCCAGCGAAAGTGGAAGCAGAGAAGCCAGTCCCCAGTCGTGCTCCCAAGAGGAAGCGCTCTCCAGAAAAGTCGGATGAAGACCTGGGTTGCCCCAATCCCCAAATCCGGTGATTGCAGCATTGAAGCAGTTTAGGACTAGAAGGTGCTTGGATTCTCCAGCAGGGTGGCCCAACCTCAGGGCTCATCCCCTCTGCACCAGCCCCAGTATACGAATGTCCCATCTTTGCTTTTTCAAGGTCGGCAACAAGGAGTCCCCTCCAAAATAAGTTCCCCTCTCATTGCCACCCTCTCAAAAGCTTCCCCCAATGTGGTTCCTTCCTGTGGGCTAGATCAGGCGAAGGGCAGAGTTGTCTCTTTCCTTCTCTGACTCGGGCAAAATCGTCTTAGTAACACCTCTTCACAGTGTTGACCATGTGTTTTACGGGGGCTGCTGCTGAGCCTTTATCTCATTCTTTCATGTTGGGGAGAGAGAGGATTAGAATGATTTTTACTTCTAGGGGAGAGGGAAGTGTAATGATTATGTTGTCATTTAGTATTATGTCCTTTGGACATGAACTTGTTTTGAATTTCATATTAAAATGGGCCCACCATTCCCACTTTGTGAGGTCATTCAGCACCCTCATTTTGCCCCTTGAACATCTCTCTCAGTATCACTTGGAAATGCTTGAAATGGCATGAGCTTGTCCTCACATTCCTATCAGCTGTAAATGCGGAGCCCCAACAGGAACCTAACCATTGAGCAGAACACCTCTCCACCACCTGTGTAACACTGGGTAGGCCCCTTAACCTCTTGGTTTTCTTCAGTCCTCAGTTGTGAAAATGTGAGTGGTCTATGAACTTATATTTGGGGCAGGACAAGGTCGAGGAGAGTGTGTCTTTGCTTTTATTCTTCGAAATTGGTATGTCTTCCCTCTCTTCCCTATGGGTCCAAATCTCACTTGTCCTTCAGGCCCACTTCAAGGAGCCTTCTCTGATTCCCCAGGCACACAAATCTCTGCCTCTTAGGGTCATTGCCATACAACCAAGCTGTCTCTTACGTTAATCTTTTTTTTTTTTTTTTTTTTTTTTTATATTCTGATCTTATTAGTTTGTTAATCATGAGATTATTATTATTATTTTTTATTTTATTTATTTGTTTTTGGCTGTGTTGGTTCTTTATATCTGTGCGAGGGTTTTCTCTAGTTGCGGCGAGCGGAGGCCAATCTTCATCGCGGTGCAGGGGCCTCTCACTGTCGCGGCCTCTCTTGTTGCGGAGCACAGGCTCCTTGACGCGCAGGCTCAGTAGTTGTGGCACACGGGCTCAGTTGCTCCGCAGCATGTGGGATCTTCCCAGACCAGGGCTCGAACCCGTGTCCCCTGCATTGGCAGGCAGACTCTCAACCAATGCGCCACCAGGGAAGCCCTCTTACGTTAATCTTGCCTCTCAAGCCAATCTCAGAATGTGGGTCTGTCTTGCCCTCCTGGGAACCCTGGGGCTGTGCCAGCCCACCAGAACACCCCGCGTGGAGTGTCTACTAGACTAGGGCATGGGTGGGGAGGCCCGGGTGTGAGGGGCCAGGCAGAGTATTTCTGCCTCCCCCCTGCTCTCCTCCACCAAACTGCCCCTCCTCCTGAAGCCTGCCCCTCAAGTCACAGGTTCCTTATATGACCTCACTGGGTACTGATGACCTCACAGGCCTTCTCACAGTTGCCATGGCAGGGTAACTATGCCAACGTGCTGCCCTCAGAGAAACTTCCCGGACAGTTCTCCACCAGATACCAATCTCTTTGGTTGTCTGAGAGAGAATGTCTGACCAGATCTTCTATATTTACTCTAACGTGTCCTCTGTTCCCTGTGAGGACAGTGCAGCAGGTACACTGAGATCGGGCATCTGTACAGGAGGCATGGTGTACACACAACCTCCCCTGGCTGCCACATGTTCCTGTGGGGCTTGCCGACCACTTACACCTGAGCGCGTTCCCAGCTGTAAGTAATACCAGTGACCTGGGACACCTTCAGGCGCCCACAGTGCTCACTGCTGAGGACAAGTGAAAGGTCATCCCTGGAAAAGTGTGCAGGATGCTTCTGATCTTTATAAATGTAGCCTTCCCCTTTGGGCTACAGGATGCTTCCATTCAGACCCTTTCCTGATTGGCCTCTTAGCAAAAGACAAGTGCATTCTTGTTGGCAAATGGTAAACGGAGCAGTTGGAGGAAGAGGGCCACTCTTGAACCGCACATTCAAACCCAGGCTCCCCTGTGCTGTCATGCAGACATCTATATCGGTCCCGTCAGACACATCCCATCCTGAGCTGCTGAGTACTAGGGGAGAGGGTGGTGCCATATTGATGGGAAGACCGGAAGAACCCAAAGGAGTGTTGAAGTGCTAATGAGACTGTAGGGCTGAGGAGATGGTGTCCCAGGAGGCTGGGTTGATGTGAGCCTAGTCTAGGTACGCAGAACGCGGTTCTAGGTCTCCTGATCACTCCGCCTCAGTATTTGGCCTTGTTCTAGTGTAGATAAAAGTATCACAGGGCTAGAGTTCAGTGTGGTCGAAACACGCAGTATAAATGGGGTCCAAGAGGGATTGACAAGGTGGGCGGGTTTTTAACCAATTTATATTAGATTATTTTTTTCCAAACCTTGAACGGCATTTCCATTAAAGCCTCAGAAGTGACAGACTGCAAGAAATGTTTTCTCTGTTGTGGAAGGCAGAGATGGAGAGGATCATGATTGCAATTACTTTCGGGTTCTCCTGTTTTCCCTGGAAACGGTGAAGAGACTTCCTCATGTGCTGTAGCCGTACGCTCTGGGAATTGCTTGGGCAGCCAGTGTCCCTTCTCTAGGGACTCATAGAGGTGATGGGCCAAGGCTGTGTTTTGGATGTCAAGTAGATTAAAGGTCTTCAGCCAGCAATTGGGAGAGACATGAGAGAGGGAAATTCTGGCAGGAGACTGTGTACAGCAGCAGTGACTGACCACTTCTGATTTTCTTTGCAGCAGCAGTGGCTCCCATTTCTCCTCCTACCCCTGGTCACTACCATGTCCTCTAGTGAGGGTGTGGAGAAACGCAGTTGGGCTGGCATGGGGAGACATACTGCCTGGTTGGTGGCTACCGGGCCTACGGGCAGGTTCCTTTGGCCACGCCAGCGAAAGTGGAAGCAGAGAAGCCAGTCCCCAGACGTGCTCCCAAGAGGAAGCGCTCTCCAGAAAAGTCGGATGAAGACCTGGGTTGCCCCAATCCCCAAATCCGGCGATTGCAGCATTCAAGCAGTTTAGGACTAGAAGGTGCTTGGATTCTCCAGCAGGGTGGCCCAACCTCTGGGCGCATCCCCTCTGCACCAGCCCCAGTATACGAATGTCCCATCTTTGCTTTTTCAAGGTCGGCAACAAGGAGTCCCCTCCAAAATAAGGTCCCCTCTCATTGCCACCCTCTCAAAGGCTTCCCCCAATGTGGTTCCTTCCTGTGGGCCAGATCAGGCGAAGGGCAGAGTTGTCTCTTTCCTTCTCTGACTCGGGCAAAATCGTCTTAGTAACACCTCTTCACAGTGTTGACCATGTGTTTTACGGGGGCTGCTGCTGAGCCTTTATCTCATCCTTTCATGGTGGAGAGAGAGAGGATTAGAATGATTTTTACTTCTAGGGGAGAGGGGAGTGTAATGATTATGTTGTCATTTAGTATTATGTCCTTTGGACATGAACTTGTTTTGAATTTCATATTAAAATGGGCCCACCATTCCCACTTTGTGAGGTCATTCAGCATCCTCATTTTGCACCTTGAACATCTCTCTCAGTATCACTTGGAAATGCTTGAAATGGCATGAGCTTGTCCTCACATTCCTATCAGCTGTAAATGCGGAGCCCCAACAGGAACCTAACCATTGAGCAGAACACCTCTCCACCACCTGTGTAACACTGGGTAGGCCCCTTAACCTCTTGGTTTTCTTCAGTCCTCAGTTGTGAAAATGTGAGTGGTCTATGAATTTATATTTGGGGCAGGACAAGGTCGAGGAGAGTGTGTCTTTGCTTTTATTCTTCGAAACTGGTATGTCTTCCCTCTCTTCCCCATGGGTCCAAATCTCACTTGTCCTTCAGGCCCACTTCAAGGAGCCTTCTCTGATTCCCCAGGCACACAAATCTCTGCCTCTTAGGGTCAGTGCCATACAACCAAGCTGTCTCTTACGTTAATCTTGCCTCTCAAAACAATCTCAGAATGTGGGTCTGTCTTGCCCTCCTGGGAACCCTAGGGCTGTGCCAGCCCACCAGAACACCCCGCGTGGAGTGTCTACTAGACTAGGGCATGGGTGGGGAGGCCCGGGTGTGAGGGGCCTTGCAGCGTATTTCTGCCTCCCCCATGCTCTCTTCCACCAAACTGCCCCTCCTCCTGAAGCCTGCCCCTCAAGTCACAGGTTCCTTATATGACCTCACTGGGTACTGATGACCTCACAGGCCTTCTCACAGTTGCCATGGCAGGGAAACTATGCCAACGTGCTGCCCTCAGAGAAACTTCCCTGACAGTTCTCCACCAGATACCAATCTCTTTGGTTGTCTGAGAGAGAATGTCTGACCAGATCTTCTATATTTACTCTAACGTGCCCTCTGTTCCCTGTGACGGCAGTGCAGCAGGTACACTGAGATCGGGCATCTGTACAGGAGGCATGGTGTACACACAACCTCCCCTGGCTGCCACATGTTCCTGTGGGGCTTGCCGACCACTTACACCTGAGCGCGTTCCCAGCTGTAAGTAATACCAGTGACCTGGGACACCTTTAGGCGCCCACAGTGCTCACTGCTGAGGACAAGTGAAAGGTCATCCCTGGAAAAGTGTGCAGGATGCTTCTGATCTTTATAAATGTAGCCTTCCCCTTTGGGCTACAGGATGCTTCCATTCAGACCCTTTCCTGATTGGCCTCTTAGCAAAAGACAAGTGCATTCTTGTTGGCAAATGGTAAACGGAGCAGTTGGAGGAAGAGGGCCACTCTTGAACCGCACCTTCAAACCCAGGCTCCCCTGTGCTGTCATGCAGACATCTATATCGGTCCCGTCAGACACATCCCATCCTGAGCTGCTGAGTACTAAGGGAGAGGGTGGTGCCATATTGATGGGAAGACCGGAAGAACCCAAAGGAGTGTTGAAGTGCTAATGAGACTGTAGGGCTGAGGAGATGGTGTCCCAGGAGGCTGGGTTGATGTGAGCCTAGTCTAGGTACGCAGAACGCGGTTCTAGGTCTCCTGATCACTCTGCCTCAGTATTTGGCCTTGTTCTAATGTAGATAAAAGTATCACAGGTCTAGAGTTCAGTGTGGTCGAAACACGCAGTATAAATGGGGTCCAAGAGGGATTGACAAGGTGGGCGGGTTTTTAACCAATTTATATTAGATTATTTTTTTCCAAACCTTGAACGGCATTTCCATTAAAGCCTCAGAAGTGACAGACTGCAAGAAATGTTTTCTCTGTTGTGGAAGGCAGAGATGGAGAGGATCATGATTGCAATTACTTTCGGGTTCTCCTGTTTTCCCTGGAAACGGTGAAGAGACTTCCTCATGTGCTGTAGCCGTACGCTCTGGGAATTGCTTGGGCAGCCAGTGTCCCTTCTCTAGGGACTCCTAGAGGTGATGGGCCAAGGCTGTGTTTTGGATGTCAAGTAGATTAAAGGTCTTCAGCCAGCAATTGGGAGAGACATGAGAGAGGGAAATTCTGGCAGGAGACTGTGTACAGCAGCAGTGACTGACCACTTCTGATTTTCTTTGCAGCAGCAGTGGCTCCCATTTCTCCTCCTACCCCTGGTCACTACCATGTCCTCTAGTGAGGGTGTGGAGAAACGCAGTTGGGCTGGCATGGGGAGACATACTGCCTGGTTGGTGGCTACCGGGCCTACGGGCAGGTTCCTTTGGCCACGCCAGCGAAAGTGGAAGCAGAGAAGCCAGTCCCCAGACGTGCTCCCAAGAGGAAGCGCTCTCCAGAAAAGTCGGATGAAGACCTGGGTTGCCCCAATCCCCAAATCCGGCGATTGCAGCATTCAAGCAGTTTAGGACTAGAAGGTGCTTGGATTCTCCAGCAGGGTGGCCCAACCTCTGGGCGCATCCCCTCTGCACCAGCCCCAGTATACGAATGTCCCATCTTTGCTTTTTCAAGGTCGGCAACAAGGAGTCCCCTCCAAAATAAGGTCCCCTCTCATTGCCACCCTCTCAAAGGCTTCCCCCAATGTGGTTCCTTCCTGTGGGCCAGATCAGGCGAAGGGCAGAGTTGTCTCTTTCCTTCTCTGACTCGGGCAAAATCGTCTTAGTAACACCTCTTCACAGTGTTGACCATGTGTTTTACGGGGGCTGCTGCTGAGCCTTTATCTCATCCTTTCATGGTGGAGAGAGAGAGGATTAGAATGATTTTTACTTCTAGGGGAGAGGGGAGTGTAATGATTATGTTGTCATTTAGTATTATGTCCTTTGGACATGAACTTGTTTTGAATTTCATATTAAAATGGGCCCACCATTCCCACTTTGTGAGGTCATTCAGCACCCTCATTTTGCCCCTTGAACATCTCTCTCAGTATCACTAGGAAATGCTTGAAATGGCATGAGCTTTTCCTCACATTCCTATCAGCTGTAAATGCGGAGCCCTAACATGAACCTAACCATTGAGCAGAACACCTCTCCACCAACTGTGTAACACTGGGTAGGCCCCTTAACCTCTTGGTTTTCTTCAGTCCTCAGTTGTGAAAATGTGAGTGGTCTATGAATTTATATTTGGGGCAGGACAAGGTCGAGGAGAGTGTGTCTTTGCTTTTATTCTTCGAAACTGGTATGTCTTCCCTCTCTTCCCCATGGGTCCAAATCTCACTTGTCCTTCAGGCCCACTTCAAGGAGCCTTCTCTGATTCCCCAGGCACACAAATCTCTGCCTCTTAGGGTCAGTGCCATACAACCAAGCTGTCTCTTACGTTAATCTGGCCTCTCAAGCCAATCTCAGAATATGGGTCTGTCTTGCCCTCCTGGGAACCCTGGGGCTGTGCCAGCCCACCAGAACACCCCGCCTGGAGTGTCTATTAGACTAGGGCATGGGTGGGGAGGCCCGGGTGTGAGGGGCCAGGCAGAATATTTCTGCCTCCCCCCTGCTCTCCTCCACCAAACTGCCCCTCCTCCTGAAGCCTGCCCCTCAAGTCACAGGTTCCTTATATGACCTCACTGGGTACTGATGACCTGACAGGCCTTCTCACAGTTGCCATGGCAGGGTAACTATGCCAACGTGCTGCCCTCAGAGAAACTTCCCTGACAGTTCTCCACCAGATACCAATCTCTTTGGTTGTCTGAGAGAGAATGTCTGACCAGATCTTCTATATTTACTCTAACGTGTCCTCTGTTCCCTGTGAGGGCAGTGCAGCAGGTACACTGAGATCGGGCATCTGTACAGGAGGCATGGTGTACACACAACCTCCCCTGGCTGCCACATGTTCCTCTGGGGCTTGCCGACCACTTACACCTGAGCGCATTCCCAGCTGTAAGTAATACCAGTGACCTGGGACACCTTCAGGCGCCCACAGTGCTCACTGCTGAGGACAAGTGAAAGGTCATCCCTGGAAAAGTGTGCAGGATGCTTCTGATCTTTATAAATGTAGCCTTCCCCTTTGGGCTACAGGATGCTTCCATTCAGACCCTTTCCTGATTGGCCTCTTAGCAAAAGACAAGTGCATTCTTGTTGGCAAATGGTAAACGGAGCAGTTGGAGGAAGAGGGCCACTCTTGAACCGCACCTTCAAACCCAGGCTCCCCTGTGCTGTCATGCAGACATCTATATCGGTCCCGTCAGACACATCCCATCCTGAGCTGCTGAGTACTAGGGGAGAGGGTGGTGCCATATTGATGGGAAGACCGGAAGAACCCAAAGGAGTGTTGAAGTGCTAATGAGACTGGAGGGCTGAGGAGATGGTGTCCCAGGAGGCTGGGTTGATGTGAGCCTAGTCTAGCTACGCAGAACGCGGTTCTAGGTCTCCTGATCACTCTGCCTCAGTATTTGGCCTTCTTCTAGTCTAGATAAAAGTATCACAGGGCTAGAGTTCAGTGTGGTCGAAACACGCAGTATAAATGGGGTCCAAGAGGGATTGCCAAATTGGGTGGGTTTTTAACCAATTTATATTAGATTATTTTTTTCCAAACCTTGAACGGCATTTCCATTAAAGCCTCAGAAGTGACAGACTGCAAGAAATGTTTTCTCTGTTGTGGAAGGCAGAGATGGAGAGGATCATGATTGCAATTACTTTCGGGTTCTCCTGTTTTCCCTGGAAACGGTGAAGAGACTTCCTCATGTGCTGTAGCCGTACGCTCTAGGAATTGCTTGGGCAGCCAGTGTCCCTTCTCTAGGGACTCATAGAGGTGATGGGCCAAGGCTGTGTTTTGGATGTCAAGTAGATTAAAGGTCTTCAGCCAGCAATTGGGAGAGACATGAGAGAGGGAAATTCTGGCAGGAGACTGTGTACAGCAGCAGTGACTGACCATTTCTGATTTTCTTTGCAGCAGCAGTGGCTCCCATTTCTCCTCCTACCCCTGGTCACTACCATGTCCTCTAGTGAGGGTGTGTAGAAACGCAGTTGGGCTGGCATGGGGAGACATACTGCCTGGTTGGTGGCTACCGGGCCTACGGGCAGGTTCCTTTGGCCACGCCAGCGAAAGTGGAAGCAGAGAAGCCAGTCCCCAGTCGTGCTCCCAAGAGGAAGCGCTCTCCAGAAAAGTCGGATGAAGACCTGGGTTGCCCCAATCCCCAAATCCGGTGATTGCAGCATTGAAGCAGTTTAGGACTAGAAGGTGCTTGGATTCTCCAGCAGGGTGGCCCAACCTCAGGGCTCATCCCCTCTGCACCAGCCCCAGTATACGAATGTCCCATCTTTGCTTTTTCAAGGTCGGCAACAAGGAGTCCCCTCCAAAATAAGGTCCCCTCTCATTGCCACCCTCTCAAAAGCTTCCCCCAATGTGGTTCCTTCCTGTGGGCTAGATCAGGCGAAGGGCAGAGTTGTCTCTTTCCTTCTCTGACTCGGGCAAAATCGTCTTAGTAAAACCTCTTCACAGTGTTGACCATGTGTTTTACGGGGGCTGCTGCTGAGCCTTTATCTCATTCTTTCATGTTGGGGAGAGAGAGGATTAGAATGATTTTTACTTCTAGGGGAGAGGGAAGTGTAATGATTATGTTGTCATTTAGTATTATGTCCTTTGGACATGAACTTGTTTTGAATTTCATATTAAAATGGGCCCACCATTCCCACTTTGTGAGGTCATTCAGCACCCTCATTTTGCCCCTTGAACATCTCTCTCAGTATCACTTGGAAATGCTTGAAATGGCATGAGCTTGTCCTCACATTCCTATCAGCTGTAAATGCGGAGCCCCAACAGGAACCTAACCATTGAGCAGAACACCTCTCCACCAACTGTGTAACACTGGGTAGGCCCCTTAACCTCTTGGTTTTCTTCAGTCCTCAGTTGTGAAAATGTGAGTGGTCTATGAACTTATATTTGGGGCAGGACAAGGTCGAGGAGAGTGTGTCTTTGCTTTTATTCTTCGAAACTGGTATGTCTTCCTTCTCTTCCCTATGGGTCCAAATCTCACTTGTCCTTCAGGCCCACTTCAAGGAGCCTTCTCTGATTCGCCAGGCACACAAATCTCTGCCTCTTAGGGTCATTGCCATACAACCAAGCTGTCTCTTACGTTAATCTTTTTTTTTTTTTTTTTTTTTTTATATTCTGATCTTATTAGTTTGTTAATCATGAGATTATTATTATTATTTTTTATTTTATTTATTTGTTTTTGGCTGTGTTGGTTCTTTGTATCTGTGCGAGGGTTTTCTCTAGTTGCGGCGAGCGGAGGCCACTCTTCATCGCGGTGCAGGGGCCTCTCACTGTCGCGGCCTCTCTTGTTGCGGAGCACAGGCTCCAGACGCGCAGGCTCAGTAGTTGTGGCACACGGGCTCAGTTGCTCCGCAGCATGTGGGATCTTCCCAGACCAGGGCTCGAACCCGTGTCCCCTGCATTGGCAGGCAGACTCTCAACCAATGCGCCACCAGGGAAGCCCTCTTACGTTAATCTTGCCTCTCAAGCCAATCTCAGAATGTGGGTCTGTCTTGCCCTCCTGGGAACCCTGGGGCTGTGCCAGCCCACCAGAACACCCCGCCTGGAGTGTCTATTAGACTAGGGCATGGGTGGGGAGGCCCGGGTGTGAGGGGCCAGGCAGAGTATTTCTGCCTCCCCCCTGCTCTCCTCCACCAAACTGCCCCTCCTCCTGAAGCCTGCCCCTCAAGTCACAGGTTCCTTATATGACCTCACTGGGTACTGATGACCTGACAGGCCTTCTCACAGTTGCCATGGCAGGGTAACTATGCCAACGTGCTGCCCTCAGAGAAACTTCCCTGACAGTTCTCCACCAGATACCAATCTCTTTGGTTGTCTGAGAGAGAATGTCTGACCAGATCTTCTATATTTACTCTAACGTGTCCTCTGTTCCCTGTGAGGGCAGTGCAGCAGGTACACTGAGATCGGGCATCTGTACAGGAGGCATGGTGTACACACAACCTCCCCTGGCTGCCACATGTTCCCCTGGGGCTTGCCGACCACTTACACCTGAGCGCATTCCCAGCTGTAAGTAATACCAGTGACCTGGGACACCTTCAGGCGCCCACAGTGCTCACTGCTGAGGACAAGTGAAAGGTCATCCCTGGAAAAGTGTGCAGGATGCTTCTGATCTTTATAAATGTAGCCTTCCCCTTTGGGCTACAGGATGCTTCCATTCAGACCCTTTCCTGATTGGCCTCTTAGCAAAAGACAAGTGCATTCTTGTTGGCAAATGGTAAACGGAGCAGTTGGAGGAAGAGGGCCACTCTTGAACCGCACCTTCAAACCCAGGCTCCCCTGTGCTGTCATGCAGACATCTATATCGGTCCCGTCAGACACATCCCATCCTGAGCTGCTGAGTACTAGGGGAGAGGGTGGTGCCATATTGATGGGAAGACCGGAAGAACCCAAAGGAGTGTTGAAGTGCTAATGAGACTGGAGGGCTGAGGAGATGGTGTCCCAGGAGGCTGGGTTGATGTGAGCCTAGTCTAGCTACGCAGAACGCGGTTCTAGGTCTCCTGATCACTCTGCCTCAGTATTTGGCCTTCTTCTAGTCTAGATAAAAGTATCACAGGGCTAGAGTTCAGTGTGGTCGAAACACGCAGTATAAATGGGGTCCAAGAGGGATTGCCAAAGTGGGTGGGTTTTTAACCAATTTATATTAGATTATTTTTTTCCAAACCTTGAACGGCATTTCCATTAAAGCCTCAGAAGTGACAGACTGCAAGAAATGTTTTCTCTGTTGTGGAAGGCAGAGATGGAGAGGATCATGATTGCAATTACTTTCGGGTTCTCCTGTTTTCCCTGGAAACGGTGAAGAGACTTCCTCATGTGCTGTAGCCGTACGCTCTAGGAATTGCTTGGGCAGCCAGTGTCCCTTCTCTAGGGACTCATAGAGGTGATGGGCCAAGGCTGTGTTTTGGATGTCAAGAAGATTAAAGGTCTTCAGCCAGCAATTGGGAGAGACATGAGAGAGGGAAATTCTGGCAGGAGACTGTGTACAGCAGCAGTGACTGACCACTTCTGATTTTCTTTGCAGCAGCAGTGGCTCCCATTTCTCCTCCTACCCCTGGTCACTACCATGTCCTCTAGTGAGGGTGTGTAGAAACGCAGTTGGGCTGGCATGGGGAGACATACTGCCTGGTTGGTGGCTACCGGGCCTACGGGCAGGTTCCTTTGGCCACGCCAGCGAAAGTGGAAGCAGAGAAGCCAGTCCCCAGTCGTGCTCCCAAGAGGAAGCGCTCTCCAGAAAAGTCGGATGAAGACCTGGGTTGCCCCAATCCCCAAATCCGGCGATTGCAGCATTCAAGCAGTTTAGGACTAGAAGGTGCTTGGATTCTCCAGCAGGGAGGCCCAAACTCTGGGCGCATCCCCTCTGCACCAGCCCCAGTATACGAATGTCCCATCTTTGCTTTTTCAAGGTCGGCAACAAGGAGTCCCCTCCAAAATAAGGTCCCCTCTCATTGCCACCCTCTCAAAGGCTTCCCCCAATGTGGTTCCTTCCTGTGGGCCAGATCAGGCGAAGGGCAGAGTTGTCTCTTTCCTTCTCTGACTCGGGCAAAATCGTCTTAGTAACACCTCTTCACAGTGTTGACCATGTGTTTTACGGGGGCTGCTGCTGAGCCTTTATCTCATCCTTTCATGGTGGAGAGAGAGAGGATTAGAATGATTTTTACTTCTAGGGGAGAGGGGAGTGTAATGATTATGTTGTCGTTTAGTATTATGTCCTTTGGACATGAACTTGTTTTGAATTTCATATTAAAATGGGCCCACCATTCCCACTTTGTGAGGTCATTCAGCATCCTCATTTTGCACCTTGAACATCTCTCTCAGTATCACTTGGAAATGCTTGAAATGGCATGAGCTTGTCCTCACATTCCTATCAGCTGTAAATGCGGAGCCCCAACAGGAACCTAACCAATGAGCAGAACACCTCTCCACCACCTGTGTAACACTGGGTAGGCCCCTTAACCTCTTGGTTTTCTTCAGTCCTCAGTTGTGAAAATGTGAGTGGTCTATGAATTTATATTTGGGGCAGGACAAGGTCGAGGAGAGTGTGTCTTTGCTTTTATTCTTCGAAACTGGTATGTCTTCCCTCTCTTCCCCATGGGTCCAAATCTCACTTGTCCTTCAGGCCCACTTCAAGGAGCCTTCTCTGATTCCCCAGGCACACAAATCTCTGCCTCTTAGGGTCAGTGCCATACAACCAAGCTGTCTCTTACGTTAATCTTGCCTCTCAAGCCAATCTCAGAATGTGGGTCTGTCTTGCCCTCCTGGGAACCCTAGGGCTGTGCCAGCCCACCAGAACACCCCGCGTGGAGTGTCTACTAGACTAGGGCATGGGTGGGGAGGCCCGGGTGTGAGGGGCCAGGCAGCGTATTTCTGCCTCCCCCATGCTCTCTTCCACCAAACTGCCCCTCCTCCTGAAGCCTGCCCCTCAAGTCACAGGTTCCTTATATGACCTCACTGGGTACTGATGACCTCACAGGCCTTCTCACAGTTGCCATGGCAGGGAAACTATGCCAACGTGCTGCCCTCAGAGAAACTTCCCTGACAGTTCTCCACCACATACCAATCTCTTTGGTTGTCTGAGAGAGAATGTCTGACCAGATCTTCTATATTTACTCTAACGTGCCCTCTGTTCCCTGTGACAGCAGTGCAGCAGGTACACTGAGATCGGGCATCTGTACAGGAGGCATGGTGTACACACAACCTCCCCTGGCTGCCACATGTTCCTGTGGGGCTTGCCGACCACTTACACCTGAGCGCGTTCCCAGCTGTAAGTAATACCAGTGACCTGGGACACCTTCAGGCGCCCACAGTGCTCACTGCTGAGGACAAGTGAAAGGTCATCCCTGGAAAAGTGTGCAGGATGCTTCTGATCTTTATAAATGTAGCCTTCCCCTTTGGGCTACAGGATGCTTCCATTCAGACCCTTTCCTGATTGGCCTCTTAGCAAAAGACAAGTGCATTCTTGTTGGCAAATGGTAAACGGAGCAGTTTGAGGAAGAGGGCCACTCTTGAACCGCACCTTCAAACCCAGGCTCCCCTGTGCTGTCATGCAGACATCTATATCGGTCCCGTCAGACACATCCCATCCTGAGCTGCTGAGTACTAGGGGAGAGGGTGGTGCCATATTGATGGGAAGACCGGAAGAACCCAAAGGAGTGTTGAAGTGCTAATGAGACTGGAGGGCTGAGGAGATGGTGTCCCAGGAGGCTGGGTTGATGTGAGCCTAGTCTAGGTACGCAGAACGCGGTTCTAGGTCTCCTGATCACTCTGCCTCAGTATTTGGCCTTGTTCTAGTGTAGATAAAAGTATCACAGGGCTAGAGTTCAGTGTGGTCGAAACACGCAGTATAAATGGGGTCCAAGAGGGATTGACAAGGTGGGCGGGTTTTTAACCAATTTATATTAGATTATTTTTTTCCAAACCTTGAACGGCATTTCCATTAAAGCCTCAGAAGTGACAGACTGCAAGAAATGTTTTCTCTGTTGTGGAAGGCAGAGATGGAGAGGATCATGATTGCAATTACTTTCGGGTTCTCCTGTTTTCCCTGGAAACGGTGAAGAGACTTCCTCATGTGCTGTAGCCGTACGCTCTGGGAATTGCTTGGGCAGCCAGTGTCCCTTCTCTAGGGACTCATAGAGGTGATGGGCCACGGCTGTGTTTTGGATGTCAAGTAGATTAAAGGTCTTCAGCCAGCAATTGGGAGAGACATGAGAGAGGGAAATTCTGGCAGGAGACTGTGTACAGCAGCAGTGACTGACCACTTCTGATTTTCTTTGCAGCAGCAGTGGCTCCCATTTCTCCTCCTACCCCTGGTCACTACCATGTCCTCTAGTGAGGGTGTGTAGAAACGCAGTTGGGCTGGCATGGGGAGACATACTGCCTGGTTGGTGGCTACCGGGCCTACGGGCAGGTTCCTTTGGCCACGCCAGCGAAAGTGGAAGCAGAAAAGCCATTCCACAGACGTTCTCCCAAGAGGAAGCGCTCTCCAGAAAAGTCGGATGAAGACCTGGGTTGCCCCAATCCCCAAATCCGGCGATTGCAGCATTCAAGCAGTTTAGGACTAGAAGGTGCTTGGATTCTCCAGCAGGGTGGCCCAACCTCTGGGCGCATCCCCTCTGCACCAGCCCCAGTATACGAATGTCCCATCTTTGCTTTTTCAAGGTCGGCAACAAGGAGTCCCCTCCAAAATAAGGTCCCCTCTCATTGCCACCCTCTCAAAGGCTTCCCCCAATGTGGTTCCTTCCTGTGGGCCAGATCAGGCGAAGGGCAGAGTTGTCTCTTTCCTTCTCTGACTCGGGCAAAATCGTCTTCGTAACACCTCTTCACAGTGTTGACCATGTGTTTTACGGGGGCTGCTGCTGAGC
Organism: Balaenoptera acutorostrata; assembly: GCF_949987535.1. NCBI lineage: Eukaryota > Metazoa > Chordata > Mammalia > Artiodactyla > Balaenopteridae > Balaenoptera > Balaenoptera acutorostrata. Next base: position 77,253,008 of record NC_080074.1, read on the forward strand.
CTTTATCTCATCCTTTCATGTTGGGGAGAGAGAGGATTAGAATGATTTTTACTTCTAGGGGAGAGGGGAGTGTAATGATTATGTTATCATTTAGTATTATGTCCTTTGGACATGAACTTGTTTTGAATTTCATATTAAAATGGGCCCACCATTCCCACTTTGTGAGGTCATTCAGCACCCTCATTTTGCACCTTGAACATCTCTCTCAGTATCACTTGGAAATGCTTGAAATGGCATGAGCTTGTCCTCACATTCCTATCAGCTGTAAATGCGGAGCCCCAACAGGAACCTAACCATTGAGCAGAACACCTCTCCACCACCTGTGTAACACTGGGTAGGCCCCTTAACCTCTTGGTTTTCTTCAGTCCTCAGTTGTGAAAATGTGAGTGGTCTATGAATTTATATTTGGGGCAGGACAAGGTCGAGGAGAGTGTGTCTTTGCTTTTATTCTTCGAAACTGGTATGTCTTCCCTCTCTTCCCCATGGGTCCAAATCTCACTTGTCCTTCAGGCCCACTTCAAGGAGCCTTCTCTGATTCCCCAGGCACACAAATCTCTGCCTCTTAGGGTCAGTGCCATACAACCAAGCTGTCTCTTACGTTAATCTTGCCTCTCAAGCCAATCTCAGAATGTGGGTCTGTCTTGCCCTCCTGGGAACCCTAGGGCTGTGCCAGCCCACCAGAACACCCCGCGTGGAGTGTCTACTAGACTAGGGCATGGGTGGGGAGGCCCGGGTGTGAGGGGCCAGGCAGCGTATTTCTGCCTCCCCCATGCTCTCTTCCACCAAACTGCCCCTCCTCCTGAAGCCTGCCCCTCAAGTCACAGGTTCCTTATATGACCTCACTGGGTACTGATGACCTCACAGGCCTTCTCACAGTTGCCATGGCAGGGAAACTATGCCAACGTGCTGCCCTCAGAGAAACTTCCCTGACAGTTCTCCACCACATACCAATCTCTTTGGTTGTCTGAGAGAGAATGTCTGACCAGATCTTCTATATTTACTCTAACGTGCCCTCTGTTCCCTGTGACGGCAGTGCAGCAGGTACACTGAGATCGGGCATCTGTACAGGAGGCATGGTGTACACACAACCTCCCCTGGCTGCCACATGTTCCTGTGGGGCTTGCCGACCACTTACACCTGAGCGCGTTCCCAGCTGTAAGTAATACCAGTGACCTGGGACACCTTCAGGCGCCCACAGTGCTCACTGCTGAGGACAAGTGAAAGGTCATCCCTGGAAAAGTGTGCAGGATGCTTCTGATCTTTATAAATGTAGCCTTCCCCTTTGGGCTACAGGATGCTTCCATTCAGACCCTTTCCTGATTGGCCTCTTAGCAAAAGACAAGTGCATTCTTGTTGGCAAATGGTAAACGGAGCAGTTGGAGGAAGAGGGCCACTCTTGAACCGCACCTTCAAACCCAGGCTCCCCTGTGCTGTCATGCAGACATCTATATCGGTCCCGTCAGACACATCCCATCCTGAGCTGCTGAGTACTAGGGGAGAGGGTGGTGCCATATTGATGGGAAGACCGGAAGAACCCAAAAGAGTGTTGAAGTGCTAATGAGACTGGAGGGCTGAGGAGATGGTGTCCCAGGAGGCTGGGTTGATGTGAGCCTAGTCTAGGTACGCAGAACGCGGTTCTAGGTCTCCTGATCACTCCGCCTCAGTATTTGGCCTTGTTCTAGTGTAGATAAAAGTATCACAGGGCTAGAGTTCAGTGTGGTCGAAACACGCAGTATAAATGGGGTCCAAGAGGGATTGACAAGGTGGGCGGGTTTTTAACCAATTTATATTAGATTATTTTTTTCCAAACCTTGAACGGCATTTCCATTAAAGCCTCAGAAGTGACAGACTGCAAGAAATGTTTTCTCTGTTGTGGAAGGCAGAGATGGAGAGGATCATGATTGCAATTACTTTCGGGTTCTCCTGTTTTCCCTGGAAACGGTGAAGAGACTTCCTCATGTGCTGTAGCCGTACGCTCTAGGAATTGCTTGGGCAGCCAGTGTCCCTTCTCTAGGGACTCATAGAGGTGATGGGCCAAGGCTGTGTTTTGGATGTCAAGTAGATTAAAGGTCTTCAGCCAGCAATTGGGAGAGACATGAGAGAGGGAAATTCTGGCAGGAGACTGTGTACAGCAGCAGTGACTGACCACTTCTGATTTTCTTTGCAGCAGCAGTGGCTCCCATTTCTCCTCCTACCCCTGGTCACTACCATGTCCTCTAGTGAGGGTGTGGAGAAACGCAGTTGGGCTGGCATGGGGAGACATACTGCCTGGTTGGTGGCTACCGGGCCTACGGGCAGGTTCCTTTGGCCACGCCAGCGAAAGTGGAAGCAGAGAAGCCAGTCCCCAGTCGTGCTCCCAAGAGGAAGCGCTCTCCAGAAAAGTCGGATGAAGACCTGGGTTGCCCCAATCCCCAAATCCGGCGATTGCAGCATTCAAGCAGTTTAGGACTAGAAGGTGCTTGGATTCTCCAGCAGGGTGGCCCAAACTCTGGGCGCATCCCCTCTGCACCAGCCCCAGTATACGAATGTCCCATCTTTGCTTTTTCAAGGTCGGCAACAAGGAGTCCCCTCCAAAATAAGGTCCCCTCTCATTGCCACCCTCTCAAAGGCTTCCCCCAATGTGGTTCCTTCCTGTGGGCCAGATCAGGCGAAGGGCAGAGTTGTCTCTTTCCTTCTCTGACTCGGGCAAAATCGTCTTAGTAACACCTCTTCACAGTGTTGACCATGTGTTTTACGGGGGCTGCTGCTGAGCCTTTATCTCATCCTTTCATGGTGGAGAGAGAGAGGATTAGAATGATTTTTACTTCTAGGGGAGAGGGGAGTGTAATGATTATGTTGTCATTTAGTATTATGTCCTTTGGACATGAACTTGTTTTGAATTTCATATTAAAATGGGCCCACCATTCCCACTTTGTGACGTCATTCAGCACCCTCATTTTGCCCCTTGAACATCTCTCTCAGTATCACTTGGAAATGCTTGAAATGGCATGAGCTTGTCCTCACATTCCTATCAGCTGTAAATGCGGAGCCCCAACATGAACCTAACCATTGAGCAGAACACCTCTCCACCACCTGTGTAACACTGGGTAGGCCCCTTAACCTCTTGGTTTTCTTCAGTCCTCAGTTGTGAAAATGTGAGTGGTCTATGAATTTATATTTGGGGCAGGACAAGGTCGAGGAGAGTGTGTCTTTGCTTTTATTCTTCGAAACTGGTATGTCTTCCCTCTCTTCCCCATGGGTCCAAATCTCACTTGTCCTTCAGGCCCACTTCAAGGAGCCTTCTCTGATTCCCCAGGCACACAAATCTCTGCCTCTTAGGGTCAGTGCCATACAACCAAGCTGTCTCTTACGTTAATCTTGCCTCTCAAGCCAATCTCAGAATGTGGGTCTGTCTTGCCCTCCTGGGAACCCTGGGGCTGTGCCAGCCCACCAGAACACCCCGCCTGGAGTGTCTATTAGACTAGGGCATGGGTGGGGAGGCCCGGGTGTGAGGGGCCAGGCAGAGTATTTCTGCCTCCCCCCTGCTCTCCTCCACCAAACTGCCCCTCCTCCTGAAGCCTGCCCCTCAAGTCACAGGTTCCTTATATGACCTCACTGGGTACTGATGACCTGACAGGCCTTCTCACAGTTGCCATGGCAGGGTAACTATGCCAACGTGCTGCCCTCAGAGAAACTTCCCTGACAGTTCTCCACCAGATACCAATCTCTTTGGTTGTCTGAGAGAGAATGTCTGACCAGATCTTCTATATTTACTCTAACGTGTCCTCTGTTCCCTGTGAGGGCAGTGCAGCAGGTACACTGAGATCGGGCATCTGTACAGGAGGCATGGTGTACACACAACCTCTCCTGGCTGCCACATGTTCCTGTGGGGCTTGCCGACCACTTACACCTGAGCGCATTCCCAGCTGTAAGTAATACCAGTGACCTGGGACACCTTCAGGCGCCCACAGTGCTCACTGCTGAGGACAAGTGAAAGGTCATCCCTGGAAAAGTGTGCAGGATGCTTCTGATCTTTATAAATGTAGGCTTCCCCTTTGGGCTACAGGATGCTTCCATTCAGACCCTTTCCTGATTGGCCTCTTAGCAAAAGACAAGTGCATTCTTGTTGGCAAATGGTAAACGGAGCAGTTGGAGGAAGAGGGCCACTCTTGAACCGCACCTTCAAACCCGGGCTCCCCTGTGCTGTCATGCAGACATCTATATCGGTCCCGTCAGACACATCCCATCCTGAGCTGCTGAGTACTAGGGGAGAGGGTGGTGCCATATTGATGGGAAGACCGGAAGAACCCAAAGGAGTGTTGAAGTGCTAATGAGACTGGAGGGCTGAGGAGATGGTGTCCCAGGAGGCTGGGTTGATGTGAGCCTAGTCTAGGTACGCAGAACGCGGTTCTAGGTCTCCTGAACACTCTGCCTCAGTATTTGGACTTCTTCTAGTCTAGATAAAAGTATCACAGGGCTAGAGTTCAGTGTGGTCGAAACACGCAGTATAAATGGGGTCCAAGAGGGGTTGACAAGGTGGGAGGGTTTTTAACCAATTTATATTAGATTATTTTTTTTCCAAACCTTGAACGGCATTCCCATTAAAGCCTCAGAAGTGACAGACTGCAAGAAATGTTTTCTTTGTTGTGGAAGGCAGAGATGGAGAGGATCATGATTGCAATTACTTTCGGGTTCTCCTGTTTTCCCTGGAAACGGTGAAGAGACTTCCTCATGTGCTGTAGCCGTACGCTCTGGGAATTGCTTCGGCAGCCAGTGTCCCTTCTCTAAGGACTCATAGAGGTGATGGGCCAAGGCTGTGTTTTGGATGTCAAGTAGATTAAACGTCTTCAGCCAGCAATTGGGAGAGACATGAGAGAGGGAAATTCTGGCAGGAGACTGTGTACATCAGCAATGACTGACCACTTCTGATTTTCTTTGCAGCAGCAGTGGCTCCCATTTCTCCTCCTACCCCTGGTCACTACCATGTCCTCTAGTGAGGGTGTCGAGAAACGCAGTTGGGCTGGCATGGGGAGACATACTGCCTGGATGGTGGCTACCGGGCCTACGGGCAGGTTCCTTTGGCCACGCCAGCGAAAGTGGAAGCAGAAAAGCCAGTCCCCAGACGTGCTCCCAAGAGGAAGCGCTCTCCAGAAAAGTCGGATGAAGACCTGGGTTGCCCCAATCCCCAAATCCGGCGATTGCAGCATTCAAGCAGTTTAGGACTAGAAGGTGCTTGGATTCTCCAGCAGGGTGGCCCAACCTCTGGGCGCATCCCCTCTGCACCAGCCCCAGTATACGAATGTCCCATCTTTGCTTTTTCAAGGTCGGCAACAAGGAGTCCCCTCCAAAATAAGGTCCCCTCTCATTGCCACCCTCTCAAAGGCTTCCCCCAATGTGGTTCCTTCCTGTGGGCCAGATCAGGCGAAGGGCAGAGTTGTCTCTTTCCTTCTCTGACTCGGGCAAAATCGTCTTAGTAACATCTCTTCACAGTGTTGACCATGTGTTTTACGGGGGCTGCTGCTGAGCCTTTATCTCATCCTTTCATGTTGGGGAGAGAGAGGATTAGAATGATTTTTACTTCTAGGGGAGAGGGGAGTGTAATGATTATGTTGTCGTTTAGTATTATGTCCTTTGGACATGAACTTGTTTTGAATTTCATATTAAAATGGGCCCACCATTCCCACTTTGTGAGGTCATTCAGCACCCTCATTTTGCACCTTGAACATCTCTCTCAGTATCACTTGGAAATGCTTGAAATGGCATGAGCTTGTCCTCACATTCCTATCAGCTGTAAATGCGGAGCCCCAACAGGAACCTAACCATTGAGCAGAACACCTCTCCACCACCTGTGTAACACTGGGTAGGCCCCTTAACCTCTTGGTTTTCTTCAGTCCTCAGTTGTGAAAATGTGAGTGGTCTATGAATTTATATTTGGGGCAGGATAAGGTCGAGGAGAGTGTGTCTTTGCTTTTATTCTTCGAAACTGGTATGTCTTCCCTCTCTTCCCCATGGGTCCAAATCTCACTTGTACTTCAGGCCCACTTCAAGGAGCCTTCTCTGATTCCCCAGGCACACAAATCTCTGTCTCTTAGGGTCAGTGCCATACAACCAAGCTGTCTCTTACGTTAATCTTGCCTCTCAAGCCAATCTCAGAATGTGGGTCTGTCTTGCCCTCCTGGGAACCCTAGGGCTGTGCCAGCCCACCAGAACACCCCGCGTGGAGTGTCTACTAGACTAGGGCATGGGTGGGGAGGCCCGGGTGTGAGGGGCCAGGCAGCGTATTTCTGCCTCCCCCATGCTCTCTTCCACCAAACTGCCCCTCCTCCTGAAGCCTGCCCCTCAAGTCACAGGTTCCTTATATGACCTCACTGGGTACTGATGACCTCACAGGCCTTCTCACAGTTGCCATGGCAGGGAAACTATGCCAACGTGCTGCCCTCAGAGAAACTTCCCTGACAGTTCTCCACCAGATACCAATCTCTTTGGTTGTCTGAGAGAGAATGTCTGACCAGATCTTCTATATTTACTCTAACGTGCCCTCTGTTCCCTGTGACGGCAGTGCAGCAGGTACACTGAGATCGGGCATCTGTACAGGAGGCATGGTGTACACACAACCTCCCCTGGCTGCCACATGTTCCTGTGGGGCTTGCCGACCACTTACACCTGAGCGCGTTCCCAGCTGTAAGTAATACCAGTGACCTGGGACACCTTCAGGCGCCCACAGTGCTCACTGCTGAGGACAAGTGAAAGGTCATCCCTGGAAAAGTGTGCAGGATGCTTCTGATCTTTATAAATGTAGCCTTCCCCTTTGGGCTACAGGATGCTTCCATTCAGACCCTTTCCTGATTGGCCTCTTAGCAAAAGCCAAGTGCATTCTTGTTGGCAAATGGTAAACGGAGCAGTTGGAGGAAGAGGGCCACTCTTGAACCGCACCTTCAAACGCAGGCTCCCCTGTGCTGTCATGCAGACATCGATATCGGTCCCGTCAGACACATCCCATCCTGAGCTGCTGAGTACTAGGGGAGAGGGTGGTGCCATATTGATGGGAAGACCTGAAGAACCCAAAGGGGTGTTGAAGTGCTAATGAGACTGGAGGGCTGAGGAGATGGTGTCCCAGGAGGCTGGGTTGATGTGAGCCTAGTCTAGGTACGCAGAACGCGGTTCTAGGTCTCCTGATCACTCTGCCTCAGTATTTGGCCTTCTTCTAGTCTAGATAAAAGTATCACAGGGCTAGAGTTCAGTGTGGTCGAAACACGCAGTATAAATGGGGTCTAAGAGGGGTTGACAAGGTGGGCGGGTTTTTAACCAATTTATATTAGATTATTTTTTTCCAAACCTTGAACGGCATTTCCATTAAAGCCTCAGAAGTGACAGACTGCAAGAAATGTTTTCTCTGTTGTGGAAGGCAGAGATGGAGAGGATCATGATTGCAATTACTTTCGGGTTCTCCTGTTTCCCCTGGAAACGGTGAAGAGACTTCCTCATGTGCTGTAGCCGTACGCTCTGGGAATTGCTTGGGCAGCCAGTGTCCCTTCTCTAGGGACTCATAGAGGTGATGGGCCAAGGCTGTGTTTTGGATGTCAAGTAGATTAAAGGTCTTCAGCCAGCAATTGAGAGAGACATGAGAGAGGGAAATTCTGGCAGGAGACTGTGTACAGCAGCAGTGACTGACCACTTCTGATTTTCTTTGCAGCAGCAGTGGCTCCCATTTCTCCTCCTACCCCTGGTCACTACCATGTCCTCTAGTGAGGGTGTGGAGAAACGCAGTTGGGCTGGCATGGGGAGACATACTGCCTGGTTGGTGGCTACCGGGCCTACGGGCAGGTTCCTTTGGCCACGCCAGCGAAAGTGGAAGCAGAGAAGCCAGTCCCCAGACGTGCTCCCAAGAGGAAGCGCTCTCCAGAAAAGTCGGATGAAGACCTGGGTTGCCCCAATCCCCAAATCCGGCGATTGCAGCATTCAAGCAGTTTAGGACTAGAAGGTGCTTGGATTCTCCAGCAGGGTGGCCCAACCTCAGGGCGCATCCCCTCTGCACCAGCCCCAGTATACGAATGTCCCATCTTTGCTTTTTCAAGGTCGGCAACAAGGAGTCCCCTCCAAAATAAGGTCCCCTCTCATTGCCACCCTCTCAAAAGCTTCCCCCAATGTGGTTCCTTCCTGTGGGCCAGATCAGGCGAAGGGCAGAGTTGTCTCTTTCCTTCTCTGACTCGGGCAAAATCGTCTTAGTAACACCTCTTCACAGTGTTGACCATGTGTTTTACGGGGGCTGCTGCTGAGCCTTTATCTCATCCTTTCATGTTGGGGAGAGAGAGGATTAGAATGATTTTTACTTCTAGGGGAGAGGGGAGTGTAATGATTATGTTGTCGTTTAGTATTACGTCCTTTGGACATGAACTTGTTTTGAATTTCATATTAAAATGGGCCCACCATTCCCACTTTGTGAGGTCATTCAGCACCCTCATTTTGCACCTTGAACATCTCTCTCAGTATCACTTGGAAATGCGTGAAATGGCATGAGCTTGTCCTCACATTCCTATCAGCTGTAAATGCGGAGCCCCAACATGAACCTAACCATTGAGCAGAACACCTCTCCACCACCTGTGTAACACTGGGTAGGCCCCTTAACCTCTTGGTTTTCTTCAGTCCTCAGTTGTGAAAATGTGAGTGGTCTATGAACTTATATTTGGGGCAGGACAAGGTCGAGGAGAGTGTGTCTTTGCTTTTATTCTTCGAAACTGGTATGTCTTCCCTCTCTTCCCCATGGGTCCAAATCTCACTTGTCCTTCAGGCCCACTTCAAGGAGCCTTCTCTGATTCCCCAGGCACACAAATCTCTGCCTCTTAGGGTCATTGCCATACAACCAAGCTGTCTCTTACGTTAATCTTTTTTTTTTTTTTTTTATATATTCTGATCTTATTAGTTTGTTAATCATGAGATTATTATTATTTTTTTTTATTTTATTTATTTGTTTTTGGCTGTGTTGGTTCTTTGTTTCTGTGCGAGGGCTTTCTCTAGTTGCGGCCAGCGGGGACCACTCTTCATCGCGGTGCACGGGCCTCTCACTGTCGCGGCCTCTCTTGTTGCGGAGCACAGGCTCCAGACGCGCAGGCTCAGTAGTTGTGGCACACGGGCTCAGTTGCTCCGCAGCATGTGGGATCTTCCCAGACCAGGGCTCGAACCCGTGTCCCCTGCATAGGCAGGCAGACTCTCAACCACTGCGCCACCAGGGATGCCCTCTTACGTTAATCTTGCCTCTCAAGCCAATCTCAGAATGTGGGTCTGTCTTGCCCTCCTGGGAACCCTGGGGCTGTGCCAGCCCACCAGAACACCCCGCGTGGAGTGTCTACTAGACTAGGGCATGGGTGGGGAGGCCCGGGTGTGAGGGGCCAGGCAGAGTATTTCTGCCTCCCCCCTGCTCTCCTCCACCAAACTGCCCCTCCTCCTGAAGCCTGCCCCTCAAGTCACAGGTTCCTTATATGACCTCACTGGGTACTGATGACCTCACAGGCCTTCTCACAGTTGCCATGGCAGGGTAACTATGCCAACGTGCTGCCCTCAGAGAAACTTCCCTGACAGTTCTCCACCAGATACCAATCTCTTTGGTTGTCTGAGAGAGAATGTCTGACCAGATCTTCTATATTTACTCTAACGTGTCCTCTGTTCCCTGTGAGGGCAGTGCAGCAGGTACACTGAGATCGGGCATCTGTACAGGAGGCATGGTGTACACACAACCTCCCCTGGCTGCCACATGTTCCTCTGGGGCTTGCCGACCACTTACACCTGAGCGCATTCCCAGCTGTAAGTAATACCAGTGACCTGGGACACCTTCAGGCGCCCACAGTGCTCACTGCTGAGGACAAGTGAAAGGTCATCCCTGGAAAAGTGTGCAGGATGCTTCTGATCTTTATAAATGTAGGCTTCCCCTTTGGGCTACAGGATGCTTCCATTCAGACCCTTTCCTGATTGGCCTCTTAGCAAAAGACAAGTGCATTCTTGTTGGCAAATGGTAAACGGAGCAGTTGGAGGAAGAGGGCCACTCTTGAACCGCACCTTCAAACCCAGGCTCCCCTGTGCTGTCATGCAGACATCTATATCGGTCCCGTCAGACACATCCCATCCTGAGCTGCTGAGTACTAGGGGAGAAGGTGGTGCCATATTGATGGGAAGACCGGAAGAACCCAAAGGAGTGTTGAAGTGCTAATGAGACTGGAGGGCTGAGGAGATGGTGTCCCAGGAGGCTGGGTTGATGTGAGCCTAGTCTAGGTACGCAGAACGCGGTTCTAGGTCTCCTGATCACTCTGCCTCAGTATTTGGCCTTGTTCTAGTGTAGATAAAAGTATCACAGGGCTAGAGTTCAGTGTGGTCGAAACACGCAGTATAAATGGGGTCCAAGAGGGATTGCCAAGGTGGGTGGGTTTTTAACCAATTTATATTAGATTATTTTTTTCCAAACCTTGAACGGCATTTCCATTAAAGCCTCAGAAGTGACAGAGTGCAAGAAATGTTTTCTCTGTTGTGGAAGGCAGAGATGGAGAGGATCATGATTGCAATTACTTTCGGGTTCTCCTGTTTTCCCTGGAAACGGTGAAGAGACTTCCTCATGTGCTGTAGCCGTACGCTCTGGGAATTGCTTGGGCAGCCAGTGTCCCTTCTCTAGGGACTCATAGAGGTGATGGGCCAAGGCTGTGTTTTGGATGTCAAGTAGATTAAAGGTCTTCAGCCAGCAATTGGGAGAGACATGAGAGAGGGAAATTCTGGCAGGAGACTGTGTACAGCAGCAATGACTGACCACTTCTGATTTTCTTTGCAGCAGCAGTGGCTCCCATTTCTCCTCCTACCCCTGGTCACTACCATGTCCTCTAGTGAGGGTGTGGAGAAACGCAGTTGGGCTGGCATGGGGAGACATACTGCCTGGTTGGTGGCTACCGGGCCTACGGGCAGGTTCCTTTGGCCACGCCAGCGAAAGTGGAAGCAGAGAAGCCAGTCCCCAGACGTGCTCCCAAGAGGAAGCGCTCTCCAGAAAAGTCGGATGAAGACCTGGGTTGCCCCAATCCCCAAATCCGGCGATTGCAGCATTCAAGCAGTTTAGGACTAGAAGGTGCTTGGATTCTCCAGCAGGGTGGCCCAACCTCTGGGCGCATCCCCTCTGCACCAGCCCCAGTATACGAATGTCCCATCTTTGCTTTTTCAAGGTCGGCAACAAGGAGTCCCCTCCAATATAAGGTCCCCTCTCATTGCCACCCTCTCAAAGGCTTCCCCCAATGTGGTTCCTTCCTGTGGGCCAGATCAGGCGAAGGGCAGAGTTGTCTCTTTCCTTCTCTGACTCGGGCAAAATCGTCTTAGTAAGACCTCTTCACAGTGTTGACCATGTGTTTTACGGGGGCTGCTGCTGAGCCTTTATCTCATCCTTTCATGGTGGAGAGAGAGAGGATTAGAATGATTTTTACTTCTAGGGGAGAGGGGAGTGTAATGATTATGTTGTCATTTAGTATTATGTCCTTTGGACATGAACTTGTTTTGAATTTCATATTAAAATGGGCCCACCATTCCCACTTTGTGAGGTCATTCAGCACGCTCATTTTGCACCTTGAACATCTCTCTCAGTATCACTTGGAAATGCTTGAAATGGCATGAGCTTGTCCTCACATTCCTATCAGCTGTAAATGCGGATCCCCAACATGAACCTAACCATTGAGCAGAACACCTCTCCACCACCTGTGTAACACTGGGTAGGCCCCTTAACCTCTTGGTTTTCTTCAGTCCTCAGTTGTGAAAATGTGAGTGGTCTATGAATTTATATTTGGAGCAGGACAAGGTCGAGGAGAGTGTGTCTTTGCTTTTATTCTTCGAAACTGGTATGTCTTCCCTCTCTTCCCCATGGGTCCAAATCTCACTTGTCCTTCAGGCCCACTGCCAAGGAGCCTTCTCTGATTCCCCAGGCACACAAATCTCTGCCTCTTAGGGTCAGTGCCATACAACCAAGCTGTCTCTTACGTTAATCTGGCCTCTCAAGCCAATCTCAGAATGTGGGTCTGTCTTGCCCTCCTGGGAACCCTGGGGCTGTGCCAGCCCACCAGAACACCCCGCGTGGAGTGTCTACTAGGCTAGGGCATGGGTGGGGAGGCCCGGGTGTGAGGGGCCAGGCAGAGTATTTCTTCCTCCCCCCTGCTCTCCTCCACCAAACTGCCCCTCCTCCTGAAGCCTGCCCCTCAAGTCACAGGTTCCTTATATGACCTCACTGGGTACTGATGACCTCACAGGCCTTCTCACAGTTGCCATGGCTGGGTAACTATGCCAACGTGCTGCCCTCAGAGAAACTTCCCTGACAGTTCTCCACCAGATACCAATCTCTTTGGTTGTCTGAGAGAGAATGTCTGACCAGATCTTCTATATTTACTCTAACGTGTCCTCTGTTCCCTGTGAGGGCAGTGCAGCAGGTACACTGAGATCGGGCATCTGTACAGGAGGCATGGTGTACACACAACCTCCCCTGGCTGCCACAAGTTCCTGTGGGGCTTGCCGACCACTTACACCTGAGCGCATTCCCAGCTGTAAGTAATACCAGTGACCTGGGACACCTTCAGGCGCCCACAGTGCTCACTGCTGAGGACAAGTGAAAGGTCATCCCTGGAAAAGTGTGCAGGATGCTTCTGATCTTTATAAATGTAGCCTTCCCCTTTGGGCTACAGGATGCTTCCATTCAGACCCTTTCCTGATTGGCCTCTTAGCAAAAGACAAGTGCATTCTTCTTGGCAAATGGTAAACGGAGCAGTTGGAGGAAGAGGGCCACTCTTGAACCGCACCTTCAAACGCAGGCTCCCCTGTGCTGTCATGCAGACATCGATATCGGTCCCGTCAGACACATCCCATCCTGAGCTGCTGAGTACTAGGGGAGAGGGTGGTGCCATATTGATGGGAAGACCGGAAGAACCCAAAGGGGTGTTGAAGTGCTAATGAGACTGGAGGGCTGAGGAGATGGTGTCCCAGGAGGCTGGGTTGATGTGAGCCTAGTCTAGGTACGCAGAACGCGGTTCTAGGTCTCCTGATCACTCTGCCTCAGTCTTTGGCCTTCTTCTAGTCTAGATAAAAGTATCACAGGGCTAGAGTTCAGTGTGGTCGAAACACGCAGTATAAATGGGGTCCAAGAGGGGTTGACAAGGTGGGCGGGTTTTTAACCAATTTATATTAGATTATTTTTTTCCAAACCTTGAACGGCATTTCCATTAAAGCCTCAGAAGTGACAGACTGCAAGAAATGTTTTCTCTGTTGTGGAAGGCAGAGATGGAGAGGATCATGATTGCAATTACTTTCGGGTTCTCCTGTTTCCCCTGGAAACGGTGAAGAGACTTCCTCATGTGCTGTAGCCGTACGCTCTGGGAATTGCTTGGGCAGCCAGTGTCCCTTCTCTAGGGACTCATAGAGGTGATGGGCCAAGGCTGTGTTTTGGATGTCAAGTAGATTAAAGGTCTTCAGCCAGCAATTGAGAGAGACATGAGAGAGGGAAATTCTGGCAGGAGACTGTGTACAGCAGCAGTGACTGACCACTTCTGATTTTCTTTGCAGCAGCAGTGGCTCCCATTTCTCCTCCTACCCCTGGTCACTACCATGTCCTCTAGTGAGGGTGTGGAGAAACGCAGTTGGGCTGGCATGGGGAGACATACTGCCTGGTTGGTGGCTACCGGGCCTACGGGCAGGTTCCTTTGGCCACGCCAGCGAAAGTGGAAGCAGAGAAGCCAGTCCCCAGACGTGCTCCCAAGAGGAAGCGCTCTCCAGAAAAGTCGGATGAAGACCTGGGTTGCCCCAATCCCCAAATCCGGCGATTGCAGCATTCAAGCAGTTTAGGACTAGAAGGTGCTTGGATTCTCCAGCAGGGTGGCCCAACCTCAGGGCGCATCCCCTCTGCACCAGCCCCAGTATACGAATGTCCCATCTTTGCTTTTTCAAGGTCGGCAACAAGGAGTCCCCTCCAAAATAAGGTCCCCTCTCATTGCCACCCTCTCAAAAGCTTCCCCCAATGTGGTTCCTTCCTGTGGGCCAGATCAGGCGAAGGGCAGAGTTGTCTCTTTCCTTCTCTGACTCGGGCAAAATCGTCTTAGTAAGACCTCTTCACAGTGTTGACCATGTGTTTTACGGGGGCTGCTGCTGAGCCTTTATCTCATCCTTTCATGTTGGGGAGAGAGAGGATTAGAATGATTTTTACTTCTAGGGGAGAGGGGAGTGTAATGATTATGTTGTCGTTTAGTATTATGTCCTTTGGACATGAACTTGTTTTGAATTTCATATTAAAATGGGCCCACCATTCCCACTTTGTGAGGTCATTCAGCACCCTCATTTTGCACCTTGAACATCTCTCTCAGTATCACTTGGAAATGCTTGAAATGGCATGAGCTTGTCCTCACATTCCTATCAGCTGTAAATGCGGAGCCCCAACAGGAACCTAACCATTGAGCAGAACACCTCTCCACCACCTGTGTAACACTGGGTAGGCCCCTTAACCTCTTGGTTTTCTTCAGTCCTCAGTTGTGAAAATGTGAGTGGTCTATGAACTTATATTTGGGGCAGGACAAGGTCGAGGAGAGTGTGTCTTTGCTTTTATTCTTCGAAACTGGTATGTCTTCCCTCTCTTCCCCATGGGTCCAAATCTCACTTGTCCTTCAGGCCCACTTCAAGGAGCCTTCTCTGATTCCCCAGGCACACAAATCTCTGCCTCTTAGGGTCATTGCCATACAACCAAGCTGTCTCTTACGTTAATCTATTTTTTTTTTTTTTTATATATTCTGATCTTATTAGTTTGTTAATCATGAGATTATTATTATTATTTTTTATTTTATTTATTTGTTTTTGGCTGTGTTGGTTCTTTGTTTCTGTGCGAGGGCTTTCTCTAGTTGCGGCGAGCGGGGGCCACTCTTCATCGCGGTGCACGGGCCTCTCACTGTCGCGGCCTCTCTTGTTGCGGAGCACAGGCTCCAGACGCGCAGGCTCAGTAGTTGTGGCACACGGGCTCAGTTGCTCCGCAGCATGTGGGATCTTCCCAGACCAGGGCTCGAACCCGTGTCCCCTGCATAGGCAGGCAGACTCTCAACCACTGCGCCACCAGGGAAGCCGTCTTACGTTAATCTTGCCTCTCAAGCCAATCTCAGAATGTGGGTCTGTCTTGCCCTCCTGGGAACCCTGGGGCTGTGCCAGCCCACCAGAACACCCCGCGTGGAGTGTCTACTAGACTAGGGCATGGGTGGGGAGGCCCGGGTGTGAGGGGCCAGGCAGAGTATTTCTGCCTCCCCCCTGCTCTCCTCCACCAAACTGCCCCTCCTCCTGAAGCCTGCCCCTCAAGTCACAGGTTCCTTATATGACCTCACTGGGTACTGATGACCTCACAGGCCTTCTCACAGTTGCCATGGCAGGGTAACTATGCCAACGTGCTGCCCTCAGAGAAACTTCCCTGACAGTTCTCCACCAGATACCAATCTCTTTGGTTGTCTGAGAGAGAATGTCTGACCAGATCTTCTATATTTACTCTAACGTGTCCTCTGTTCCCTGTGAGGGCAGTGCAGCAGGTACACTGAGATCGGGCATCTGTACAGGAGGCATGGTGTACACACAACCTCCCCTGGCTGCCACATGTTCCTGTGGGGCTTGCCGACCACTTACACCTGAGCGCATTCCCAGCTGTAAGTAATACCAGTGACCTGGGACACCTTCAGTCGCCCACAGTGCTCACTGCTGAGGACAAGTGAAAGGTCATCCCTGGAAAAGTGTGCAGGATGCTTCTGATCTTTATAAATGTAGCCTTCCCCTTTGGGCTACAGGATGCTTCCATTCAGACCCTTTCCTGATTGGCCTCTTAGCAAAAGACAAGTGCATTCTTGTTGGCAAATGGTAAACGGAGCAGTTGGAGGAAGAGGGCCACTCTTGAACCGCACCTTCAAACCCAGGCTCCCCTGTGCTGTCATGCAGACATCTATATCGGTCCCGTCAGACACATCCCATCCTGAGCTGCTGAGTACTAGGGGAGAGGGTGGTGCCATATTGATGGGAAGACCGGAAGAACCCAAAGGAGTGTTGAAGTGCTAATGAGACTGGAGGGCTGAGGAGATGGTGTCCCAGGAGGCTGGGTTGATGTGAGCCTAGTCTAGGTACGCAGAACGCGGTTCTAGGTCTCCTGATCACTCTGCCTCAGTATTTGGCCTTGTTCTAGTGTAGATAAAAGTATCACAGGGCTAGAGTTCAGTGTGGTCGAAACACGCAGTATAAATGGGGTCCAAGAGGGATTGCCAAGGTGGGTGGGTTTTTAACCAATTTATATTAGATTATTTTTTTCCAAACTTTGAACGGCATTTCCATTAAAGTCTCAGAAGTGACAGAGTGCAAGAAATGTTTTCTCTGTTGTGAAAGGCAGAGATGGAGAGGATCATGATTGCAATTACTTTCGGGTTCTCCTGTTTTGCCTGGAAACGGTGAAGAGACTTCCTCATGTGCTGTAGCCGTACGCTCTAGGAATTGCTTGGGCAGCCAGTGTCCCTTCTCTAGGGACTCATAGAGGTGATGGGCCAAGGCTGTGTTTTGGATGTCAAGTAGATTAAAGGTCTTCAGCCAGCAATTGGGAGAGACATGAGAGAGGGAAATTCTGGCAGGAGACTGTGTACAGCAGCAGTGACTGACCACTTCTGATTTTCTTTGCAGCAGCAGTGGCTCCCATTTCTCCTCCTACCCCTGGTCACTACCATGTCCTCTAGTGAGGGTGTGGAGAAACGCAGTTGGGCTGGCATGGGGAGACATACTGCCTGGTTGGTGGCTACCGGGCCTACGGGCAGGTTCCTTTGGCCACGCCAGCGAAAGTGGAAGCAGAGAAGCCAGTCCCCAGACGTGCTCCCAAGAGGAAGCGCTCTCCAGAAAAGTCGGATGAAGACCTGGGTTGCCCCAATCCCCAAATCCGGCGATTGCAGCATTCAAGCAGTTTAGGACTAGAAGGTGCTTGGATTCTCCAGCAGGGTGGCCCAACCTCTGGGCGCATCCCCTCTGCACCAGCCCCAGTATACGAATGTCCCATCTTTGCTTTTTCAAGGTCGGCAACAAGGAGTCCCCTCCAAAATAAGGTCCCCTCTCATTGCCACCCTCTCAAAGGCTTCCCCCAATGTGGTTCCTTCCTGTGGGCCAGATCAGGCGAAGGGCAGAGTTGTCTTTTTCCTTCTCTGACTCGGGCAAAATCGTCTTAGTAAGACCTCTTCACAGTGTTGACCATGTGTTTTACGGGGGCTGCTGCTGAGCCTTTATCTCATCCTTTCATGGTGGAGAGAGAGAGGATTAGAATGATTTTTACTTCTAGGGGAGAGGGGAGTGTAATGATTATGTTGTCATTTAGTATTATGTCCTTTGGACATGAACTTGTTTTGAATTTCATATTAAAATGGGCCCACCATTCCCACTTTGTGAGGTCATTCAGCACGCTCATTTTGCACCTTGAACATCTCTCTCAGTATCACTTGGAAATGCTTGAAATGGCATGAGCTTGTCCTCACATTCCTATCAGCTGTAAATGCGGATCCCCAACATGAACCTAACCATTGAGCAGAACACCTCTCCACCACCTGTGTAACACTGGGTAGGCCCCTTAACCTCTTGGTTTTCTTCAGTCCTCACTTGTGAAAATGTGAGTGGTCTATGAATTTATATTTGGGGCAGGACAAGGTCGAGGAGAGTGTGTCTTTGCTTTTATTCTTCGAAACTGGTATGTCTTCCCTCTCTTCCCCATGGGTCCAAATCTCACTTGTCCTTCAGGCCCACTGCCAAGGAGCCATCTCTGATTCCCCAGGCACACAAATCTCTGCCTCTTAGGGTCAGTGCCATACAACCAAGCTGTCTCTTACGTTAATCTGGCCTCTCAAGCCAATCTCAGAATGTGGGTCTGTCTTGCCCTCCTGGGAACCCTGGGGCTGTGCCAGCCCACCAGAACACCCCGCCTGGAGTGTCTACTAGGCTAGGGCATGGGTGGGGAGGCCCGGGTGTGAGGGTCCAGGCAGAGTATTTCTGCCTCCCCCCTGCTCTCCTCCACCAAACTGCCCCTCCTCCTGAAGCCTGCCCCTCAAGTCACAGGTTCCTTATATGACCTCACTGGTTACTGATGACCTCACAGGCCTTCTCACAGTTGCCATGGCAGGGTAACTATGCCAACGTGCTGCCCTCAGAGAAACTTCCCTGACAGTTCTCCACCAGATACCAATCTCTTTGGTTGTCTGAGAGAGAATGTCTGACCAAATATTCTATATTTACTCTAACGTGTCCTCTGTTCCCTGTGAGGGCAGTGCAGCAGGTACACTGAGATCGGGCATCTGTACAGGAGGCATGGTGTTCACACAAACTCCCCTGGCTGCCACAAGTTCCTGTGGGGCTTGCCGACCACTTACACCTGAGCGCGTTCCCAGCTGTAAGTAATACCAGTGACCTGAGACACCTTCAGGCGCCCACACTGCTCACTGCTGAGGACAAGTGAAAGGTCATCCCTGGAAAAGTGTGCAGGATGCTTCTGATCTTTATAAATGTAGCCTTCCCCTTTGGGCTACAGGATGCTTCCATTCAGACCCTTTCCTGATTGGCCTCTTAGCAAAAGACAAGTGCATTCTTGTTGGCAAATGTTAAACGGAGCAGTTGGAGGAAGAGGGCCACTCTTGAACCGCACCTTCAAACGCAGGCTCCACTGTGCTGTCATGCAGACATCTATATCGGTCCCGTCAGACACATCCCATCCTGAGCTGCTGAGTACTAGGGGAGAGGGTGGTGCCATATTGATGGGAAGACCGGAAGAACCCAAAGGGGTGTTGAAGTGCTAATGAGACTGGAGGGCTGAGGAGATGGTGTCCCAGGAGGCTGGGTTGATGTGAGCCTAGTCTAGGTACGCAGAACGCGGTTCTAGGTCTCCTGATCACTCTGCCTCAGTATTTGGCCTTCTTCTAGTCTAGATAAAAGTATCACAGGGCTAGAGTTCAGTGTGGTTGAAACACGCAGTATAAATGGGGTCCAAGAGGGGTTGACAAGGTGGGCGGGTTTTTAACCAATTTATATTAGATTATTTTTTTCCAAACCTTGAACGGCATTTCCATTAAAGCCTCAGAAGTGACAGACTGCAAGAAATGTTTTCTCTGTTGTGGAAGGCAGAGATGGAGAGGATCATGATTGCAATTACTTTCGGGTTCTCCTGTTTTCCCTGGAAACGGTGAAGAGACTTCCTCATGTGCTGTAGCCGTACGCTCTGGGAATTGCTTGGGCAGCCAGTGTCCCTTCTCTAAGGACTCATAGAGGTGATGGGCCAAGGCTGTGTTTTGGATGTCAAGTAGATTAAAGGTCTTCAGCCAGCAATTGGGAGAGACATGAGAGAGGGAAATTCTGGCAGGAGACTGTGTACATCAGCAATGACTGACCACTTCTGATTTTCTTTGCAGCAGCAGTGGCTCCCATTTCTCCTCCTACCCCTGGTCACTACCATGTCCTCTAGTGAGGGTGTGGAGAAACGCAGTTGGGCTGGCATGGGGAGACATACTGCCTGGTTGGTGTCTACCGGGCCTACGGGCAGGTTCCTTTGGCCACGCCAGCGAAAGTGGAAGCAGAAAAGCCATTCCACAGACGTTCTCCCAAGAGGAAGCGCTCTCCAGAAAAGTCGGATGAAGACCTGGGTTGCCCCAATCCCCAAATCCAGCGATTGCAGCATTCAAGCAGTTTAGGACTAGAAGGTGCTTGGATTCTCCAGCAGGGTGGCCCAACCTCTGGGCGCATCCCCTCTGCACCAGCCCCAGTATACGAATGTCCCATCTTTGCTTTTTCAAGGTCGGCAACAAGGAGTCCCCTCCAAAATAAGGTCCCCTCTCATTGCCACCCTCTCAAAGGCTTCCCCCAATGTGGTTCCTTCCTGTGGGCCAGATCAGGCGAAGGGCAGAGTTGTCTCTTTCCTTCTCTGACTCGGGCAAAATCGTCTTCGTAACACCTCTTCACAGTGTTGACCATGTGTTTTACGGGGGCTGCTGCTGAGCCTTTATCTCATCCTTTCATGTTGGGGAGAGAGAGGATTAGAATGATTTTTACTTCTAGGGGAGAGGGGAGTGTAATGATTATGTTGTCATTTAGTATTATGTCCTTTGGACATGAACTTGTTTTGAATTTCATATTAAAATGGGCCCACCATTCCCACTTTGTGAGGTCATTCAGCACCCTCATTTTGCACCTTGAACATCTCTCTCAGTATCACTTGGAAATGCTTGAAATGGCATGAGCTTGTCCTCACATTCCTATCAGCTGTAAATGCGGAGCCCCAAAAGGAACCTAACCATTGAGCAGAACACCTCTCCACCACCTGTGTAACACTGGGTAGGCCCCTTAACCTCTTGGTTTTCTTCAGTCCTCAGTTGTGAAAATGTGAGTGGTCTATGAATTTATATTTGGGGCAGGACAAGGTCGAGGAGAGTGTGTCTTTGCTTTTATTCTTCGAAACTGGTATGTCTTCCCTCTCTTCCCCATGGGTCCAAATCTCACTTGTCCTTCAGGCCCACTTCAAGGAGCCTTCTCTGATTCCCCAGGCACACAAATCTCTGCCTCTTAGGGTCAGTGCCATACAACCAAGCTGTCTCTTACGTTAATCTTGCCTCTCAAGCCAATCTCAGAATGTGGGTCTGTCTTGCCCTCCTGGGAACCCTGGGGCTGTGCCAGCCCACCAGAACACCCCGCGTGGAGTGTCTACTAGACTAGGGCATGGGTGGGGAGGCCCGGGTGTGAGGGGCCAGGCAGCGTATTTCTGCCTCCCCCATGCTCTCTTCCACCAAACTGCCCCTCCTCCTGAAGCCTGCCCCTCAAGTCACAGGTTCCTTATATGACCTCACTGGGTACTGATGACCTCACAGGCCTTCTCACAGTTGCCATGGCAGGGAAACTATGCCAACGTGCTGCCCTCAGAGAAACTTCCCTGACAGTTCTCCACCAGATACCAATCTCTTTGGTTGTCTGAGAGAGAATGTCTGACCAGATCTTCTTTATTTACTCTAACGTGCCCTCTGTTCCCTGTGACGGCAGTGCAGCAGGTACACTGAGATCGGGCATCTGTACAGGAGGCATGGTGTACACACAACCTCCCCTGGCTGCCACATGTTCCTGTGGGGCTTGCCGACCACTTACACCTGAGCGCGTTCCCAGCTGTAAGTAATACCAGTGACCTGGGACACCTTCAGGCGCCCACAGTGCTCACTGCTGAGGACAAGTGAAAGGTCATCCCTGGAAAAGTGTGCAGGATGCTTCTGATCTTTATAAATGTAGCCTTCCCCTTTGGGCTACAGGATGCTTCCATTCAGACCCTTTCCTGATTGGCCTCTTAGCAAAAGACAAGTGCATTCTTGTTGGCAAATGGTAAACGGAGCAGTTGGAGGAAGAGGGCCACTCTTGAACCGCACCTTCAAACCCAGGCTCCCCTGTGCTGTCATGCAGACATCTATATCGGTCCCGTCAGACACATCCCATCCTGAGCTGCTGAGTACTAGGGGAGAGGGTGGTGCCATATTGATGGGAAGACCGGAAGAACCCAAAGGAGTGTTGAAGTGCTAATGAGACTGTAGGGCTGAGGAGATGGTGTCCCAGGAGGCTGGGTTGATGTGAGCCTAGTCTAGGTACGCAGAACGCGGTTCTAGGTCTCCTGATCACTCCGCCTCAGTATTTGGCCTTGTTCTAGTGTAGATAAAAGTATCACAGGGCTAGAGTTCAGTGTGGTCGAAACACGCAGTATAAATGGGGTCCAAGAGGGATTGACAAGGTGGGCGGGTTTTTAACCAATTTATATTAGATTATTTTTTTCCAAACCTTGAACGGCATTTCCATTAAAGCCTCAGAAGTGACAGACTGCAAGAAATGTTTTCTCTGTTGTGGAAGGCAGAGATGGAGAGGATCATGATTGCAATTACTTTCGGGTTCTCCTGTTTTCCCTGGAAACGGTGAAGAGACTTCCTCATGTGCTGTAGCCGTACGCTCTGGGAATTGCTTGGGCAGCCAGTGTCCCTTCTCTAGGGACTCATAGAGGTGATGGGCCAAGGCTGTGTTTTGGATATCAAGTAGATTAAAGGTCTTCAGCCAGCAATTGGGAGAGACATGACAGAGGGAAATTCTGGCAGGAGACTGTGTACAGCAGCAATGACTGACCACTTCTGATTTTCTTTGCAGCAGCAGTGGCTCCCATTTCTCCTCCTACCCCTGGTCACTACCATGTCCTCTAGTGAGGGTGTGGAGAAACGCAGTTGGGCTGGCATGGGGAGACATACTGCCTGGTTGGTGGCTACCGGGCCTACGGGCAGGTTCCTTTGGCCACGCCAGCGAAAGTGGAAGCAGAGAAGCCAGTCCCCAGACGTGCTCCCAAGAGGAAGCGCTCTCCAGAAAAGTCGGATGAAGACCTGGGTTGCCCCAATCCCCAAATCCGGCGATTGCAGCATTCAAGCAGTTTAGGACTAGAAGGTGCTTGGATTCTCCAGCAGGGTGGCCCAACCTCTGGGCGCATCCCCTCTGCACCAGCCCCAGTATACGAATGTCCCATCTTTGCTTTTTCAAGGTCGGCAACAAGGAGTCCCCTCCAAAATAAGGTCCCCTCTCATTGCCACCCTCTCAAAGGCTTCCCCCAATGTGGTTCCTTCCTGTGGGCCAGATCAGGCGAAGGGCAGAGTTGTCTCTTTCCTTCTCTGACTCGGGCAAAATCGTCTTCGTAACACCTCTTCACAGTGTTGACCATGTGTTTTACGGGGGCTGCTGCTGAGCCTTTATCTCATCCTTTCATGTTGGGGAGAGAGAGGATTAGAATGATTTTTACTTCTAGGGGAGAGGGGAGTGTAATGATTATGTTGTCATTTAGTATTATGTCCTTTGGACATGAACTTGTTTTGAATTTCATATTAAAATGGGCCCACCATTCCCACTTTGTGAGGTCATTCAGCACCCTCATTTTGCACCTTGAACATCTCTCTCAGTATCACTTGGAAATGCTTGAAATGGCATGAGCTTGTCCTCACATTCCTATCAGCTGTAAATGCGGATCCCCAACATGAACCTAACCATTGAGCGGAACACCTCTCCACCACCTGTGTAACACTGGGTAGGCCCCTTAACCTCTTGGTTTTCTTCAGTCCTCAGTTGTGAAAATGTGAGTGGTCTATGAATTTATATTTGGGGCAGGACAAGGTCGAGGAGAGTGTGTCTTTGCTTTTATTCTTCGAAACTGGTATGTCTTCCCTCTCTTCCCCATGGGTCCAAATCTCACTTGTCCTTCAGGCCCACTGCCAAGGAGCCATCTCTGATTCCCCAGGCACACAAATCTCTGCCTCTTAGGGTCAGTGCCATACAACCAAGCTGTCTCTTACGTTAATCTTGCCTCTCAAGCCAATCTCAGAATGTGGGTCTGTCTTGCCCTCCTTGGAACCCTGGGGCTGTGCCAGCCCACCAGAACACCCCGCGTGGAGTGTCTACTAGGCTAGGGCATGGGTGGGGAGGCCCGGGTGTGAGGGGCCAGGCAGAGTATTTCTTCCTCCCCCCTGCTCTCCTCCACCAAACTGCCCCTCCTCCTGAAGCCTGCCCCTCAAGTCACAGGTTCCTTATATGACCTCACTGGGTACTGATGACCTCACAGGCCTTCTCACAGTTGCCATGGCAGGGTAACTATGCCAACGTGCTGCCCTCAGAGAAACTTCCCTGACAGTTCTCCACCAGATACCAATCTCTTTGGTTGTCTGAGAGAGAATGTCTGACCAGATCTTCTATATTTACTCTAACGTGTCCTCTGTTCCCTGTGAGGGCAGTGCAGCAGGTACACTGAGATCGGGCATCTGTACAGGAGGCATGGTGTACACACAACCTCCCGTGGCTGCCACAAGTTCCTGTGGGGCTTGCCGACCACTTACACCTGAGCGCATTCCCAGCTGTAAGTAATACCAGTGACCTGGGACACCTTCAGGCGCCCACAGTGCTCACTGCTGAGGACAAGTGAAAGGTCATCCCTGGAAAAGTGTGCAGGATGCTTCTGATCTTTATAAATGTAGCCTTCCCCTTTGGGCTACAGGATGCTTCCATTCAGACCCTTTCCTGATTGGCCTCTTAGCAAAAGACAAGTGCATTCTTGTTGGCAAATGGTAAACGGAGCAGTTGGAGGAAGAGGGCCACTCTTGAACCGCACCTTCAAACGCAGGCTCCCCTGTGCTGTCATGCAGACATCGATATCGGTCCCGTCAGACACATCCCATCCTGAGCTGCTGAGTACTAGGGGAGAGGGTGGTGCCATATTGATGGGAAGACCGGAAGAACCCAAAGGGGTGTTGAAGTGCTAATGAGACTGGAGGGCTGAGGAGATGGTGTCCCAGGAGGCTGGGTTGATGTGAGCCTAGTCTAGGTACGCAGAACGCGGATCTAGGTCTCCTGATCACTCTGCCTCAGTATTTGGCCTTCTTCTAGTCTAGATAAAAGTATCACAGGGCTAGAGTTCAGTGTGGTCGAAACACGCAGTATAAATGGGGTCCAAGAGGGGTTGACAAGGTGGGCGGGTTTTTAACCAATTTATATTAGATTATTTTTTTCCAAACCTTGAACGGCATTTCCATTAAAGCCTCAGAAGTGACAGACTGCAAGAAATGTTTTCTCTGTTGTGGAAGGCAGAGATGGAGAGGATCATGATTGCAATTACTTTCGGGTTCTCCTGTTTCCCCTGGAAACGGTGAAGAGACTTCCTCATGTGCTGTAGCCGTACGCTCTGGGAATGGCTTGGGCAGCCAGTGTCCCTTCTCTAGGGACTCATAGAGGTGATGAGCCAAGGCTGTGTTTTGGATGTCAAGTAGATTAAAGGTCTTCAGCCAGCAATTGAGAGAGACATGAGAGAGGGAAATTCTGGCAGGAGACTGTGTACAGCAGCAGTGACTGACCACTTCTGATTTTCTTTGCAGCAGCAGTGGCTCCCATTTCTCCTCCTACCCCTGGTCACTACCATGTCCTCTAGTGAGGGTGTGGAGAAACGCAGTTGGGCTGGCATGGGGAGACATACTGCCTGGTTGGTGGCTACCGGGCCTACGGGCAGGTTCCTTTGGCCACGCCAGCGAAAGTGGAAGCAGAGAAGCCAGTCCCCAGACGTGCTCCCAAGAGGAAGCGCTCTCCAGAAAAGTCGGATGAAGACCTGGGTTGCCCCAATCCCCAAATCCGGCGATTGCAGCATTGAAGCAGTTTAGGACTAGAAGGTGCTTGGATTCTCCAGCAGGGTGGCCCAACCTCAGGGCGCATCCCCTCTGCACCAGCCCCAGTATACGAATGTCCCATCTTTGCTTTTTCAAGGTCGGCAACAAGGAGTCCCCTCCAAAATAAGGTCCCCTCTCATTGCCACCCTCTCAAAAGCTTCCCCCAATGTGGTTCCTTCCTGTGGGCAAGATCAGGCGAAGGGCAGAGTTGTCTCTTTCCTTCTCTGACTCGGGCAAAATCGTCTTAGTAACACCTCTTCACAGTGTTGACCATGTGTTTTACGGGGGCTGCTGCTGAGCCTTTATCTCATCCTTTCATGTTGGGGAGAGAGAGGATTAGAATGATTTTTACTTCTAGGGGAGAGGGGAGTGTAAGGATTATGTTGTCGTTTAGTATTATGTCCTTTGGACATGAACTTGTTTTGAATTTCATATTAAAATGGGCCCACCATTCCCACTTTGTGAGGTCATTCAGCACCCTCATTTTGCACCTTGAACATCTCTCTCAGTATCACTTGGAAATGCTTGAAATGGCATGAGCTTGTCCTCACATTCCTATCAGTTGTAAATGCGGATCCCCAACATGAACCTAACCATTGAGCAGAACACCTCTCCACCACCTGTGTAACACTGGGTAGGCCCCTTAACCTCTTGGTTTTCTTCAGTCCTCAGTTGTGAAAATGTGAGTGGTCTATGAACTTATATTTGGGGCAGGACAAGGTCGAGGAGAGTGTGTCTTTGCTTTTATTCTTCGAAACTGGTATGTCTTCCCTCTCTTCCCCATGGGTCCAAATCACACTTGTCCTTCAGGCCCACTTCAAGGAGCCTTCTCTGATTCCCCAGGCACACAAATCTCTGCCTCTTAGGGTCATTGCCATACAACCAAGCTGTCTCTTACGTTAATCTTTTTTTTTTTTTTTTTTTTTATATATTCTGATCTTATTAGTTTGTTAATCATGAGATTATTATTTTTTTTTTTATTTTATTTATTTGTTTTTGGCTGTGTTGGTTCTTTGTTTCTGTGCGAGGGCTTTCTCTAGTTGCGGCGAGCGGGGGCCACTCTTCATCGCGGTGCACGGGCCTCTCACTGTCGCGGCCTCTCTTGTTGCGGAGAACAGGCTCCAGACGCGCAGGCTCAGTAGTTGTGGCACACGGGCTCAGTTGCTCCGCAGCATGTGGGATCTTCCCAGACCAGGGCTCGAACCCGTGTCCCCTGCATAGGCAGGCAGACTCTCAACCACTGCGCCACCAGGGAAGCCCTCGTACGTTAATCTTGCCTCTCAAGCCAATCTCAGAATGTGGGTCTGTCTTGCCCTCCTGGGAACCCTGGGGCTGTGCCAGCCCACCAGAACACCCCGCGTGGAGTGTCTACTAGACTAGGGCATGGGTGGGGAGGCCCGGGTGTGAGGGGCCAGGCAGCGTATTTCTGCCTCCCCCATGCTCTATTCCACCAAACTGCCCCTCCTCCTGAAGCCTGCCCCTCAAGTCACAGGTTCCTTATATGACCTCACTGGGTACTGATGACCTCACAGGCCTTCTCACAGTTGCCATGGCAGGGAAACTATGCCAACGTGCTGCCCTCAGAGAAACTTCCCTGACAGTTCTCCACCACATACCAATCTCTTTGGTTGTCTGAGAGAGAATGTCTGACCAGATCTTCTATATTTACTCTAACGTGCCCTCTGTTCCCTGTGACGGCAGTGCAGCAGGTACACTGAGATCGGGCATCTGTACAGGAGGCATGGTGTACACACAACCTCCCCTGGCTGCCACATGTTCCTGTGGGGCTTGCCGACCACTTACACCTGAGCGCGTTCCCAGCTGTAAGTAATACCAGTGACCTGGGACACCTTCAGGCGCCCACAGTGCTCACTGCTGAGGACAAGTGAAAGGTCATCCCTGGAAAAGTGTGCAGGATGCTTCTGATCTTTATAAATGTAGCCTTCCCCTTTGGGCTACAGGATGCTTCCATTCAGACCCTTTCCTGATTGGCCTCTTAGCAAAAGACAAGTGCATTCTTGTTGGCAAATGGTAAACGGAGCAGTTGGAGGAAGAGGGCCACTCTTGAACCGCACCTTCAAACCCAGGCTCCCCTGTGCTGTCATGCAGACATCTATATCGGTCCCGTCAGACACATCCCATCCTGAGCTGCTGAGTACTAGGGGAGAGGGTGGTGCCATATTGATGGGAAGACCGGAAGAACCCAAAGGAGTGTTGAAGTGCTAATGAGACTGTAGGGCTGAGGAGATGGTGTCCCAGGAGGCTGGGTTGATGTGAGCCTAGTCTAGGTACGCAGAACGCGGTTCTAGGTCTCCTGATCACTCTGCCTCAGTATTTGGCCTTGTTCTAGTGTAGATAAAAGTATCACAGGGCTAGAGTTCAGTGTGGTCGAAACACGCAGTATAAATGGGGTCCAAGAGGGATTGACAAGGTGGGCGGGTTTTTAACCAATTTATATTAGATTATTTTTTTCCAAACCTTGAACGGCATTTCCATTAAAGCCTCAGAAGTGACAGACTGCAAGAAATGTTTTCTCTGTTGTGGAAGGCAGAGATGGAGAGGATCATGATTGCAATTACTTTCGGGTTCTCCTGTTTTCCCTGGAAACGGTGAAGAGACTTCCTCATGTGCTGTAGCCGTACGCTCTGGGAATTGCTTGGGCAGCCAGTGTCCCTTCTCTAGGGACTCATAGAGGTGATGGGCCAAGGCTGTGTTTTGGATGTCAAGTAGATTAAAGGTCTTCAGCCAGCAATTGGGAGAGACATGAGAGAGGGAAATTCTGGCAGGAGACTGTGTACAGCAGCAATGACTGACCACTTCTGATTTTCTTTGCAGCAGCAGTGGCTCCCATTTCTCCTCCTACCCCTGGTCACTACCATGTCCTCTAGTGAGGGTGTGGAGAAACGCAGTTGGGCTGGCATGGGGAGACATACTGCCTGGTTGGTGGCTACCGGGCCTACGGGCAGGTTCCTTTGGCCACGCCAGCGAAAGTGGAAGCAGAGAAGCCAGTCCCCAGACGTGCTCCCAAGAGGAAGCGCTCTCCAGAAAAGTCGGATGAAGACCTGGGTTGCCCCAATCCCCAAATCCGGCGATTGCAGCATTCAAGCAGTTTAGGACTAGAAGGTGCTTGGATTCTCCAGCAGGGTGGCCCAACCTCTGGGCGCATCCCCTCTGCACCAGCCCCAGTATACGAATGTCCCATCTTTGCTTTTTCAAGGTCGGCAACAAGGAGTCCCCTCCAAAATAAGGTCCCCTCTCATTGCCACCCTCTCAAAGGCTTCCCCCAATGTGGTTCCTTCCTGTGGGCCAGATCAGGCGAAGGGCAGAGTTGTCTCTTTCCTTCTCTGACTCGGGCAAAATCGTCTTCGTAACACCTCTTCACAGTGTTGACCATGTGTTTTACGGGGGCTGCTGCTGAGCCTTTATCTCATCCTTTCATGTTGGGGAGAGAGAGGATTAGAATGATTTTTACTTCTAGGGGAGAGGGGAGTGTAATGATTATGTTGTCATTTAGTATTATGTCCTTTGGACATGAACTTGTTTTGAATTTCATATTAAAATGGGCCCACCATTCCCACTTTGTGAGGTCATTCAGCACGCTCATTTTGCACCTTGAACATCTCTCTCAGTATCACTTGGAAATGCTTGAAATGGCATGAGCTTGTCCTCACATTCCTATCAGCTGTAAATGCGGATCCCCAACATGAACCTAACCATTGAGCAGAACACCTCTCCACCACCTGTGTAACACTGGGTAGGCCCCTTAACCTCTTGGTTTTCTTCAGTCCTCAGTTGTGAAAATGTGAGTGGTCTATGAATTTATATTTGGGGCAGGACAAGGTCGAGGAGAGTGTGTCTTTGCTTTTATTCTTCGAAACTGGTACGTCTTCCCTCTCTTCCCCATGGGTCCAAATCTCACTTATCCTTCAGGCCCAATTCAAGGAGCCTTCTCTGATTCCCCAGGCACACAAATCTCTGCCTCTTAGGGTCAGTGCCATACAACCAAGCTGTCTCTTACGTTAATCTTGCCTCTCAAGCCAATCTCAGAATGTGGGTCTGTCTTGCCCTCCTGGGAACCCTGGGGCTGTGCCAGCCCACCAGAACACCCCGCGTGGAGTGTCTACTAGACTAGGGCATGGGTGGGGAGGCCCGGGTGTGAGGGGCCAGGCAGCGTATTTCTGCCTCCCCCATGCTCTCTTCCACCAAACTGCCCCTCCTCCTGAAGCCTGCCCCTCAAGTCACAGGTTCCTTATATGACCTCACTGGGTACTGATGACCTCACAGGCCTTCTCACAGTTGCCATGGCAGGGAAACTATGCCAACGTGCTGCCCTCAGAGAAACTTCCCTGACAGTTCTCCACCAGATACCAATCTCTTTGGTTGTCTGAGAGAGAATGTCTGACCAGATCTTCTATATTTACTCTAACGTGCCCTCTGTTCCCTGTGAGGGCAGTGCAGCAGGTACACTGAGATCGGGCATCTGTACAGGAGGCATGGTGTACACACAACCTCCCCTGGCTGCCACATGTTCCTGTGGGGCTTGCCGACCACTTACACCTGAGCGCGTTCCCAGCTGTAAGTAATACCAGTGACCTGGGACACCTTCAGGCGCCCACAGTGCTCACTGCTGAGGACAAGTGAAAGGTCATCCCTGGAAAAGTGTGCAGGATGCTTCTGATCTTTAAAAATGTAGGCTTCCCCTTTGGGCTACAGGATGCTTCCATTCAGACCCTTTCCTGATTGGCCTCTTAGCAAAAGACAAGTGCATTCTTGTTGGCAAATGGTAAACGGAGCAGTTGGAGGAAGAGGGCCACTCTTGAACCGCACCTTCAAACCCAGGCTCCCCTGTGCTGTCATGCAGACATCTATATCGGTCCCGTCAGACACATCCCATCCTGAGCTGCTGAGTACTAGGGGAGAGGGTGGTGCCATATTGATGGGAAGACCGGAAGAACCCAAAGGAGTGTTGAAGTGCTAATGAGACTGTAGGGCTGAGGAGATGGTGTCCCAGGAGGCTGGGTTGATGTGAGCCTAGTCTAGGTACGCAGAACGCGGTTCTAGGTCTCCTGATCACTCCGCCTCAGTATTTGGCCTTGTTCTAGTGTAGATAAAAGTATCACAGGGCTAGAGTTCAGTGTGGTCGAAACACGCAGTATAAATGGGGTCCAAGAGGGATTGACAAGGTGGGCGGGTTTTTAACCAATTTATATTAGATTATTTTTTTCCAAACCTTGAACGGCATTTCCATTAAAGCCTCAGAAGTGACAGACTGCAAGAAATGTTTTCTCTGTTGTGGAAGGCAGAGATGGAGAGGATCATGATTGCAATTAATTTCGGGTTCTCCTGTTTTCCCTGGAAACGGTGAAGAGACTTCCTCATGTGCTGTAGCCGTACGCTCTGGGAATTGCTTGGGCAGCCAGGGTCCCTTCTCTAGGGACTCATAGAGGTGATGGGCCAAGGCTGTGTTTTGGATGTCAAGTAGATTAAAGGTCTTCAGCCAGCAATTGGGAGAGACATGAGAGAGGGAAATTCTGGCAGGAGACTGTGTACAGCAGCAATGACTGACCACTTCTGATTTTCTTTGCAGCAGCAGTGGCTCCCATTTC
This sequence comes from Balaenoptera acutorostrata, assembly GCF_949987535.1. Taxonomy (NCBI): domain Eukaryota; kingdom Metazoa; phylum Chordata; class Mammalia; order Artiodactyla; family Balaenopteridae; genus Balaenoptera; species Balaenoptera acutorostrata. The sequence goes on from NC_080074.1 coordinate 77,283,816, forward strand.
TCCTCCTACCCCTGGTCACTACCATGTCCTCTAGTGAGGGTGTGGAGAAACGCAGTTGGGCTGGCATGGGGAGACATACTGCCTGGTTGGTGGCTACCGGGCCTACGGGCAGGTTCCTTTGGCCACGCCAGCGAAAGTGGAAGCAGAGAAGCCAGTCCCCAGACGTGCTCCCAAGAGGAAGCGCTCTCCAGAAAAGTCGGATGAAGACCTGGGTTGCCCCAATCCCCAAATCCGGCGATTGCAGCATTCAAGCAGTTTAGGACTAGAAGGTGCTTGGATTCTCCAGCAGGGTGGCCCAACCTCTGGGCGCATCCCCTCTGCACCAGCCCCAGTATACGAATGTCCCATCTTTGCTTTTTCAAGGTCGGCAACAAGGAGTCCCCTCCAAAATAAGGTCCCCTCTCATTGCCACCCTCTCAAAGGCTTCCCCCAATGTGGTTCCTTCCTGTGGGCCAGATCAGGCGAAGGGCAGAGTTGTCTCTTTCCTTCTCTGACTCGGGCAAAATCGTCTTCGTAACACCTCTTCACAGTGTTGACCATGTGTTTTACGGGGGCTGCTGCTGAGCCTTTATCTCATCCTTTCATGTTGGGGAGAGAGAGGATTAGAATGATTTTTACTTCTAGGGGAGAGGGGAGTGTAATGATTATGTTGTCATTTAGTATTATGTCCTTTGGACATGAACTTGTTTTGAATTTCATATTAAAATGGGCCCACCATTCCCACTTTGTGAGGTCATTCAGCACCCTCATTTTGCACCTTGAACATCTCTCTCAGTATCACTTGGAAATGCTTGAAATGGCATGAGCTTGTCCTCACATTCCTATCAGCTGTAAATGCGGAGCCCCAAGAGGAACCTAACCATTGAGCAGAACACCTCTCCACCACCTGTGTAACACTGGGTAGGCCCCTTAACCTCTTGGTTTTCTTCAGTCCTCAGTTGTGAAAATGTGAGTGGTCTATGAATTTATATTTGGGGCAGGACAAGGTCGAGGAGAGTGTGTCTTTGCTTTTATTCTTCGAAACTGGTATGTCTTCCCTCTCTTCCCCATGGGTCCAAATCTCACTTGTCCTTCAGGCCCACTTCAAGGAGCCTTCTCTGATTCCCCAGGCACACAAATCTCTGCCTCTTAGGGTCAGTGCCATACAACCAAGATGTCTCTTACGTTAATCTTGCCTCTCAAGCCAATCTCAGAATGTGGGTCTGTCTTGCCCTCCTGGGAACCCTGGGGCTGTGCCAGCCCACCAGAACACCCCGCGTGGAGTGTCTACTAGACTAGGGCATGGGTGGGGAGGCCCGGGTGTGAGGGGCCAGGCAGCGTATTTCTGACTCCCCCATGCTCTCTTCCACCAAACTGCCCCTCCTCCTGAAGCCTGCCCCTCAAGTCACAGGTTCCTTATATGACCTCACTGGGTACTGATGACCTCACAGGCCTTCTCACAGTTGCCATGGCAGGGAAACTATGCCAACGTGCTGCCCTCAGAGAAACTTCCCTGACAGTTCTCCACCAGATACCAATCTCTTTGGTTGTCTGAGAGAGAATGTCTGACCAGATCTTCTATATTTACTCTAACGTGCCCTCTGTTCCCTGTGACGGCAGTGCAGCAGGTACACTGAGATCGGGCATCTGTACAGGAGGCATGGTGTACACACAACCTCCCCTGGCTGCCACATGTTCCTGTGGGGCTTGCCGACCACTTACACCTGAGCGCGTTCCCAGCTGTAAGTAATACCAGTGACCTGGGACACCTTCAGGCGCCCACAGTGCTCACTGCTGAGGACAAGTGAAAGGTCATCCCTGGAAAAGTGTGCAGGATGCTTCTGATCTTTATAAATGTAGCCTTCCCCTTTGGGCTACAGGATGCTTCCATTCAGACCCTTTCCTGATTGGCCTCTTAGCAAAAGACAAGTGCATTCTTGTTGGCAAATGGTAAACGGAGCAGTTGGAGGAAGAGGGCCACTCTTGAACCGCACCTTCAAACCCAGGCTCCCCTGTGCTGTCATGCAGACATCTATATCGGTCCCGTCAGACACATCCCATCCTGAGCTGCTGAGTACTAGGGGAGAGGGTGGTGCCATATTGATGGGAAGACCGGAAGAACCCAAAGGAGTGTTGAAGTGCTAATGAGACTGGAGGGCTGAGGAGATGGTGTCCCAGGAGGCTGGGTTGATGTGAGCCTAGTCTAGGTACGCAGAACGCGGTTCTAGGTCTCCTGATCACTCCGCCTCAGTATTTGGCCTTGTTCTAGTGTAGATAAAAGTATCACAGGGCTAGAGTTCAGTGTGGTCGAAACACGCAGTATAAATGGGGTCCAAGAGGGATTGACAAGGTGGGCGGGTTTTTAACCAATTTATATTTGATTATTTTTTTCCAAACCTTGAACGGCATTTCCATTAAAGCCTCAGAAGTGACAGACTGCAAGAAATGTTTTCTCTGTTGTGGAAGGCAGAGATGGAGAGGATCATGATTGCAATTACTTTCGGGTTCTCCTGTTTTCCCTGGAAACGGTGAAGAGACTTCCTCATGTGCTGTAGCCGTACGCTCTGGGAATTGCTTGGGCAGCCAGTGTCCCTTCTCTAGGGACTCATAGAGGTGATGGGCCAAGGCTGTGTTTTGGATGTCAAGTAGATTAAAGGTCTTCAGCCAGCAATTGGGAGAGACATGAGAGAGGGAAATTTTGGCAGGAGACTGTGTACAGCAGCAATGACTGACCACTTCTGATTTTCTTTGCAGCAGCAGTGGCTCCCATTTCTCCTCCTACCCCTGGTCACTACCATGTCCTCTAGTGAGGGTGTGGAGAAACGCAGTTGGGCTGGCATGGGGAGACATACTGCCTGGTTGGTGGCTACCGGGCCTACGGGCAGGTTCCTTTGGCCACGCCAGCGAAAGTGGAAGCAGAGAAGCCAGTCCCCAGACGTGCTCCCAAGAGGAAGCGCTCTCCAGAAAAGTCGGATGAAGACCTGGGTTGCCCCAATCCCCAAATCCGGCGATTGCAGCATTCAAGCAGTTTAGGACTAGAAGGTGCTTGGATTCTCCAGCAGGGTGGCCCAACCTCTGGGCGCATCCCCTCTGCACCAGCCCCAGTATACGAATGTCCCATCTTTGCTTTTTCAAGGTCGGCAACAAGGAGTCCCCTCCAAAATAAGGTCCCCTCTCATTGCCACCCTCTCAAAGGCTTCCCCCAATGTGGTTCCTTCCTGTGGGCCAGATCAGGCGAAGGGCAGAGTTGTCTCTTTCCTTCTCTGACTCGGGCAAAATCGTCTTCGTAACACCTCTTCACAGTGTTGACCATGTGTTTTACGGGGGCTGCTGCTGAGCCTTTATCTCATCCTTTCATGGTGGAGAGAGAGAGGATTAGAATGATTTTTACTTCTAGGGGAGAGGGGAGTGTAATGATTATGTTGTCATTTAGTATTATGTCCTTTGGACATGAACTTGTTTTGAATTTCATATTAAAATGGGCCCACCATTCCCACTTTGTGAGGTCATTCAGCACCCTCATTTTGCACCTTGAACATCTCTCTCAGTATCACTTGGAAATGCTTGAAATGGCATGAGCTTGTCCTCACATTCCTATCAGCTGTAAATGCGGAGCCCCAAGAGGAACCTAACCATTGAGCAGAACACCTCTCCACCACCTGTGTAACACTGGGTAGGCCCCTTAACCTCTTGGTTTTCTTCAGTCCTCAGTTGTGAAAATGTGAGTGGTCTATGAATTTATATTTGGGGCAGGACAAGGTCGAGGAGAGTGTGTCTTTGCTTTTATTCTTCGAAACTGGTATGTCTTCCCTCTCTTCCCCATGGGTCCAAATCTCACTTGTCCTTCAGGCCCACTTCAAGGAGCCTTCTCTGATTCCCCAGGCACACAAATCTCTGCCTCTTAGGGTCAGTGCCATACAACCAAGATGTCTCTTACGTTAATCTTGCCTCTCAAGCCAATCTCAGAATGTGGGTCTGTCTTGCCCTCCTGGGAACCCTGGGGCTGTGCCAGCCCACCAGAACACCCCGCGTGGAGTGTCTACTAGACTAGGGCATGGGTGGGGAGGCCCGGGTGTGAGGGGCCAGGCAGCGTATTTCTGACTCCCCCATGCTCTCTTCCACCAAACTGCCCCTCCTCCTGAAGCCTGCCCCTCAAGTCACAGGTTCCTTATATGACCTCACTGGGTACTGATGACCTCACAGGCCTTCTCACAGTTGCCATGGCAGGGAAACTATGCCAACGTGCTGCCCTCAGAGAAACTTCCCTGACAGTTCTCCACCAGATACCAATCTCTTTGGTTGTCTGAGAGAGAATGTCTGACCAGATCTTCTATATTTACTCTAACGTGCCCTCTGTTCCCTGTGACGGCAGTGCAGCAGGTACACTGAGATCGGGCATCTGTACAGGAGGCATGGTGTACACACAACCTCCCCTGGCTGCCACATGTTCCTGTGGGGCTTGCCGACCACTTACACCTGAGCGCGTTCCCAGCTGTAAGTAATACCAGTGACCTGGGACACCTTCAGGCGCCCACAGTGCTCACTGCTGAGGACAAGTGAAAGGTCATCCCTGGAAAAGTGTGCAGGATGCTTCTGATCTTTATAAATGTAGCCTTCCCCTTTGGGCTACAGGATGCTTCCATTCAGACCCTTTCCTGATTGGCCTCTTAGCAAAAGACAAGTGCATTCTTGTTGGCAAATGGTAAACGGAGCAGTTGGAGGAAGAGGGCCACTCTTGAACCGCACCTTCAAACCCAGGCTCCCCTGTGCTGTCATGCAGACATCTATATCGGTCCCGTCAGACACATCCCATCCTGAGCTGCTGAGTACTAGGGGAGAGGGTGGTGCCATATTGATGGGAAGACCGGAAGAACCCAAAGGAGTGTTGAAGTGCTAATGAGACTGTAGGGCTGAGGAGATGGTGTCCCAGGAGGCTGGGTTGATGTGAGCCTAGTCTAGGTACGCAGAACGCGGTTCTAGGTCTCCTGATCACTCCGCCTCAGTATTTGGCCTTGTTCTAGTGTAGATAAAAGTATCACAGGGCTAGAGTTCAGTGTGGTCGAAACACGCAGTATAAATGGGGTCCAAGAGGGATTGACAAGGTGGGCGGGTTTTTAACCAATTTATATTAGATTATTTTTTTCCAAACCTTGAACGGCATTTCCATTAAAGCCTCAGAAGTGACAGACTGCAAGAAATGTTTTCTCTGTTGTGGAAGGCAGAGATGGAGAGGATCATGATTGCAATTACTTTCGGGTTCTCCTGTTTTCCCTGGAAACGGTGAAGAGACTTCCTCATGTGCTGTAGCCGTACGCTCTGGGAATTGCTTGGGCAGCCAGTGTCCCTTCTCTAGGGACTCATAGAGGTGATGGGCCAAGGCTGTGTTTTGGATATCAAGTAGATTAAAGGTCTTCAGCCAGCAATTGGGAGAGACATGACAGAGGGAAATTCTGGCAGGAGACTGTGTACATCAGCAATGACTGACCACTTCTGATTTTCTTTGCAGCAGCAGTGGCTCCCATTTTTCCTCCTACCCCTGGTCACTACCATGTCCTCTAGTGAGGGTGTGGAGAAACGCAGTTGGGCTGGCATGGGGAGACATACTGCCTGGTTGGTGGCTACCGGGCCTACGGGCAGGTTCCTTTGGCCACGCCAGCGAAAGTGGAAGCAGAGAAGCCAGTCCCCAGACGTGCTCCCAAGAGGAAGCGCTCTCCAGAAAAGTCGGATGAAGACCTGGGTTGCCCCAATCCCCAAATCCGGCGATTGCAGCATTCAAGCAGTTTAGGACTAGAAGGTGCTTGGATTCTCCAGCAGGGTGGCCCAACCTCTGGGCGCATCCCCTCTGCACCAGCCCCAGTATACGAATGTCCCATCTTTGCTTTTTCAAGGTCGGCAACAAGGAGTCCCCTCCAAAATAAGGTCCCCTCTCATTGCCACCCTCTCAAAGGCTTCCCCCAATGTGGTTCCTTCCTGTGGGCCAGATCAGGCGAAGGGCAGAGTTGTCTCTTTCCTTCTCTGACTCGGGCAAAATCGTCTTCGTAACACCTCTTCACAGTGTTGACCATGTGTTTTACGGGGGCTGCTGCTGAGCCTTTATCTCATCCTTTCATGGTGGAGAGAGAGAGGATTAGAATGATTTTTACTTCTAGGGGAGAGGGGAGTGTAATGATTATGTTGTCATTTAGTATTATGTCCTTTGGACATGAACTTGTTTTGAATTTCATATTAAAATGGGCCCACCATTCCCACTTTGTGAGGTCATTCAGCACCCTCATTTTGCACCTTGAACATCTCTCTCAGTATCACTTGGAAATGCTTGAAATGGCATGAGCTTGTCCTCACATTCCTATCAGCTGTAAATGCGGAGCCCCAACAGGAACCTAACCATTGAGCAGAACACCTCTCCACCACCTGTGTAACACTGGGTAGGCCCCTTAACCTCTTGGTTTTCTTCAGTCCTCAGTTGTGAAAATGTGAGTGGTCTATGAATTTATATTTGGGGCAGGACAAGGTCGAGGAGAGTGTGTCTTTGCTTTTATTCTTCGAAACTGGTATGTCTTCCCTCTCTTCCCCATGGGTCCAAATCTCACTTGTCCTTCAGGCCCACTTCAAGGAGCCTTCTCTGATTCCCCAGGCACACAAATCTCTGCCTCTTAGGGTCAGTGCCATACAACCAAGATGTCTCTTACGTTAATCTTGCCTCTCAAGCCAATCTCAGAATGTGGGTCTGTCTTGCCCTCCTGGGAACCCTGGGGCTGTGCCAGCCCACCAGAACACCCCGCGTGGAGTGTCTACTAGACTAGGGCATGGGTGGGGAGGCCCGGGTGTGAGGGGCCAGGCAGCGTATTTCTGCCTCCCCCATGCTCTCTTCCACCAAACTGCCCCTCCTCCTGAAGCCTGCCCCTCAAGTCACAGGTTCCTTATATGACCTCACTGGGTACTGATGACCTCACAGGCCTTCTCACAGTTGCCATGGCAGGGAAACTATGCCAACGTGCTGCCCTCAGAGAAACTTCCCTGACAGTTCTCCACCAGATACCAATCTCTTTGGTTGTCTGAGAGAGAATGTCTGACCAGATCTTCTATATTTACTCTAACGTGCCCTCTGTTCCCTGTGACGGCAGTGCAGCAGGTACACTGAGATCGGGCATCTGTACAGGAGGCATGGTGTACACACAACCTCCCCTGGCTGCCACATGTTCCTGTGGGGCTTGCCGACCACTTACCCCTGAGCGCGTTCCCAGCTGTAAGTAATACCAGTGACCTGGGACACCTTCAGGCGCCCACAGTGCTCACTGCTGAGGACAAGTGAAAGGTCATCCCTGGAAAAGTGTGCAGGATGCTTCTGATCTTTATAAATGTAACCTTCCCCTTTGGGCTACAGGATGCTTCCATTCAGACCCTTTCCTGATTGGCCTCTTAGCAAAAGACAAGTGCATTCTTGTTGGCAAATGGTAAACGGAGCAGTTGGAGGAAGAGGGCCACTCTTGAACCGCACCTTCAAACACAGGCTCCCCTGTGCTGTCATGCAGACATCTATATCGGTCCCGTCAGACACATCCCATCCTGAGCTGCTGAGTACTAGGGGAGAGGGTGGTGCCATATTGATGGGAAGACCGGAAGAACCCAAAGGAGTGTTGAAGTGCTAATGAGACTGTAGGGCTGAGGAGATGGTGTCCCAGGAGGCTGGGTTGATGTGAGCCTAGTCTAGGTACGCAGAACGCGGTTCTAGGTCTCCTGATCACTCCGCCTCAGTATTTGGCCTTGTTCTAGTGTAGATAAAAGTATCACAGGGCTAGAGTTCAGTGTGGTCGAAACACGCAGTATAAATGGGGTCCAAGAGGGATTGACAAGGTGGGCGGGTTTTTAACCAATTTATATTAGATTATTTTTTTCCAAACCTTGAACGGCATTTCCATTAAAGCCTCAGAAGTGACAGACTGCAAGAAATGTTTTCTCTGTTGTGGAAGGCAGAGATGGAGAGGATCATGATTGCAATTACTTTCGGGTTCTCCTGTTTTCCCTGGAAACGGTGAAGAGACTTCCTCATGTGCTGTAGCCGTACGCTCTGGGAATTGCTTGGGCAGCCAGTGTCCCTTCTCTAGGGACTCATAGAGGTGATGGGCCAAGGCTGTGTTTTGGATGTCAAGTAGATTAAAGGTCTTCAGCCAGCAATTGGGAGAGACATGAGAGAGGGAAATTCTGGCAGGAGACTGTGTACAGCAGCAATGACTGACCACTTCTGATTTTCTTTGCAGCAGCAGTGGCTCCCATTTCTCCTCCTACCCCTGGTCACTACCATGTCCTCTAGTGAGGGTGTGGAGAAACGCAGTTGGGCTGGCATGGGGAGACATACTGCCTGGTTGGTGGCTACCGGGCCTACGGGCAGGTTCCTTTGGCCACGCCAGCGAAAGTGGAAGCAGAGAAGCCAGTCCCCAGACGTGCTCCCAAGAGGAAGCGCTCTCCAGAAAAGTCGGATGAAGACCTGGGTTGCCCCAATCCCCAAATCCGGCGATTGCAGCATTCAAGCAGTTTAGGACTAGAAGGTGCTTGGATTCTCCAGCAGGGTGGCCCAACCTCTGGGCGCATCCCCTCTGCACCAGCCCCAGTATACGAATGTCCCATCTTTGCTTTTTCAAGGTCGGCAACAAGGAGTCCCCTCCAAAATAAGGTCCCCTCTCATTGCCACCCTCTCAAAGGCTTCCCCCAATGTGGTTCCTTCCTGTGGGCCAGATCAGGCGAAGGGCAGAGTTGTCTCTTTCCTTCTCTGACTCGGGCAAAATCGTCTTCGTAACACCTCTTCACAGTGTTGACCATGTGTTTTACGGGGGCTGCTGCTGAGCCTTTATCTCATCCTTTCATGGTGGAGAGAGAGAGGATTAGAATGATTTTTACTTCTAGGGGAGAGGGGAGTGTAATGATTATGTTGTCATTTAGTATTATGTCCTTTGGACATGAACTTGTTTTGAATTTCATATTAAAATGGGCCCACCATTCCCACTTTGTGAGGTCATTCAGCACCCTCATTTTGCACCTTGAACATCTCTCTCAGTATCACTTGGAAATGCTTGAAATGGCATGAGCTTGTCCTCACATTCCTATCAGCTGTAAATGCGGAGCCCCAAGAGGAACCTAACCATTGAGCAGAACACCTCTCCACCACCTGTGTAACACTGGGTAGGCCCCTTAACCTCTTGGTTTTCTTCAGTCCTCAGTTGTGAAAATGTGAGTGGTCTATGAATTTATATTTGGGGCAGGACAAGGTCGAGGAGAGTGTGTCTTTGCTTTTATTCTTCGAAACTGGTATGTCTTCCCTCTCTTCCCCATGGGTCCAAATCTCACTTGTCCTTCAGGCCCACTTCAAGGAGCCTTCTCTGATTCCCCAGGCACACAAATCTCTGCCTCTTAGGGTCAGTGCCATACAACCAAGATGTCTCTTACGTTAATCTTGCCTCTCAAGCCAATCTCAGAATGTGGGTCTGTCTTGCCCTCCTGGGAACCCTGGGGCTGTGCCAGCCCACCAGAACACCCCGCGTGGAGTGTCTACTAGACTAGGGCATGGGTGGGGAGGCCCGGGTGTGAGGGGCCAGGCAGCGTATTTCTGCCTCCCCCATGCTCTCTTCCACCAAACTGCCCCTCCTCCTGAAGCCTGCCCCTCAAGTCACAGGTTCCTTATATGACCTCACTGGGTACTGATGACCTCACAGGCCTTCTCACAGTTGCCATGGCAGGGAAACTATGCCAACGTGCTGCCCTCAGAGAAACTTCCCTGACAGTTCTCCACCAGATACCAATCTCTTTGGTTGTCTGAGAGAGAATGTCTGACCAGATCTTCTATATTTACTCTAACGTGCCCTCTGTTCCCTGTGACGGCAGTGCAGCAGGTACACTGAGATCGGGCATCTGTACAGGAGGCATGGTGTACACACAACCTCCCCTGGCTGCCACATGTTCCTGTGGGGCTTGCCGACCACTTACACCTGAGCGCGTTCCCAGCTGTAAGTAATACCAGTGACCTGGGACACCTTCAGGCGCCCACAGTGCTCACTGCTGAGGACAAGTGAAAGGTCATCCCTGGAAAAGTGTGCAGGATGCTTCTGATCTTTATAAATGTAGCCTTCCCCTTTGGGCTACAGGATGCTTCCATTCAGACCCTTTCCTGATTGGCCTCTTAGCAAAAGACAAGTGCATTCTTGTTGGCAAATGGTAAACGGAGCAGTTGGAGGAAGAGGGCCACTCTTGAACCGCACCTTCAAACCCAGGCTCCCCTGTGCTGTCATGCAGACATCTATATCGGTCCCGTCAGACACATCCCATCCTGAGCTGCTGAGTACTAGGGGAGAGGGTGGTGCCATATTGATGGGAAGACCGGAAGAACCCAAAGGAGTGTTGAAGTGCTAATGAGACTGTAGGGCTGAGGAGATGGTGTCCCAGGAGGCTGGGTTGATGTGAGCCTAGTCTAGGTACGCAGAACGCGGTTCTAGGTCTCCTGATCACTCCGCCTCAGTATTTGGCCTTGTTCTAGTGTAGATAAAAGTATCACAGGGCTAGAGTTCAGTGTGGTCGAAACACGCAGTATAAATGGGGTCCAAGAGGGATTGACAAGGTGGGCGGGTTTTTAACCAATTTATATTAGATTATTTTTTTCCAAACCTTGAACGGCATTTCCATTAAAGCCTCAGAAGTGACAGACTGCAAGAAATGTTTTCTCTGTTGTGGAAGGCAGAGATGGAGAGGATCATGATTGCAATTACTTTCGGGTTCTCCTGTTTTCCCTGGAAACGGTGAAGAGACTTCCTCATGTGCTGTAGCCGTACGCTCTGGGAATTGCTTGGGCAGCCAGTGTCCCTTCTCTAGGGACTCATAGAGGTGATGGGCCAAGGCTGTGTTTTGGATGTCAAGTAGATTAAAGGTCTTCAGCCAGCAATTGGGAGAGACATGAGAGAGGGAAATTCTGGCAGGAGACTGTGTACAGCAGCAATGACTGACCACTTCTGATTTTCTTTGCAGCAGCAGTGGCTCCCATTTCTCCTCCTACCCCTGGTCACTACCATGTCCTCTAGTGAGGGTGTGGAGAAACGCAGTTGGGCTGGCATGGGGAGACATACTGCCTGGTTGGTGGCTACCGGGCCTACGGGCAGGTTCCTTTGGCCACGCCAGCGAAAGTGGAAGCAGAGAAGCCAGTCCCCAGACGTGCTCCCAAGAGGAAGCGCTCTCCAGAAAAGTCGGATGAAGACCTGGGTTGCCCCAATCCCCAAATCCGGCGATTGCAGCATTCAAGCAGTTTAGGACTAGAAGGTGCTTGGATTCTCCAGCAGGGTGGCCCAACCTCTGGGCGCATCCCCTCTGCACCAGCCCCAGTATACGAATGTCCCATCTTTGCTTTTTCAAGGTCGGCAACAAGGAGTCCCCTCCAAAATAAGGTCCCCTCTCATTGCCACCCTCTCAAAGGCTTCCCCCAATGTGGTTCCTTCCTGTGGGCCAGATCAGGCGAAGGGCAGAGTTGTCTCTTTCCTTCTCTGACTCGGGCAAAATCGTCTTCGTAACACCTCTTCACAGTGTTGACCATGTGTTTTACGGGGGCTGCTGCTGAGCCTTTATCTCATCCTTTCATGGTGGAGAGAGAGAGGATTAGAATGATTTTTACTTCTAGGGGAGAGGGGAGTGTAATGATTATGTTGTCATTTAGTATTATGTCCTTTGGACATGAACTTGTTTTGAATTTCATATTAAAATGGGCCCACCATTCCCACTTTGTGAGGTCATTCAGCACCCTCATTTTGCACCTTGAACATCTCTCTCAGTATCACTTGGAAATGCTTGAAATGGCATGAGCTTGTCCTCACATTCCTATCAGCTGTAAATGCGGAGCCCCAACAGGAACCTAACCATTGAGCAGAACACCTCTCCACCACCTGTGTAACACTGGGTAGGCCCCTTAACCTCTTGGTTTTCTTCAGTCCTCAGTTGTGAAAATGTGAGTGGTCTATGAATTTATATTTGGGGCAGGACAAGGTCGAGGAGAGTGTGTCTTTGCTTTTATTCTTCGAAACTGGTATGTCTTCCCTCTCTTCCCCATGGGTCCAAATCTCACTTGTCCTTCAGGCCCACTTCAAGGAGCCTTCTCTGATTCCCCAGGCACACAAATCTCTGCCTCTTAGGGTCAGTGCCATACAACCAAGCTGTCTCTTACGTTAATCTTGCCTCTCAAGCCAATCTCAGAATGTGGGTCTGTCTTGCCCTCCTGGGAACCCTGGGGCTGTGCCAGCCCACCAGAACACCCCGCGTGGAGTGTCTACTAGACTAGGGCATGGGTGGGGAGGCCCGGGTGTGAGGGGCCAGGCAGCGTATTTCTGCCTCCCCCATGCTCTCTTCCACCAAACTGCCCCTCCTCCTGAAGCCTGCCCCTCAAGTCACAGGTTCCTTATATGACCTCACTGGGTACTGATGACCTCACAGGCCTTCTCACAGTTGCCATGGCAGGGAAACTATGCCAACGTGCTGCCCTCAGAGAAACTTCCCTGACAGTTCTCCACCAGATACCAATCTCTTTGGTTGTCTGAGAGAGAATGTCTGACCAGATCTTCTATATTTACTCTAACGTGCCCTCTGTTCCCTGTGACGGCAGTGCAGCAGGTACACTGAGATCGGGCATCTGTACAGGAGGCATGGTGTACACACAACCTCCCCTGGCTGCCACATGTTCCTGTGGGGCTTGCCGACCACTTACACCTGAGCGCGTTCCCAGCTGTAAGTAATACCAGTGACCTGGGACACCTTCAGGCGCCCACAGTGCTCACTGCTGAGGACAAGTGAAAGGTCATCCCTTGAAAAGTGTGCAGGATGCTTCTGATCTTTATAAATGTAGCCTTCCCCTTTGGGCTACAGGATGCTTCCATTCAGACCCTTTCCTGATTGGCCTCTTAGCAAAAGACAAGTGCATTCTTGTTGGCAAATGGTAAACGGAGCAGTTGGAGGAAGAGGGCCACTCTTGAACCGCACCTTCAAACCCAGGCTCCCCTGTGCTGTCATGCAGACATCTATATCGGTCCCGTCAGACACATCCCATCCTGAGCTGCTGAGTACTAGGGGAGAGGGTGGTGCCATATTGATGGGAAGACCGGAAGAACCCAAAGGAGTGTTGAAGTGCTAATGAGACTGTAGGGCTGAGGAGATGGTGTCCCAGGAGGCTGGGTTGATGTGAGCCTAGTCTAGGTACGCAGAACGCGGTTCTAGGTCTCCTGATCACTCCGCCTCAGTATTTGGCCTTGTTCTAGTGTAGATAAAAGTATCACAGGGCTAGAGTTCAGTGTGGTCGAAACACGCAGTATAAATGGGGTCCAAGAGGGATTGACAAGGTGGGCGGGTTTTTAACCAATTTATATTAGATTATTTTTTTCCAAACCTTGAACGGCATTTCCATTAAAGCCTCAGAAGTGACAGACTGCAAGAAATGTTTTCTCTGTTGTGGAAGGCAGAGATGGAGAGGATCATGATTGCAATTACTTTCGGGTTCTCCTGTTTTCCCTGGAAACGGTGAAGAGACTTCCTCATGTGCTGTAGCCGTACGCTCTGGGAATTGCTTGGGCAGCCAGTGTCCCTTCTCTAGGGACTCATAGAGGTGATGGGCCAAGGCTGTGTTTTGGATGTCAAGTAGATTAAAGGTCTTCAGCCAGCAATTGGGAGAGACATGAGAGAGGGAAATTCTGGCAGGAGACTGTGTACAGCAGCAATGACTGACCACTTCTGATTTTCTTTGCAGCAGCAGTGGCTCCCATTTCTCCTCCTACCCCTGGTCACTACCATGTCCTCTAGTGAGGGTGTGGAGAAACGCAGTTGGGCTGGCATGGGGAGACATACTGCCTGGTTGGTGGCTACCGGGCCTACGGGCAGGTTCCTTTGGCCACGCCAGCGAAAGTGGAAGCAGAGAAGCCAGTCCCCAGACGTGCTCCCAAGAGGAAGCGCTCTCCAGAAAAGTCGGATGAAGACCTGGGTTGCCCCAATCCCCAAATCCGGCGATTGCAGCATTCAAGCAGTTTAGGACTAGAAGGTGCTTGGATTCTCCAGCAGGGTGGCCCAACCTCTGGGCGCATCCCCTCTGCACCAGCCCCAGTATACGAATGTCCCATCTTTGCTTTTTCAAGGTCGGCAACAAGGAGTCCCCTCCAAAATAAGGTCCCCTCTCATTGCCACCCTCTCAAAGGCTTCCCCCAATGTGGTTCCTTCCTGTGGGCCAGATCAGGCGAAGGGCAGAGTTGTCTCTTTCCTTCTCTGACTCGGGCAAAATCGTCTTCGTAACACCTCTTCACAGTGTTGACCATGTGTTTTACGGGGGCTGCTGCTGAGCCTTTATCTCATCCTTTCATGGTGGAGAGAGAGAGGATTAGAATGATTTTTACTTCTAGGGGAGAGGGGAGTGTAATGATTATGTTGTCATTTAGTATTATGTCCTTTGGACATGAACTTGTTTTGAATTTCATATTAAAATGGGCCCACCATTCCCACTTTGTGAGGTCATTCAGCACCCTCATTTTGCACCTTGAACATCTCTCTCAGTATCACTTGGAAATGCTTGAAATGGCATGAGCTTGTCCTCACATTCCTATCAGCTGTAAATGCGGAGCCCCAACAGGAACCTAACCATTGAGCAGAACACCTCTCCACCACCTGTGTAACACTGGGTAGGCCCCTTAACCTCTTGGTTTTCTTCAGTCCTCAGTTGTGAAAATGTGAGTGGTCTATGAATTTATATTTGGGGCAGGACAAGGTCGAGGAGAGTGTGTCTTTGCTTTTATTCTTCGAAACTGGTATGTCTTCCCTCTCTTCCCCATGGGTCCAAATCTCACTTGTCCTTCAGGCCCACTTCAAGGAGCCTTCTCTGATTCCCCAGGCACACAAATCTCTGCCTCTTAGGGTCAGTGCCATACAACCAAGCTGTCTCTTACGTTAATCTTGCCTCTCAAGCCAATCTCAGAATGTGGGTCTGTCTTGCCCTCCTGGGAACCCTGGGGCTGTGCCAGCCCACCAGAACACCCCGCGTGGAGTGTCTACTAGACTAGGGCATGGGTGGGGAGGCCCGGGTGTGAGGGGCCAGGCAGCGTATTTCTGCCTCCCCCATGCTCTCTTCCACCAAACTGCCCCTCCTCCTGAAGCCTGCCCCTCAAGTCACAGGTTCCTTATATGACCTCACTGGGTACTGATGACCTCACAGGCCTTCTCACAGTTGCCATGGCAGGGAAACTATGCCAACGTGCTGCCCTCAGAGAAACTTCCCTGACAGTTCTCCACCAGATACCAATCTCTTTGGTTGTCTGAGAGAGAATGTCTGACCAGATCTTCTATATTTACTCTAACGTGCCCTCTGTTCCCTGTGACGGCAGTGCAGCAGGTACACTGAGATCGGGCATCTGTACAGGAGGCATGGTGTACACACAACCTCCCCTGGCTGCCACATGTTCCTGTGGGGCTTGCCGACCACTTACACCTGAGCGCGTTCCCAGCTGTAAGTAATATCAGTGACCTGGGACACCTTCAGGCGCCCACAGTGCTCACTGCTGAGGACAAGTGAAAGGTCATCCCTGGAAAAGTGTGCAGGATGCTTCTGATCTTTATAAATGTAGCCTTCCCCTTTGGGCTACAGGATGCTTCCATTCAGACCCTTTCCTGATTGGCCTCTTAGCAAAAGACAAGTGCATTCTTGTTGGCAAATGGTAAACGGAGCAGTTGGAGGAAGAGGGCCACTCTTGAACCGCACCTTCAAACCCAGGCTCCCCTGTGCTGTCATGCAGACATCTATATCGGTCCCGTCAGACACATCCCATCCTGAGCTGCTGAGTACTAGGGGAGAGGGTGGTGCCATATTGATGGGAAGACCGGAAGAACCCAAAGGAGTGTTGAAGTGCTAATGAGACTGGAGGGCTGAGGAGATGGTGTCCCAGGAGGCTGGGTTGATGTGAGCCTAGTCTAGGTACGCAGAACGCGGTTCTAGGTCTCCTGATCACTCCGCCTCAGTATTTGGCCTTGTTCTAGTGTAGATAAAAGTATCACAGGTCTAGAGTTCAGTGTGGTCGAAACACGCAGTATAAATGGGGTCCAAGAGGGATTGACAAGGTGGGCGGGTTTTTAACCAATTTATATTAGATTATTTTTTTCCAAACCTTGAACGGCATTTCCATTAAAGCCTCAGAAGTGACAGACAGCAAGAAATGTTTTCTCTGTTGTGGAAGGCAGAGATGGAGAGGATCATGATTGCAATTACTTTCGGGTTCTCCTGTTTTCCCTGGAAACGGTGAAGAGACTTCCTCATGTGCTGTAGCCGTACGCTCTGGGAATTGCTTGGGCAGCCAGTGTCCCTTCTCTAGGGACTCATAGAGGTGATGGGCCAAGGCTGTGTTTTGGATGTCAAGTAGATTACAGGTCTTCAGCCAGCAATTGGGAGAGACATGAGAGAGGGAAATTCTGGCAGGAGACTGTGTACAGCAGCAATGACTGACCACTTCTGATTTTCTTTGCAGCAGCAGTGGCTCCCATTTCTCCTCCTACCCCTGGTCACTACCATGTCCTCTAGTGAGGGTGTGGAGAAACGCAGTTGGGCTGGCATGGGGAGACATACTGCCTGGTTGGTGGCTACCGGGCCTACGGGCAGGTTCCTTTGGCCACGCCAGCGAAAGTGGAAGCAGAGAAGCCAGTCCCCAGACGTGCTCCCAAGAGGAAGCGCTCTCCAGATGTGTCGGATGAAGACCTGGGTTGCCCCAATCCCCAAATCCGGCGATTGCAGCATTCAAGCAGTTTAGGACTAGAAGGTGCTTGGATTCTCCAGCAGGGTGGCCCAACCTCTGGGCGCATCCCCTCTGCACCAGCCCCAGTATACGAATGTCCCATCTTTGCTTTTTCAAGGTCGGCAACAAGGAGTCCCCTCCAAAATAAGGTCCCCTCTCATTGCCACCCTCTCAAAGGCTTCCCCCAATGTGGTTCCTTCCTGTGGGCCAGATCAGGCGAAGGGCAGAGTTGTCTCTTTCCTTCTCTGACTCGGGCAAAATCGTCTTCGTAACACCTCTTCACAGTGTTGACCATGTGTTTTACGGGGGCTGCTGCTGAGCCTTTATCTCATCCTTTCATGGTGGAGAGAGAGAGGATTAGAATGATTTTTATTTCTAGGGGAGAGGGGAGTGTAATGATTATGTTGTCATTTAGTATTATGTCCTTTGGACATGAACTTGTTTTGAATTTCATATTAAAATGGGCCCACCATTCCCACTTTGTGAGGTCATTCAGCACCCTCATTTTGCACCTTGAACATCTCTCTCAGTATCACTTGGAAATGCTTGAAATGGCATGAGCTTGTCCTCACATTCCTATCAGCTGTAAATGCGGAGCCCCAACAGGAACCTAACCATTGAGCAGAACACCTCTCCACCACCTGTGTAACACTGGGTAGGCCCCTTAACCTCTTGGTTTTCTTCAGTCCTCAGTTGTGAAAATGTGAGTGGTCTATGAATTTATATTTGGGGCAGGACAAGGTCGAGGAGAGTGTGTCTTTGCTTTTATTCTTCGAAACTGGTATGTCTTCCCTCTCTTCCCCATGGGTCCAAATCTCACTTGTCCTTCAGGCCCACTTCAAGGAGCCTTCTCTGATTCCCCAGGCACACAAATCTCTGCCTCTTAGGGTCAGTGCCATACAACCAAGCTGTCTCTTACGTTAATCTTGCCTCTCAAGCCAATCTCAGAATGTGGGTCTGTCTTGCCCTCCTGGGAACCCTAGGGCTGTGCCAGCCCACCAGAACACCCCGCGTGGAGTGTCTACTAGACTAGGGCATGGGTGGGGAGGCCCGGGTGTGAGGGGCCAGGCAGCGTATTTCTGCCTCCCCCATGCTCTCTTCCACCAAACTGCCCCTCCTCCTGAAGCCTGCCCCTCAAGTCACAGGTTCCTTATATGACCTCACTGGGTACTGATGACCTCACAGGCCTTCTCACAGTTGCCATGGCAGGGAAACTATGCCAACGTGCTGCCCTCAGAGAAACTTCCCTGACAGTTCTCCACCAGATACCAATCTCTTTGGTTGTCTGAGAGAGAATGTCTGACCAGATCTTCTATATTTACTCTAACGTGCCCTCTGTTCCCTGTGACGGCAGTGCAGCAGGTACACTGAGATCGGGCATCTGTACAGGAGGCATGGTGTACACACAACCTCCCCTGGCTGCCACATGTTCCTGTGGGGCTTGCCGACCACTTACACCTGAGCGCGTTCCCAGCTGTAAGTAATACCAGTGACCTGGGACACCTTCAGGCGCCCACAGTGCTCACTGCTGAGGACAAGTGAAAGGTCATCCCTGGAAAAGTGTGCAGGATGCTTCTGATCTTTATAAATGTAGCCTTCCCCTTTGGGCTACAGGATGCTTCCATTCAGACCCTTTCCTGATTGGCCTCTTAGCAAAAGACAAGTGCATTCTTGTTGGCAAATGGTAAACGGAGCAGTTGGAGGAAGAGGGCCACTCTTGAACCGCACCTTCAAACCCAGGCTCCCCTGTGCTGTCATGCAGACATCTATATCGGTCCCGTCAGACACATCCCATCCTGAGCTGCTGAGTACTAGGGGAGAGGGTGGTGCCATATTGATGGGAAGACCGGAAGAACCCAAAGGAGTGTTGAAGTGCTAATGAGACTGTAGGGCTGAGGAGATGGTGTCCCAGGAGGCTGGGTTGATGTGAGCCTAGTCTAGGTACGCAGAACGCGGTTCTAGGTCTCCTGATCACTCCGCCTCAGTATTTGGCCTTGTTCTAGTGTAGATAAAAGTATCACAGGGCTAGAGTTCAGTGTGGTCGAAACACGCAGTATAAATGGGGTCCAAGAGGGATTGACAAGGTGGGCGGGTTTTTAACCAATTTATATTAGATTATTTTTTTCCAAACCTTGAACGGCATTTCCATTAAAGCCTCAGAAGTGACAGACTGCAAGAAATGTTTTCTCTGTTGTGGAAGGCAGAGATGGAGAGGATCATGATTGCAATTACTTTCGGGTTCTCCTGTTTTCCCTGGAAACGGTGAAGAGACTTCCTCATGTGCTGTAGCCGTACGCTCTGGGAATTGCTTGGGCAGCCAGTGTCCCTTCTCTAGGGACTCATAGAGGTGATGGGCCAAGGCTGTGTTTTGGATGTCAAGTAGATTAAAGGTCTTCAGCCAGCAATTGGGAGAGACATGAGAGAGGGAAATTCTGGCAGGAGACTGTGTACAGCAGCAATGACTGACCACTTCTGATTTTCTTTGCAGCAGCAGTGGCTCCCATTTCTCCTCCTACCCCTGGTCACTACCATGTCCTCTAGTGAGGGTGTGGAGAAATGCAGTTGGGCTGGCATGGGGAGACATACTGCCTGGTTGGTGGCTACCGGGGATACGGGCAGGTTCCTTTGGCCACGCCAGCGAAAGTGGAAGCAGAGAAGCCAGTCCCCAGACGTGCTCCCAAGAGGAAGCGCTCTCCAGAAAAGTCGGATGAAGACCTGGGTTGCCCCAATCCCCAAATCCGGCGATTGCAGCATTCAAGCAGTTTAGGACTAGAAGGTGCTTGGATTCTCCAGCAGGGTGGCCCAACCTCTGGGCGCATCCCCTCTGCACCAGCCCCAGTATACGAATGTCCCATCTTTGCTTTTTCAAGGTCGGCAACAAGGAGTCCCCTCCAAAATAAGGTCCCCTCTCATTGCCACCCTCTCAAAGGCTTCCCCCAATGTGGTTCCTTCCTGTGGGCCAGATCAGGCGAAGGGCAGAGTTGTCTCTTTCCTTCTCTGACTCGGGCAAAATCGTCTTCGTAACACCTCTTCACAGTGTTGACCATGTGTTTTACGGGGGCTGCTGCTGAGCCTTTATCTCATCCTTTCATGGTGGAGAGAGAGAGGATTAGAATGATTTTTACTTCTAGGGAAGAGGGGAGTGTAATGATTATGTTGTCATTTAGTATTATGTCCTTTGGACATGAACTTGTTTTGAATTTCATATTAAAATGGGCCCACCATTCCCACTTTGTGAGGTCATTCAGCACCCTCATTTTGCACCTTGAACATCTCTCTCAGTATCACTTGGAAATGCTTGAAATGGCATGAGCTTGTCCTCACATTCCTATCAGCTGTAAATGCGGAGCCCCAACATGAACCTAACCATTGAGCAGAACACCTCTCCACCACCTGTGTAACACTGGGTAGGCCCCTTAACCTCTTGGTTTTCTTCAGTCCTCAGTTGTGAAAATGTGAGTGGTCTATGAATTTATATTTGGGGCAGGACAAGGTCGAGGAGAGTGTGTCTTTGCTTTTATTCTTCGAAACTGGTATGTCTTCCCTCTCTTCCCCATGGGTCCAAATCTCACTTGTCCTTCAGGCCCACTGCCAAGGAGCCTTCTCTGATTCCCCAGGCACACAAATCTCTGCCTCTTAGGGTCAGTGCCATACAACCAAGCTGTCTCTTACGTTAATCTGGCCTCTCAAGCCAATCTCAGAATGTGGGTCTGTCTTGCCCTCCTGGGAACCCTGGGGCTGTGCCAGCCCACCAGAACACCCCGCGTGGAGTGTCTACTAGGCTAGGGCATGGGTGGGGAGGCCCGGGTGTGAGGGGCCAGGCAGAGTATTTCTTCCTCTCCCCTGCTCTCCTCCACCAAACTGCCCCTCCTCCTGAAGCCTGCCCCTCAAGTCACAGGTTCCTTATATGACCTCACTGGGTACTGATGACCTCACAGGCCTTCTCACAGTTGCCATGGCAGGGTAACTATGCCAACGTGCTGCCCTCAGAGAAACTTCCCTGACAGTTCTCCACCAGATACCAATCTCTTTGGTTGTCTGAGAGAGAATGTCTGACCAGATCTTCTATATTTACTCTAACGTGTCCTCTGTTCCCTGTGAGGGCAGTGCAGCAGGTACACTGAGATCGGGCATCTGTACAGGAGGCATGGTGTACACACAACCTCCCCTGGCTGCCACAAGTTCCTGTGGGGCTTGCCGACCACTTACACCTGAGCGCGTTCCCAGCTGTAAGTAATACCAGTGACCTGGGACACCTTCAGGCGCCCACAGTGCTCACTGCTGAGGACAAGTGAAAGGTCATCCCTGGAAAAGTGTGCAGGATGCTTCTGATCTTTATAAATGTAGCCTTCCCCTTTGGGCTACAGGATGCTTCCATTCAGACCCTTTCCTGATTGGCCTCTTAGCAAAAGACAAGTGCATTCTTGTTGGCAAATGGTAAACGGAGCAGTTGGAGGAAGAGGGCCACTCTTGAACCGCACCTTCAAACGCAGGCTCCCCTGTGCTGTCATGCAGACATCTATATCGGTCCCGTCAGACACATCCCATCCTGAGCTGCTGAGTACTAGGGGAGAGGGTGGTGCCATATTGATGGGAAGACCGGAAGAACCCAAAGGGGTGTTGAAGTGCTAATGAGACTGGAGGGCTGAGGAGATGGTGTCCCAGGAGGCTGGGTTGATGTGAGCCTAGTCTAGGTACGCAGAACGCGGTTCTAGGTCTCCTGATCACTCTGCCTCAGTATTTGGCCTTCTTCTAGTCTAGGTAAAAGTATCACAGGGCTAGAGTTCAGTGTGGTCGAAACACGCAGTATAAATGGGGTCCAAGAGGGGTTGACAAGGTGGGCGGGTTTTTAACCAATTTATATTAGATTATATTTTTCCAAACCTTGAACGGCATTTCCATTAAAGCCTCAGAAGTGACAGACTGCAAGAAATGTTTTCTCTGTTGTGGAAGGCAGAGATGGAGAGGATCATGATTGCAATTACTTTCGGGTTCTCCTGTTTTCCCTGGAAACGGTGAAGAGACTTCCTCATGTGCTGTAGCCGTACGCTCTAGGAATTGCTTGGGCAGCCAGTGTCCCTTCTCTAGGGACTCATAGAGGGGATGGGCCAAGGCTGTGTTTTGGATGTCAAGTAGATTAAAGGTCTTCAGCCAGCAATTGGGAGAGACATGAGAGAGGGAAATTCTGGCAGGAGACTGTGTACAGCAGCAGTGACTGACCACTTCTGATTTTCTTTGCAGCAGCAGTGGCTCCCATTTCTCCTCCTAACCCTGGTCACTACCATGTCCTCTAGTGAGGGTGTGGAGAAACGCAGTTGGGCTGGCATGGGGAGACATACTGCCTGGTTGGTGGCTACCGGGCCTACGGGCAGGTTCCTTTGGCCACGCCAGCGAAAGTGGAAGCAGAGAAGCCAGTCCCCAGTCGTGTTCCCAAGAGGAAGCGCTCTCCAGAAAAGTGGGAGGAAGACCTGGGTTTCCCCAATCCCCAAATCCGGCGATTGCAGCATTGAAGCAGTTTAGGACTAGAAGGTGCTTGGATTCTCCAGCAGGGTGGCCCAACCTCAGGGCGCATCCCCTCTGCACCAGCCCCAGTATACGAATGTCCCATCTTTGCTTTTTCAAGGTCGGCAACAAGGAGTCCCCTCCAAAATAAGGTCCCCTCTCATTGCCACCCTCTCAAAGGCTTCCCCCAATGTGGTTCCTTCCTGTGGGCCAGATCAGGCGAAGGGCAGAGTTGTTTCTTTCCTTCTCTGACTCGGGGAAAATCGTCTTAGTAACACCTCTTCACAGTGTTGACCATGTGTTTTACGGGGGCTGCTGCTGAGCCTTTATCTCATCCTTTCATGTTGGGGAGAGAGAGGATTAGAATGATTTTTACTTCTAGGGGAGAGGGAAGTGTAATGATTATGTTGTCATTTAGTATTATGTCCTTTGGACATGAACTTGTTTTGAATTTCATATTAAAATGGGCCCACCATTCCCACTTTGTGAGGTCATTCAGCACGCTCATTTTGCACCTTGAACATCTCTCTCAGTATCACTTGGAAATGCTTGAAATGGCATGAGCTTGTCCTCACATTCCTATCAGCTGTAAATGCGGAGCCCCAACATGAACCTAACCATTGAGCAGAACACCTCTCCACCACCTGTGTAACACTGGGTAGGCCCCTTAACCTCTTGGTTTTCTTCAGTCCTCAGTTGTGAAAATGTGAGTGGTCTATGAACTTATATTTGGGGCAGGACAAGGTCGAGGAGAGTGTGTCTTTGCTTTTATTCTTCGAAACTGGTATGTCTTCCCTCTCTTCCCCATGGGTCCAAATCTCACTTGTCCTTCAGGCCCACTTCAAGGAGCCTTCTCTGATTCCCCAGGCACACAAATCTCTGCCTCTTAGGGTCATTGCCATACAACCAAGCTGTCTCTTACGTTAATCTTTTTTTTTTTTTTTTTTTTTTTTATATTCTGATCTTATTAGTTTGTTAATCATGAGATTATTATTATTATTTTTTATTTTATTTATTTGTTTTTGGCTGTGTTGGTTCTTTGTTTCTGTGCGAGGGTTTTCTCTAGTTGCGGCGAGCGGGGGCCACTCTTCATCGCGGTGCACGGGCCTCTCACTGTCGCGGCCTCTCTTGTTGTGGAGCACAGGCTCCAGACGCGCAGGCTCAGTAGTTGTGGCACACGGGCTCAGTTGCTCCGCAGCATGTGGGATCTTCCCAGACCAGGGCTCGAACCCGTGTCCCCTGCATTGGCAGGCAGACTCTCAACCAATGCGCCACCAGGGAAGCCCTCTTACGTTAATCTTGCCTCTCAAGCCAATCTCAGAATGTGGGTCTGTCTTGCCCTCCTGGGAACCCTGGGGCTGTGCCAGCCCACCAGAACACCCCGCGTGGAGTGTCTACTAGGCTAGGGCATGGGTGGGGAGGCCCGGGTGTGAGGGGCCAGGCAGAGTATTTCTGCCTCCCCCCTGCTCTCCTCCACCAAACTGCCCCTCCTCCTGAAGCCTGCCCCTCAAGTCACAGGTTCCTTATATGACCTCACTGGGTACTGATGACCTCACAGGCCTTCTCACAGTTGCCATGGCAGGGTAACTATGCCAACGTGCTGCCCTCAGAGAAACTTCCCTGACAGTTCTCCACCAGATACCAATCTCTTTGGTTGTCTGAGAGAGAATGTCTGACCAGATCTTCTATATTTACTCTAACGTGTCCTCTGTTCCCTGTGAGGGCAGTGCAGCAGGTACACTGAGATCGGGCATCTGTACAGGAGGCATGGTGTACACACAACCTCCCCTGGCTGCCACAAGTTCCTGTGGGGCTTGCCGACCACTTACACCTGAGCGCGTTCCCAGCTGTAAGTAATACCAGTGACCTGGGACACCTTCAGGCGCCCACAGTGCTCACTGCTGAGGACAAGTGAAAGGTCATCCCTGGAAAAGTGTGCAGGATGCTTCTGATCTTTATAAATGTAGCCTTCCCCTTTGGGCTACAGGATGCTTCCATTCAGACCCTTTCCTGATTGGCCTCTTAGCAAAAGACAAGTGCATTCTTGTTGGCAAATGGTAAACGGAGCAGTTGGAGGAAGAGGGCCACTCTTGAACCGCACCTTCAAACGCAGGCTCCCCTGTGCTGTCATGCAGACATCTATATCGGTCCCGTCAGACACATCCCATCCTGAGCTGCTGAGTACTAGGGGAGAGGGTGGTGCCATATTGATGGGAAGACCGGAAGAACCCAAAGGGGTGTTGAAGTGCTAATGAGACTGGAGGGCTGAGGAGATGGTGTCCCAGGAGGCTGGGTTGATGTGAGCCTAGTCTAGGTACGCAGAACGCGGTTCTAGGTCTCCTGATCACTCTGCCTCAGTATTTGGCCTTCTTCTAGTCTAGGTAAAAGTATCACAGGGCTAGAGTTCAGTGTGGTCGAAACACGCAGTATAAATGGGGTCCAAGAGGGGTTGACAAGGTGGGCGGGTTTTTAACCAATTTATATTAGATTATATTTTTCCAAACCTTGAACGGCATTTCCATTAAAGCCTCAGAAGTGACAGACTGCAAGAAATGTTTTCTCTGTTGTGGAAGGCAGAGATGGAGAGGATCATGATTGCAATTACTTTCGGGTTCTCCTGTTTTCCCTGGAAACGGTGAAGAGACTTCCTCATGTGCTGTAGCCGTACGCTCTAGGAATTGCTTGGGCAGCCAGTGTCCCTTCTCTAGGGACTCATAGAGGGGATGGGCCAAGGCTGTGTTTTGGATGTCAAGTAGATTAAAGGTCTTCAGCCAGCAATTGGGAGAGACATGAGAGAGGGAAATTCTGGCAGGAGACTGTGTACAGCAGCAGGGACTGACCACTTCTGATTTTCTTTGCAGCAGCAGTGGCTCCCATTTCTCCTCCTAACCCTGGTCACTACCATGTCCTCTAGTGAGGGTGTGGAGAAACGCAGTTGGGCTGGCATGGGGAGACATACTGCCTGGTTGGTGGCTACCGGGCCTACGGGCAGGTTCCTTTGGCCACGCCAGCGAAAGTGGAAGCAGAGAAGCCAGTCCCCAGTCGTGCTCCCAAGAGGAAGCGCTCTCCAGAAAAGTCGGAGGAAGACCTGGGTTTCCCCAATCCCCAAATCCGGCGATTGCAGCATTGAAGCAGTTTAGGACTAGAAGGTGCTTGGATTCTCCAGCAGGGTGGCCCAACCTCAGGGCGCATCCCCTCTGCACCAGCCCCAGTATACGAATGTCCCATCTTTGCTTTTTCAAGGTCGGCAACAAGGAGTCCCCTCCAAAATAAGGTCCCCTCTCATTGCCACCCTCTCAAAGGCTTCCCCCAATGTGGTTCCTTCCTGTGGGCCAGATCAGGCGAAGGGCAGAGTTGTTTCTTTCCTTCTCTGACTCGGGGAAAATCGTCTTAGTAACACCTCTTCACAGTGTTGACCATGTGTTTTACGGGGGCTGCTGCTGAGCCTTTATCTCATCCTTTCATGTTGGGGAGAGAGAGGATTAGAATGATTTTTACTTCTAGGGGAGAGGGAAGTGTAATGATTATGTTGTCATTTAGTATTATGTCCTTTGGACATGAACTTGTTTTGAATTTCATATTAAAATGGGCCCACCATTCCCACTTTGTGAGGTCATTCAGCACCCTCATTTTGCACCTTGAACATCTCTCTCAGTATCACTTGGAAATGCTTGAAATGGCATGAGCTTGTCCTCACATTCCTATCAGCTGTAAATGCG
Organism: Balaenoptera acutorostrata; assembly: GCF_949987535.1. Lineage (NCBI taxonomy): Eukaryota > Metazoa > Chordata > Mammalia > Artiodactyla > Balaenopteridae > Balaenoptera > Balaenoptera acutorostrata. The sequence continues at coordinate 77,309,794 of NC_080074.1, forward strand.
GAGCCCCAACATGAACCTAACCATTGAGCAGAACACCTCTCCACCACCTGTGTAACACTGGGTAGGCCCCTTAACCTCTTGGTTTTCTTCAGTCCTCAGTTGTGAAAATGTGAGTGGTCTATGAACTTATATTTGGGGCAGGACAAGGTCGAGGAGAGTGTGTCTTTGCTTTTATTCTTCGAAACTGGTATGTCTTCCCTCTCTTCCCCATGGGTCCAAATCTCACTTGTCCTTCAGGCCCACTTCAAGGAGCCTTCTCTGATTCCCCAGGCACACAAATCTCTGCCTCTTAGGGTCATTGCCATACAACCAAGCTGTCTCTTACGTTAATCTTTTTTTTTTTTTTTTTTTTTTATATTCTGATCTTATTAGTTTGTTAATCATGAGATTATTATTATTATTTTTTATTTTATTTATTTGTTTTTGGCTGCGTTGGTTCTTTGTTTCTGTGCGAGGGTTTTCTCTAGTTGCGGCGAGCGGGGGCCACTCTTCATCGCGGTGCACGGGCCTCTCACTGTCGCGGCCTCTCTTGTTGTGGAGCACAGGCTCCAGACGCGCAGGCTCAGTAGTTGTGGCACACGGGCTCAGTTGCTCCGCAGCATGTGGGATCTTCCCAGACCAGGGCTCGAACCCGTGTCCCCTGCATTGGCAGGCAGACTCTCAACCAATGCGCCACCAGGGAAGCCCTCTTACGTTAATCTTGCCTCTCAAGCCAATCTCAGAATGTGGGTCTGTCTTGCCCTCCTGGGAACCCTGGGGCTGTGCCAGCCCACCAGAACACCCCGCGTGGAGTGTCTACTAGGCTAGGGCATGGGTGGGGAGGCCCGGGTGTGAGGGGCCAGGCAGAGTATTTCTGCCTCCCCCCTGCTCTCCTCCACCAAACTGCCCCTCCTCCTGAAGCCTGCCCCTCAAGTCACAGGTTCCTTATATGACCTCACTGGGTACTGATGACCTCACAGGCCTTCTCACAGTTGCCATGGCAGGGTAACTATGCCAACGTGCTGCCCTCAGAGAAACTTCCCTGACAGTTCTCCACCAGATACCAATCTCTTTGGTTGTCTGAGAGAGAATGTCTGACCAGATCTTCTATATTTACTCTAACGTGTCCTCTGTTCCCTGTGAGGGCAGTGCAGCAGGTACACTGAGATCGGGCATCTGTACAGGAGGCATGGTGTACACACAACCTCCCCTGGCTGCCACAAGTTCCTGTGGGGCTTGCCGACCACTTACACCTGAGCGCGTTCCCAGCTGTAAGTAATACCAGTGACCTGGGACACCTTCAGGCGCCCACAGTGCTCACTGCTGAGGACAAGTGAAAGGTCATCCCTGGAAAAGTGTGCTGGATGCTTCTGATCTTTATAAATGTAGCCTTCCCCTTTGGGCTACAGGATGCTTCCATTCAGACCCTTTCCTGATTGGCCTCTTAGCAAAAGACAAGTGCATTCTTGTTGGCAAATGGTAAACGGAGCAGTTGGAGGAAGAGGGCCACTCTTGAACCGCACCTTCAAACGCAGGCTTCCCTGTGCTGTCATGCAGACATCTATATCGGTCCCGTCAGACACATCCCATCCTGAGCTGCTGAGTACTAGGGGAGAGGGTGGTGCCATATTGATGGGAAGACCGGAAGAACCCAAAGGAGTGTTGAAGTGCTAATGAGACTGGAGGGCTGAGGAGATGGTGTCCCAGGAGGCTGGGTTGATGTGAGCCTAGTCTAGGTATGCAGAACGCGGTTCTAGGTCTCCTGATCACTCTGCCTCAGTATTTGGCCTTCTTCTAGTCTAGATAAAAGTATCACAGGGCTAGAGTTCAGTGTGGTCGAAACACGCAGTATAAATGGGGTCCAAGAGGGGTTGACAAGGTGGGCGGGTTTTTAACCAATTTATATTAGATTATTTTTTTCCAAACCTTGAACGGCATTTCCTTTAAAGCCTCAGAAGTGACAGACTGCAAGAAATGTTTTCTCTGTTGTGCAAGGCAGAGATGGAGAGGATTATGATTGCAATTACTTTCGGGTTCTCCTGTTTTCCCTGGAAACGGTGAAGAGACTTCCTCATGTGCTGTAGCCGTACGCTCTAGGAATTGCTTGGGCAGCCAGTGTCCCTTCTGTAGGGACTCAGAGAGGTGATGGGCCAAGGCTGTGTTTTGGATGTCAAGTAGATTAAAGGTCTTCAGCCAGCAATTGGGAGAGACATGAGAGAGGGAAATTCTGGCAGGAGACTGTGTACAGCAGCAGTGACTGACCACTTCTGATTTTCTTTGCAGCAGCAGTGGCTCCCATTTCTCCTCCTACCCCTGGTCACTACCATGTCCTCTAGTGAGGGTGTGGAGAAACGCAGTTGGGCTGGCATGGGGAGACATACTGCCTGGTTGGTGGCTACCGGGCCTACGGGCAGGTTCCTTTGGCCACGCCAGCGAAAGTGGAAGCAGAGAAGCCAGTCCCCAGACGTGCTCCCAAGAGGAAGCGCTCTCCAGAAGTGTCGGATGAAGACCTGGGTTGCCCCAATCCCCAAATCCGGCGATTGCAGCATTCAAGCAGTTTAGGACTAGAAGGTGCTTGGATTCTCCAGCAGGGTGGCCCAACCTCTGGGCGCATCCCCTCTGCACCAGCCCCAGTATACGAATGTCCCATCTTTGCTTTTTCAAGGTCGGCAACAAGGAGTCCCCTCCAAAATAAGGTCCCCTCTCATTGCCACCCTCTCAAAGGCTTCCCCCAATGTGGTTCCTTCCTGTGGGCCAGATCAGGCGAAGGGCAGAGTTGTCTCTTTCCTTCTCTGACTCGGGCAAAATCGTCTTAGTAACACCTCTTCACAGTGTTGACCATGTGTTTTACGGGGGCTGCTGCTGAGCCTTTATCTCATCCTTTCATGGTGGAGAGAGAGAGGATTAGAATGATTTTTACTTCTAGGGGAGAGGGGAGTGTAATAATTATGTTGTCATTTAGTATTATGTCCTTTGGACATGAACTTGTTTTGAATTTCATATTAAAATGGGCCCACCATTCCCACTTTGTGAGGTCATTCAGCACCCTCATTTTGCCCCTTGAACATCTCTCTCAGTATCACTTGGATATGCTTGGAATGGCATGAGCTTGTCCTCACATTCCTATCAGCTGTAAATGCGGAGCCCCAACATGAACCTAACCATTGAGCGGAACACCTCTCCACCACCTGTGTAACACTGGGTAGGCCCCTTAACCTCTTGGTTTTCTTCAGTCCTCAGTTGTGAAAATGTGAGTGGTCTATGAATTTATATTTGGGGCAGGACAAGGTCGAGGAGAGTGTGTCTTTGCTTTTATTCTTCGAAACTGGTATGTCTTCCCTCTCTTCCCCATGGGTCCAAATCTCACTTGTCCTTCAGGCCCACTGCCAAGGAGCCTTCTCTGATTCCCCAGGCACACAAATCTCTGCCTCTTAGGGTCAGTGCCATACAACCAAGCTGTCTCTTACGTTAATCTGGCCTCTCAAGCCAATCTCAGAATGTGGGTCTGTCTTGCCCTCCTGGGAACCCTGGGGCTGGGCCAGCCCACCAGAACACCCCGCGTGGAGTGTCTACTAGGCTAGGGCATGGGTGGGGAGGCCCGGGTGTGAGGGGCCAGGCAGAGTATTTCTGCCTCCCCCCTGCTCTCCTCCACCAAACTGCCCCTCCTCCTGAAGCCTGCCCCTCAAGTCACAGGTTCCTTATATGACCTCACTGGGTACTGATGACCTCACAGGCCTTCTCACAGTTGCCATGGCAGGGTAACTATGCCAACGTGCTGCCCTCAGAGAAACTTCCCTGACAGTTCTCCACCAGATACCAATCTCTTTGGTTGTCTGAGAGAGAATGTCTGACCAGATCTTCTATATTTACTCTAACGTGTCCTCTGTTCCCTGTGAGGGCAGTGCAGCAGGTACACTGAGATCGGGCATCTGTACAGGAGGCATGGTGTACACACAACCTCCCCTGGCTGCCACATGTTCCTGTGGGGCTTGCCGACCACTTACACCTGAGCGCATTCCCAGCTGTAAGTAATACCAGTGACCTGGGACACCTTCAGGCGCCCTCAGTGCTCACTGCTGAGGACAAGTGAAAGGTCATCCCTGGAAAAGTGTGCAGGATGCTTCTGATCTTTATAAATATAGCCTTCCCCTTTGGGCTACAGGATGCTTCCATTCAGACCCTTTCCTGATTGGCCTCTTAGCAAAAGACAAGTGCATTCTTGTTGGCAAATGGTAAACGGAGCAGTTGGAGGAAGAGGGCCACTCTTGAACCGCACCTTCAAACCCAGGCTCCCCTGTGCTGTCATGCAGACATCTATATCGGTCCCGTCAGACACATCCCATCCTGAGCTGCTGAGTACTAGGGGAGAGGGTGGGGCCATATTGATGGGAAGACCGGAAGAACCCAAAGGAGTGTTGAAGTGCTAATGAGACTGGAGGGCTGAGGAGATGGTGTCCCAGGAGGCTGGGTTGATGTGAGCCTAGTCTAGGTACGCAGAACGCGGTTCTAGGTCTCCTGATCACTCTGCCTCAGTATTTGGCCTTCTTCTAGTCTAGATAAAAGTATCACAGGGCTAGAGTTCAGTGTGGTCGAAACAGGCAGTATAAATGGGGTCCAAGAGGGATTGACAAGGTGGGCGGGTTTTTAACCAATTTATATTAGATTATTTTTTTCCAAACCTTGAACAGCATTTCCATTAAAGCCTCAGAAGTGACAGAGTGCAAGAAATGTTTTCTCTGTTGTGGAAGGCAGAGATGGAGAGGATCATGATTGCAATTACTTTCGGGTTCTCCTGTTTTGCCTGGAAACGGTGAAGAGACTTCCTCATGTGCTGTAGCCGTACGCTCTAGGAATTGCTTGGGCAGCCAGTGTCCCTTCTCTAGGGACTCCTAGAGGTGATGGGCCAAGGCTGTGTTTTGGATGTCAAGTAGATTAAAGGTCTTCAGCCAGCAATTGGGAGAGACATGAGAGAGGGAAATTCTGGCAGGAGACTGTGTACAGCAGCAGGGACTGACCACTTCTGATTTTCTTTGCAGCAGCAGTGGCTCCCATTTCTCCTCCTACCCCTGGTCACTACCATGTCCTCTAGTGAGGGTGTGGAGAAACGCAGTTGGGCTGGCATGGGGAGACATACTGCCTGGTTGGGGGATACCGGGCCTACGGGCAGGTTCCTTTGGCCACGCCAGCGAAAGTGGAAGCAGAGAAGCCAGTCCCCAGACGTGCTCCCAAGAGGAAGCGCTCTCCAGAAAAGTCGGATGAAGACCTGGGTTGCCCCAATCCCCAAATCCGGCGATTGCAGCATTCAAGCAGTTTAGGACTAGAAGGTGCTTGGATTCTCCAGCAGGGTGGCCCAACCTCTGGGCGCATCCCCTCTCCACCAGCCCCAGTATACGAATGTCCCATCTTTGCTTTTTCAAGGTCGGCAACAAGGAGTCCCCTCCAAAATAAGGTCCCCTCTCATTGCCACCCTCTCAAAGGCTTCCCCCAATGTGGTTCCTTCCTGTGGGCCAGATCAGGCGAAGGGCAGAGTTGTCTCTTTCCTTCTCTGACTCGGGCAAAATCGTCTTAGTAAGACCTCTTCACAGTGTTGACCATGTGTTTTACGGGGGCTGCTTCTGAGCCTTTATCTCATCCTTTCATGGTGGAGAGAGAGAGGATTAGAATGATTTTTACTTCTAGGGGAGAGGGGAGTGTAATGATTATGTTGTCATTTAGTATTATGTCCTTTGGACATGAACTTGTTTTGAATTTCATATTAAAATGGGCCCACCATTCCCACTTTGTGAGGTCATTCAGCACGCTCATTTTGCACCTTGAACATCTCTCTCAGTATCACTTGGAAACGCTTGAAATGGCATGAGCTTGTCCTCACATTCCTATCAGCTGTAAATGCGGAGCCGCAACATGAACCTAACCATTGAGCAGAACACCTCTCCACCACCTGTGTAACACTGGGTAGGCCCCTTAACCTCTTGGTTTTCTTCAGTCCTCAGTTGTGAAAATGTGAGTGGTCTATGAATTTATATTTGGGGCAGGACAAGGTCGAGGAGAGTGTGTCTTTGCTTTTATTCTTCGAAACTGGTATGTCTTCCCTCTCTTCCCCATGGGTCCAAATCTCACTTTTCCTTCAGGCCCACTTCAAGGAGCCTTCTCTGATTCCCCAGGCACACAAATCTCTGCCTCTTAGGGTCATTGCCATACAACCAAGCTGTCTCTTACGTTAATCTTTTTTTTTTTTTTTTATATATTCTGATTTATTAGTTTGTTAATCATGAGATTATTATTTTTTTTTTTTATTTTATTTATTTGTTTTTGGCTGTGTTGGTTCTTTGTTTCTGTGCGAGGGCTTTCTCTAGTTGCGGCGAGCGGGGGCCATTCTTCATCGCGGTGCACGGGCCTCTCACTGTCGCGGCCTCTCTTTTTGCGGAGCACAGGCTCCAGACGCGCAGGCTCAGTAGTTGTGGCACACGGGCTCAGTTGCTCCGCAGCATGTGGGATCTTCCCAGACCAGGGCTCGAACCCGTGTCCCCTGCATTGGCAGGCAGACTCTCAACCACTGCGCCACCAGGGAAGCCCTCTTACGTTAATCTTGCCTCTCAAGCCAATCTCAGAATGTGGGTCTGTCTTGCCCTCCTGGGAACCCTGGGGCTGTGCCAGCCCACCAGAACACCCCGCGTGGAGTGTCTACTAGACTAGGGCATGGGTGGGGAGGCCCGGGTGTGAGGGGCCAGGCAGAGTATTTCTGCCTCCCCCCTGCTCTCCTCCACCAAACTGCCCCTCCTCCTGAAGCCTGCCCCTCAAGTCACAGGTTCCTTATATGACCTCACTGGGTACTGATGACCTCACAGGCCTTCTCACAGTTGCCATGGCAGGGTAACTATGCCAACGTGCTGCCCTCAGAGAAACTTCCCTGACAGTTCTCCACCAGATACCAATCTCTTTGGTTGTCTGAGAGAGAATGTCTGACCAGATCTTCTATATTTACTCTAACGTGTCCTCTGTTCCCTGTGAGGGCAGTGCAGCAGGTACACTGAGATCGGGCATCTGTACAGGAGGCATGGTGTACACACAACCTCCCCTGGCTGCCACAAGTTCCTGTGGGGCTTGCCGACCACTTACACCTGAGCGCATTCCCAGCTGTAAGTAATACCAGTGACCTGGGACACCTTCAGGCGCCCACAGTGCTCACTGCTGAGGACAAGTGAAAGGTCATCCCTGGAAAAGTGTGCAGGATGCTTCTGATCTTTATAAATGTAGCCTTCCCCTTTGGGCTACAGGATGCTTCCATTCAGACCCTTTCCTGATTGGCCTCTTAGCAAAAGACAAGTGCATTCTTGTTGGCAAATGGTAAACGGAGCAGTTGGAGGAAGAGGGCCACTCTTGAACCGCACCTTCAAACCCAGGCTCCCCTGTGCTGTCATGCAGACATCTATATCGGTCCCGTCAGACACATCCCATCCTGAGCTGCTGAGTACTAGGGGAGAGGGTGGTGCCATATTGATGGGAAGACCGGAAGAACCCAAAGGAGTGTTGAAGTGCTAATGAGACTGGAGGGCTGAGGAGATGGTGTCCCAGGAGGCTGGTTTGATGTGAGCCTAGTCTAGGTACGCAGAACGCGGTTCTAGGTCTCCTGATCACTCTGCCTCAGTATTTGGCCTTCTTCTAGTCTAGATAAAAGTACCACAGGGCTAGAGTTCAGTGTGGTCGAAACACGCAGTATAAATGGGGTCCAAGAGGGGTTGACAAGGTGGGCGGGTTTTTAACCAATTTATATTAGATTATTTTTTTCCAAACCTTGAACGGCATTTCCATTAAAGCCTCAGAAGTGACAGACTGCAAGAAATGTTTTCTCTGTTGTGGAAGGCAGAGATGGAGAGGATTATGATTGCAATTACTTTCGGGTTCTCCTGTTTTCCCTGGAAACGGTGAAGAGACTTCCTCATGTGCTGTAGCCGTACGCTCTAGGAATTGCTTGGGCAGCCAGTGTCCCTTCTGTAGGGACTCAGAGAGGTGATGGGCCAAGGCTGTGTTTTGGATGTCAAGTAGATTAAAGGTCTTCAGCCAGCAATTGGGAGAGACATGAGAGAGGGAAATTCTGGCAGGAGACTGTGTACAGCAGCAGTGACTGACCACTTCTGATTTTCTTTGCAGCAGCAGTGGCTCCCATTTCTCCTCCTACCCCTGGTCACTACCATGTCCTCTAGTGAGGGTGTGGAGAAACGCAGTTGGGCTGGCATGGGGAGACATACTGCCTGGTTGGTGGCTACCGGGCCTACGGGCAGGTTCCTTTGGCCACGCCAGCGAAAGTGGAAGCAGAGAAGCCAGTCCCCAGACGTGCTCCCAAGAGGAAGCGCTCTCCAGAAGTGTCGGATGAAGACCTGGGTTGCCCCAATCCCCAAATCCGGCGATTGCAGCATTCAAGCAGTTTAGGACTAGAAGGTGCTTGGATTCTCCAGCAGGGTGGCCCAACCTCTGGGCGCATCCCCTCTGCACCAGCCCCAGTATACGAATGTCCCATCTTTGCTTTTTCAAGGTCGGCAACAAGGAGTCCCCTCCAAAATAAGGTCCCCTCTCATTGCCACCCTCTCAAAGGCTTCCCCCAATGTGGTTCCTTCCTGTGGGCCAGATCAGGCGAAGGGCAGAGTTGTCTCTTTCCTTCTCTGACTCGGGCAAAATCGTCTTCGTAACACCTCTTCACAGTGTTGACCATGTGTTTTACGGGGGCTGCTGCTGAGCCTTTATCTCATCCTTTCATGGTGGAGAGAGAGAGGATTAGAATGATTTTTACTTCTAGGGGAGAGGGGAGTGTAATGATTATGTTGTCATTTAGTATTATGTCCTTTGGACATGAACTTGTTTTGAATTTCATATTAAAATGGGCCCACCATTCCCACTTTGTGAGGTCATTCAGCACCCTCATTTTGCACCTTGAACATCTCTCTCAGTATCACTTGGAAATGCTTGAAATGGCATGAGCTTGTCCTCACATTCCTATCAGCTGTAAATGCGGAGCCCCAACAGGAACCTAACCATTGAGCAGAACACCTCTCCACCACCTGTGTAACACTGGGTAGGCCCCTTAACCTCTTGGTTTTCTTCAGTCCTCAGTTGTGAAAATGTGAGTGGTCTATGAATTTATATTTGGGGCAGGACAAGGTCGAGGAGAGTGTGTCTTTGCTTTTATTCTTCGAAACTGGTATGTCTTCCCTCTCTTCCCCATGGGTCCAAATCTCACTTGTCCTTCAGGCCCACTTCAAGGAGCCTTCTCTGATTCCCCAGGCACACAAATCTCTGCCTCTTAGGGTCAGTGCCATACAACCAAGCTGTCTCTTACGTTAATCTGGCCTCTCAAGCCAATCTCAGAATGTGGGTCTGTCTTGCCCTCCTGGGAACCCTGGGGCTGTGCCAGCCCACCAGAACACCCCGCCTGGAGTGTCTATTAGACTAGGGCATGGGTGTGGAGGCCCGGGTGTGAGGGGTCAGGCAGAGTATTTCTGCCTCCCCCCTGCTCTCCTCCACCAAACTGCCCCTCCTCCTGAAGCCTGCCCCTCAAGTCACAGGTTCCTTATATGACCTCACTGGGTACTGATGACCTCACAGGCCTTCTCACAGTTGCCATGGCAGGGTAACTATGCCAACGTGCTGCCCTCAGAGAAACTTCCCTGACAGTTCTCCACCAGATACCAATCTCTTTGGTTGTCTGAGAGAGAATGTCTGACCAGATCTTCTATATTTACTCTAACGTGTCCTCTGTTCCCTGTGAGGGCAGTGCAGCAGGTACACTGAGATCGGGCATCTGTACAGGAGGCATGGTGTACACACAACCTCCCCTGGCTGCCACATGTTCCTGTGGGGCTTGCCGACCACTTACACCTGGGCGCGTTCCCAGCTGTAAGTAATACCAGTGACCTGGGACACCTTCAGGCGCCCACAGTGCTCACTGCTGAGGACAAGTGAAAGGTCATCCCTGGAAAAGTGTGCAGGATGCTTCTGATCTTTATAAATGTAGCCTTCCCCTTTGGGCTACAGGATGCTTCCATTCAGACCCTTTCCTGATTGGCCTCTTAGCAAAAGACAAGTGCATTCTTGTTGGCAAATGGTAAACGGAGCAGTTGGAGGAAGAGGGCCACTCTTGAACCGCACCTTCAAACCCAGGCTCCCCTGTGCTGTCATGCAGACATCTATATCGGTCCCGTCAGACACATCCCATCCTGAGCTGCTGAGTACTAGGGGAGAGGGTGGTGCCATATTGATGGGAAGACCGGAAGAACCCAAAGGAGTGTTGAAGTGCTAATGAGACTGGAGGGCTGAGGAGATGGTGTCCCAGGAGGCTGGGTTGATGTGAGCCTAGTCTAGGTACGCAGAACGCGGTTCTAGGTCTCCTGATCACTCTGCCTCAGTATTTGGCCTTGTTCTAGTCTAGATAAATGTATCACAGGGCTAGAGTTCAGTGTGGTCGAAACACGCAGTATAAATGGGGTCCAAGAGGGATTGCCAAGGTGGGTGGGTTTTTAACCAATTTATATTAGATTATTTTTTTCCAAACCTTGAACGGCATTTCCATTAAAGCCTCAGAAGTGACAGACTGCAAGAAATGTTTTCTCTGTTGTGGAAGGCAGAGATGGAGAGGATCATGATTGCAATTACTTTCGGGTTCTCCTGTTTTGCCTAGAAACGGTGAAGAGACTTCCTCATGTGCTGTAGCCGTACGCTCTAGGAAATGCTTGGGCAGCCAGTGTCCCTTCTCTAGGGACTCCTAGAGGTGATGGGCCAAGGCTGTGTTTTGGATGTCAAGTAGATTAAAGGTCTTCAGCCAGCAATTGGGAGAGACATGAGAGAGGGAAATTCTGGCAGGAGACTGTGTACAGCAGCAGTGACTGACCACTTCTGATTTTCTTTGCAGCAGCAGTGGCTCCCATTTATCCTCCTACCCCTGGTCACTACCATGTCCTCTAGTGAGGGTGTGGAGAAACGCAGTTGGGCTGGCATGGGGAGACATACTGCCTGGTTGGTGGCTACCGGGCCTACGGGCAGGTTCCTTTGGCCACGCCAGCGAAAGTGGAAGCAGAGAAGCCAGTCCCCAGACGTGCTCCCAAGAGGAAGCGCTCTCCAGAAAAGTCGGATGAAGACCTGGGTTGCCCCAATCCCCAAATCCGGCGATTGCAGCATTCAAGCAGTTTAGGACTAGAAGGTGCTTGGATTCTCCAGCAGGGTGGCCCAACCTCTGGGCGCATCCCCTCTGCACCAGCCCCAGTATACGAATGTCCCATCTTTGCTTTTTCAAGGTCGGCAACAAGGAGTCCCCTCCAAAATAAGGTCCCCTCTCATTGCCACCCTCTCAAAGGCTTCCCCCAATGTGGTTCCTTCCTGTGGGCCAGATCAGGCGAAGGGCAGAATTGTCTCTTTCCTTCTCTGACTCGGGCAAAATCGTCTTAGTAAGACCTCTTCACAGTGTTGACCATGTGTTTTACGGGGGCTGCTGCTGAGCCTTTATCTCATCCTTTCATGGTGGAGAGAGAGAGGATTAGAATGAGTTTTACTTCTAGGGGAGAGGGGAGTGTAATGATTATGTTGTCATTTAGTATTATGTCCTTTGGACATGAACTTGTTTTGAATTTCATATTAAAATGGGCCCACCATTCCCACTTTGTGAGGTCATTCAGCACGCTCATTTTGCACCTTGAACATCTCTCTCAGTATCACTTGGAAATGCTTGAAATGGCATGAGCTTGTCCTCACATTCCTATCAGCTGTAAATGCGGATCCCCAACATGAACCTAACCATTGAGCAGAACACCTCTCCACCACCTGTGTAACACTGGGTAGGCCCCTTAACCTCTTGGATTTCTTCAGTCCTCAGTTGTGAAAATGTGAGTGGTCTATGAATTTATATTTGGGGCAGGACAAGGTCGAGGAGAGTGTGTCTTTGCTTTTATTCTTCGAAACTGGTATGTCTTCCCTCTCTTCCCCATGGGTCCAAATCTCACTTGTCCTTCAGGCCCACTGCCAAGGAGCCTTCTCTGATTCCCCAGGCACACAAATCTCTGCCTCTTAGGGTCAGTGCCATACAACCAAGCTGTCTCTTACGTTAATCTGGCCTCTCAAGCCAATCTCAGAATGTGGGTCTGTCTTGCCCTCCTGGGAACCCTGGGGCTGTGCCAGCCCACCAGAACACCCCGCGTGGAGTGTCTACTAGGCTAGGGCATGGGTGGGGAGGCCCGGGTGTGAGGGGCCAGGCAGAGTATTTCTTCCTCCCCCCTGCTCTCCTCCACCAAACTGCCCCTCCTCCTGAAGCCTGCCCCTCAAGTCACAGGTTCCTTATATGACCTCACTGGGTACTGATGACCTCACAGGCCTTCTCACAGTTGCCATGGCAGGGTAACTATGCCAACGTGCTGCCCTCAGAGAAACTTCCCTGACAGTTCTCCACCAGATACCAATCTCTTTGGTTGTCTGAGAGAGAATGTCTGACCAGATCTTCTATATTTACTCTAACGTGTCCTCTGTTCCCTGTGAGGGCAGTGCAGCAGGTACACTGAGATCGGGCATCTGTACAGGAGGCATGGTGTACACACAACCTCCCCTGGCTGCCACAAGTTCCTGTGGGGCTTGCCGACCACTTACACCTGAGCGCGTTCCCAGCTGTAAGTAATACCAGTGACCTGGGACACCTTCAGGCGCCCACAGTGCTCACTGCTGAGGACAAGTGAAAGGTCATCCCTGGAAAAGTGTGCAGGATGCTTCTGATCTTTATAAATGTAGCCTTCCCCTTTGGGCTACAGGATGCTTCCATTCAGACCCTTTCCTGATTGGCCTCTTAGCAAATGACAAGTGCATTTTTGTTGGCAAATGGTAAACGCAGCAGTTGGAGGAAGAGGGCCACTCTTGAACCGCACCTTCAAACCCGGGCTCCCCTGTGCTGTCATGCAGACATCTATATCGGTCTCCTCAGACACATCCCATCCTGAGCTGCTGAGTACTAGGGGAGAGGGTGGTGCCATATTGATGGGAAGACCGGAAGAACCCAAAGGGGTGTTGAAGTGCTAATGAGACTGGAGGGCTGAGGAGATGGTGTCCCAGGAGGCTGGGTTGATGTGAGCCTAGTCTAGGTACGCAGAACGCGGTTCTAGGTCTCCTGATCACTCTGCCTCAGTATTTGGCCTTCTTCTAGTCTAGATAAAAGTATCACAGGGCTAGAGTTCAGTGTGGTCGAAACACGCAGTATAAATGGGGTCCAAGAGGGGTTGACAAGGTGGGCGGGTTTTTAACCAATTTATATTAGATTATTTTTTTCTAAACCTTGAACGGCATTTCCATTAAAGCCTCAGAAGTGACAGACTGCAAGAAATGTTTTCTCTGTTGTGGAAGGCAGAGATGGAGAGGATCATGATTGCAATTACTTTCGGGTTCTGCTGTTTTCCCTGGAAACGGTGAAGAGACTTCCTCATATGCTGTAGCCGTACGGTCTGGGAATTGCTTGGGCAGCCAGTGTCCCTTCTCTAAGGACTCATAGAGGTGATGGGCCAAGGCTGTGTTTTGGATGTCAAGTAGATTAAAGGTCTTCAGCCAGCAATTGGGAGAGACATGAGAGAGGGAAATTCTGGCAGGAGACTGTGTACATCAGCAGGGACTGACCACTTCTGATTTTCTTTGCAGCAGCAGTGGCTCCCATTTCTCCTCCTAACCCTGGTCACTACCATGTCCTCTAGTGAGGGTGTGGAGAAACGCAGTTGGGCTGGCATGGGGAGACATACTGCCTGGTTGGTGGCTACCGGGCCTACGGGCAGGTTCCTTTGGCCACGCCAGCGAAAGTGGAAGCAGAGAAGCCAGTCCCCAGTCGTGCTCCCAAGAGGAAGCGCTCTCCAGAAAAGTCGGATGAAGACCTGGGTTGCCCCAATCCCCAAATCCGGCGATTGCAGCATGGAAGCAGTTTAGGACTAGAAGGTGCTTGGATTCTCCAGCAGGGTGGCCCAACCTCAGGGCGCATCCCCTCTACACCAGCCCCAGTATACGAATGTCCCATCTTTGCTTTTTCAAGGTCGGCAACAAGGAGTCCACTCCAAAATAAGGTACCCTCTCATTGCCACCCTCTCAAAGGCTTCCCCCAATGTGGTTCCTTCCTGTGGGCCAGATCAGGCGAAGGGCAGAGTTGTCTCTTTCCTTCTCTGACTCGGGCAAAATCGTCTTAGTAACACCTCTTCACAGTGTTGACCATGTGTTTTACGGGGGCTGCTGCTGAGCCTTTATCTCATCCTTTCATGGTGGAGAGAGAGAGGATTAGAATGATTTTTACTTCTAGGGGAGAGGGGAGTGTAATGACTATGTTGTCATTTAGTATTATGTCCTTTGGACATGAACTTGTTTTGAATTTCATATTAAAATGGGCCCACCATTCCCACTTTGTGAGGTCATTCAGCACCCTCATTTTGCACCTTGAACATCTCTCTCAGTATCACTTGGAAATGCGTGAAATGGCATGAGCTTGTCCTCACATTCCTATCAGCTGTAAATGCGGAGCCCCAACATGAACCTAACCATTGAGCAGAACACCTCTCCACCACCTGTGTAACACTGGGTAGGCCCCTTAACCTCTTGGTTTTCTTCAGTCCTCAGTTGTGAAAATGTGAGTGGTCTATGAACTTATATTTGGGGCAGGACAAGGTCGAGGAGAGTGTGTCTTTGCTTTTATTCTTCGAAACTGGTATGTCTTCCCTCTCTTCCCCATGGGTCCAAATCTCACTTGTCCTTCAGGCCCACTTCAAGGAGCCTTCTCTGATTCCCCAGGCACACAAATCTCTGCCTCTTAGGGTCATTGCCATACAACCAAGCTGTCTCTTACGTTAATCTTTTTTTTTTTTTTTTTTTTTATATTCTGATCTTATTAGTTTGTTAATCTTGAGATTATTATTATTATTTTTTATTTTATTTATTTGTTTTTGGCTGTGTTGGTTCTTTGTTTCTGTGCGAGGGTTTTCTCTAGTTGCGGCGAGCGGGGGCCACTCTTCATCGCGGTGCACGGGCCTCTCACTGTCGCGGCCTCTCTTGTTGTGGAGCACAGGCTCCAGACGCGCAGGCTCAGTAGTTGTGGCACACGGGCTCAGTTGCTCCGCAGCATGTGGGATCTTCCCAGACCAGGGCTCGAACCCGTGTCCCCTGCATTGGCAGGCAGACTCTCAACCAATGCGCCACCAGGGAAGCCCTCTTACGTTAATCTTGCCTCTCAAGCCAATCTCAGAATGTGGGTCTGTCTTGCCCTCCTGGGAACCCTGGGGCTGTGCCAGCCCACCAGAACACCCCGCGTGCAGTGTCTACTAGACTAGGGCATGGGTGGGGAGGCCCGGGTGTGAGGGGCCAGGCAGAGTATTTCTGCCTCCCCCCTGCTCTCCTCCACCAAACTGCCCCTCCTCCTGAAGCCTGCCCCTCAAGTCACAGGTTCCTTATATGACCTCACTGGGTACTGATGACCTCACAGGCCTTCTCACAGTTGCCATGGCAGGGTAACTATGCCAACGTGCTGCCCTCAGAGAAACTTCCCTGACAGTTCTCCACCAGATACCAATCTCTTTGTTTGTCTGAGAGAGAATGTCTGACCAGATCTTCTATATTTACTCTAACGTGTCCTCTGTTCCCTGTGAGGGCAGTGCAGCAGGTACACTGAGATCGGGCATCTGTACAGGAGGCATGGTGTACACACAACCTCCCCTGGCTGCCACATGTTCCTGTGGGGCTTGCCGACCACTTACACCTGGGCGCGTTCCCAGCTGTAAGTAATACCAGTGACCTGGGACACCTTCAGGCGCCCACAGTGCTCACTGCTGAGGACAAGTGAAAGGTCATCCCTGGAAAAGTGTGCAGGATGCTTCTGATCTTTATAAATGTAGCCTTCCCCTTTGGGCTACAGGATGCTTCCATTCAGACCCTTTCCTGATTGGCCTCTTAGCAAAAGACAAGTGCATTCTTGTTGGCAAATGGTAAACGGAGCAGTTGGAGGAAGAGGGCCACTCTTGAACCGCACCTTCAAACCCAGGCTCCCCTGTGCTGTCATGCAGACATCTATATCGGTCCCGTCAGACACATCCCATCCTGAGCTGCTGAGTACTAGGGGAGAGGGTGGTGCCATATTGATGGGAAGACCGGAAGAACCCAAAGGAGTGTTGAAGTGCTAATGAGACTGGAGGGCTGAGGAGATGGTGTCCCAGGAGGCTGGGTTGATGTGAGCCTAGTCTAGGTACGCAGAACGCGGTTCTAGGTCTCCTGATCACTCTGCCTCAGTATTTGGCCTTGTTCTAGTCTAGATAAATGTATCACAGGGCTAGAGTTCAGTGTGGTCGAAACACGCAGTATAAATGGGGTCCAAGAGGGATTGCCAAGGTGGGTGGGTTTTTAACCAATTTATATTAGATTATTTTTTTCCAAACCTTGAACGGCATTTCCATTAAAGCCTC
The DNA here is from genome assembly GCF_949987535.1 of Balaenoptera acutorostrata. Lineage (NCBI taxonomy): Eukaryota > Metazoa > Chordata > Mammalia > Artiodactyla > Balaenopteridae > Balaenoptera > Balaenoptera acutorostrata. The sequence continues at coordinate 77,326,218 of NC_080074.1, forward strand.
AGAAGTGACAGACTGCAAGAAATGTTTTCTCTGTTGTGGAAGGCAGAGATGGAGAGGATCATGATTGCAATTACTTTCGGGTTCTCCTGTTTTGCCTAGAAACGGTGAAGAGACTTCCTCATGTGCTGTAGCCGTACGCTCTAGGAAATGCTTGGGCAGCCAGTGTCCCTTCTCTAGGGACTCCTAGAGGTGATGGGCCAAGGCTGTGTTTTGGATGTCAAGTAGATTAAAGGTCTTCAGCCAGCAATTGGGAGAGACATGAGAGAGGGAAATTCTGGCAGGAGACTGTGTACAGCAGCAGTGACTGACCACTTCTGATTTTCTTTGCAGCAGCAGTGGCTCCCATTTATCCTCCTACCCCTGGTCACTACCATGTCCTCTAGTGAGGGTGTGGAGAAACGCAGTTGGGCTGGCATGGGGAGACATACTGCCTGGTTGGTGGCTACCGGGCCTACGGGCAGGTTCCTTTGGCCACGCCAGCGAAAGTGGAAGCAGAGAAGCCAGTCCCCAGACGTGCTCCCAAGAGGAAGCGCTCTCCAGAAAAGTCGGATGAAGACCTGGGTTGCCCCAATCCCCAAATCCGGCGATTGCAGCATTCAAGCAGTTTAGGACTAGAAGGTGCTTGGATTCTCCAGCAGGGTGGCCCAACCTCTGGGCGCATCCCCTCTGCACCAGCCCCAGTATACGAATGTCCCATCTTTGCTTTTTCAAGGTCGGCAACAAGGAGTCCCCTCCAAAATAAGGTCCCCTCTCATTGCCACCCTCTCAAAGGCTTCCCCCAATGTGGTTCCTTCCTGTGGGCCAGATCAGGCGAAGGGCAGAATTGTCTCTTTCCTTCTCTGACTCGGGCAAAATCGTCTTAGTAAGACCTCTTCACAGTGTTGACCATGTGTTTTACGGGGGCTGCTGCTGAGCCTTTATCTCATCCTTTCATGGTGGAGAGAGAGAGGATTAGAATGAGTTTTACTTCTAGGGGAGAGGGGAGTGTAATGATTATGTTGTCATTTAGTATTATGTCCTTTGGACATGAACTTGTTTTGAATTTCATATTAAAATGGGCCCACCATTCCCACTTTGTGAGGTCATTCAGCACGCTCATTTTGCACCTTGAACATCTCTCTCAGTATCACTTGGAAATGCTTGAAATGGCATGAGCTTGTCCTCACATTCCTATCAGCTGTAAATGCGGATCCCCAACATGAACCTAACCATTGAGCAGAACACCTCTCCACCACCTGTGTAACACTGGGTAGGCCCCTTAACCTCTTGGATTTCTTCAGTCCTCAGTTGTGAAAATGTGAGTGGTCTATGAATTTATATTTGGGGCAGGACAAGGTCGAGGAGTGTGTGTCTTTGCTTTTATTCTTCGAAACTGGTATGTCTTCCCTCTCTTCCCCATGGGTCCAAATCTCACTTGTCCTTCAGGCCCACTGCCAAGGAGCCTTCTCTGATTCCCCAGGCACACAAATCTCTGCCTCTTAGGGTCAGTGCCATACAACCAAGCTGTCTCTTACGTTAATCTGGCCTCTCAAGCCAATCTCAGAATGTGGGTCTGTCTTGCCCTCCTGGGAACCCTGGGGCTGTGCCAGCCCACCAGAACACCCCGCGTGGAGTGTCTACTAGGCTAGGGCATGGGTGGGGAGGCCCGGGTGTGAGGGGCCAGGCAGAGTATTTCTTCCTCCCCCCTGCTCTCCTCCACCAAACTGCCCCTCCTCCTGAAGCCTGCCCCTCAAGTCACAGGTTCCTTATATGACCTCACTGGGTACTGATGACCTCACAGGCCTTCTCACAGTTGCCATGGCAGGGTAACTATGCCAACGTGCTGCCCTCAGAGAAACTTCCCTGACAGTTCTCCACCAGATACCAATCTCTTTGGTTGTCTGAGAGAGAATGTCTGACCAGATCTTCTATATTTACTCTAACGTGTCCTCTGTTCCCTGTGAGGGCAGTGCAGCAGGTACACTGAGATCGGGCATCTGTACAGGAGGCATGGTGTACACACAACCTCCCCTGGCTGCCACAAGTTCCTGTGGGGCTTGCCGACCACTTACACCTGAGCGCGTTCCCAGCTGTAAGTAATACCAGTGACCTGGGACACCTTCAGGCGCCCACAGTGCTCACTGCTGAGGACAAGTGAAAGGTCATCCCTGGAAAAGTGTGCAGGATGCTTCTGATCTTTATAAATGTAGCCTTCCCCTTTGCGCTACAGGATGCTTCCATTCAGACCCTTTCCTGATTGGCCTCTTAGCAAATGACAAGTGCATTTTTGTTGGCAAATGGTAAACGCAGCAGTTGGAGGAAGAGGGCCACTCTTGAACCGCACCTTCAAACCCGGGCTCCCCTGTGCTGTCATGCAGACATCTATATCGGTCTCCTCAGACACATCCCATCCTGAGCTGCTGAGTACTAGGGGAGAGGGTGGTGCCATATTGATGGGAAGACCGGAAGAACCCAAAGGGGTGTTGAAGTGCTAATGAGACTGGAGGGCTGAGGAGATGGTGTCCCAGGAGGCTGGGTTGATGTGAGCCTAGTCTAGGTACGCAGAACGCGGTTCTAGGTCTCCTGATCACTCTGCCTCAGTATTTGGCCTTCTTCTAGTCTAGATAAAAGTATCACAGGGCTAGAGTTCAGTGTGGTCGAAACACGCAGTATAAATGGGGTCCAAGAGGGGTTGACAAGGTGGGCGGGTTTTTAACCAATTTATATTAGATTATTTTTTTCTAAACCTTGAACGGCATTTCCATTAAAGCCTCAGAAGTGACAGACTGCAAGAAATGTTTTCTCTGTTGTGGAAGGCAGAGATGGAGAGGATCATGATTGCAATTACTTTCGGGTTCTGCTGTTTTCCCTGGAAACGGTGAAGAGACTTCCTCATGTGCTGTAGCCGTACGGTCTGGGAATTGCTTGGGCAGCCAGTGTCCCTTCTCTAAGGACTCATAGAGGTGATGGGCCAAGGCTGTGTTTTGGATGTCAAGTAGATTAAAGGTCTTCAGCCAGCAATTGGGAGAGACATGAGAGAGGGAAATTCTGGCAGGAGACTGTGTACATCAGCAATGACTGACCACTTCTGATTTTCTTTGCAGCAGCAGTGGCTCCCATTTCTCCTCCTAACCCTGGTCACTACCATGTCCTCTAGTGAGGGTGTGGAGAAACGCAGTTGGGCTGGCATGGGGAGACATACTGCCTGGTTGGTGGCTACCGGGCCTACGGGCAGGTTCCTTTGGCCACGCCAGCGAAAGTGGAAGCAGAGAAGCCAGTCCCCAGTCGTGCTCCCAAGAGGAAGCGCTCTCCAGAAAAGTCGGATGAAGACCTGGGTTGCCCCAATCCCCAAATCCGGCGATTGCAGCATGGAAGCAGTTTAGGACTAGAAGGTGCTTGGATTCTCCAGCAGGGTGGCCCAACCTCAGGGCGCATCCCCTCTACACCAGCCCCAGTATACGAATGTCCCATCTTTGCTTTTTCAAGGTCGGCAACAAGGAGTCCACTCCAAAATAAGGTCCCCTCTCATTGCCACCCTCTCAAAGGCTTCCCCCAATGTGGTTCCTTCCTGTGGGCCAGATCAGGCGAAGGGCAGAGTTGTCTCTTTCCTTCTCTGACTCGGGCAAAATCGTCTTAGTAACACCTCTTCACAGTGTTGACCATGTGTTTTACGGGGGCTGCTGCTGAGCCTTTATCTCATCCTTTCATGGTGGAGAGAGAGAGGATTAGAATGATTTTTACTTCTAGGGGAGAGGGGAGTGTAATGACTATGTTGTCATTTAGTATTATGTCCTTTGGACATGAACTTGTTTTGAATTTCATATTAAAATGGGCCCACCATTCCCACTTTGTGAGGTCATTCAGCACCCTCATTTTGCACCTTGAACATCTCTCTCAGTATCACTTGGAAATGCGTGAAATGGCATGAGCTTGTCCTCACATTCCTATCAGCTGTAAATGCGGAGCCCCAACATGAACCTAACCATTGAGCAGAACACCTCTCCACCACCTGTGTAACACTGGGTAGGCCCCTTAACCTCTTGGTTTTCTTCAGTCCTCAGTTGTGAAAATGTGAGTGGTCTATGAACTTATATTTGGGGCAGGACAAGGTCGAGGAGAGTGTGTCTTTGCTTTTATTCTTCGAAACTGGTATGTCTTCCCTCTCTTCCCCATGGGTCCAAATCTCACTTGTCCTTCAGGCCCACTTCAAGGAGCCTTCTCTGATTCCCCAGGCACACAAATCTCTGCCTCTTAGGGTCATTGCCATACAACCAAGCTGTCTCTTACGTTAATCTTTTTTTTTTTTTTTTTTTTTATATTCTGATCTTATTAGTTTGTTAATCATGAGATTATTATTATTATTTTTTATTTTATTTATTTGTTTTTGGCTGTGTTGGTTCTTTGTTTCTGTGCGAGGGTTTTCTCTAGTTGCGGCGAGCGGGGGCCACTCTTCATCGCGGTGCACGGGCCTCTCACTGTCGCGGCCTCTCTTGTTGTGGAGCACAGGCTCCAGACGCGCAGGCTCAGTAGTTGTGGCACACGGGCTCAGTTGCTCCGCAGCATGTGGGATCTTCCCAGACCAGGGCTCGAACCCGTGTCCCCTGCATTGGCAGGCAGACTCTCAACCAATGCGCCACCAGGGAAGCCCTCTTACGTTAATCTTGCCTCTCAAGCCAATCTCAGAATGTGGGTCTGTCTTGCCCTCCTGGGAACCCTGGGGCTGTGCCAGCCCACCAGAACACCCCGCGTGGAGTGTCTACTAGACTAGGGCATGGGTGGGGAGGCCCGGGTGTGAGGGGCCAGGCAGAGTATTTCTGCCTCCCCCCTGCTCTCCTCCACCAAACTGCCCCTCCTCCTGAAGCCTGCCCCTCAAGTCACAGGTTCCTTATATGACCTCACTGGGTACTGATGACCTCACAGGCCTTCTCACAGTTGCCATGGCAGGGTAACTATGCCAACGTGCTGCCCTCAGAGAAACTTCCCTGACAGTTCTCCACCAGATACCAATCTCTTTGGTTGTCTGAGAGAGAATGTCTGACCAGATCTTCTATATTTACTCTAACGTGTCCTCTGTTCCCTGTGAGGGCAGTGCAGCAGGTACACTGAGATCGGGCATCTGTACAGGAGGCATGGTGTACACACAACCTCCCCTGGCTGCCACAAGTTCCTGTGGGGCTTGCCGACCACTTACACCTGAGCGCATTCCCAGCTGTAAGTAATACCAGTGACCTGGGACACCTTCAGGCGCCCACAGTGCTCACTGCTGAGGACAAGTGAAAGGTCATCCCTGGAAAAGTGTGCAGGATGCTTCTAATCTTTATAAATGTAGCCTTCCCCTTTGGGCTACAGGATGCTTCCATTCAGACCCTTTCCTGATTGGCCTCTTAGCAAAAGACAAGTGCATTCTTGTTGGCAAATGGTAAACGGAGCAGTTGGAGGAAGAGGGCCACTCTTGAACCGCACCTTCAAACGCAGGCTCCCCTGTGCTGTCATGCAGACATCGATATCGGTCCCGTCAGACACATCCCATCCTGAGCTGCTGAGTACTAGGGGAGAGGGTGGTGCCATATTGATGGGAAGGCCGGAAGAACCCAAAGGGGTGTTGAAGTGCTAATGAGACTGGAGGGCTGAGGAGATGGTGTCCCAGGAGGCTGGGTTGATGTGAGCCTAGTCTAGGTACGCAGAACGCGGTTCTAGGTCTCCTGATCACTCTGCCTCAGTATTTGGCCTTCTTCTAGTCTAGATAAAAGTATCACAGGGCTAGAGTTCAGTGTGGTCGAAACACGCAGTATAAATGGGGTCCAAGAGGGGTTGACAAGGTGGGCGGGTTTTTAACTAATTTATATTAGATTATTTTTTTCCAAACCTTGAACGGCATTTCCATTAAAGCCTCAGAAGTGACAGATTGCAAGAAATGTTTTCTCTGTTATGGAAGGCAGAGATGGAGAGGATCATTATTGCAATTACTTTCGGGTTCTCCTGTTTCCCCTGGAAACGGTGAAGAGACTTCCTCATGTGCTGTAGCCGTACGCTCTGGGAATTGCTTGGGCAGCCAGTGTCCCTTCTCTAGGGACTCATAGAGGTGATGGGCCAAGGCTGTGTTTTGGATGTCAAGTAGATTAAAGGTCTTCAGCCAGCAATTGAGAGAGACATGAGAGAGGGAAATTCTGGCAGGAGACTGTGTACAGCAGCAGTGACTGACCACTTCTGATTTTCTTTGCAGCAGCAGTGGCTCCCATTTCTCCTCCTACCCCTGGTCACTACCATGTCCTCTAGTGAGGGTGTGGAGAAACGCAGTTGGGCTGGCATGGGGAGACATACTGCCTGGTTGGTGGCTACCGGGCCTACGGGCAGGTTCCTTTGGCCACGCCAGCGAAAGTGGAAGCAGAGAAGCCAGTCCCCAGACGTGCTCCCAAGAGGAAGCGCTCTCCAGAAAAGTCGGATGAAGACCTGGGTTGCCCCAATCCCCAAATCCGGCGATTGCAGCATTGAAGCAGTTTAGGACTAGAAGGTGCTTGGATTCTCCAGCAGGGTGGCCCAACCTCAGGGCGCATCCCCTCTGCACCAGCCCCAGTATACGAATGTCCCATCTTTGCTTTTTCAAGGTCGGCAACAAGGAGTCCCCTCCAAAATAAGGTCCCCTCTCATTGCCACCCTCTCAAAAGCTTCCCCCTATGTGGTTCCTTCCTGTGGGTCAGATCAGGCGAAGGGCAGAGTTGTCTCTTTCCTTCTCTGACTCGGGCAGAATCGTCTTAGTAACACCTCTTCACAGTGTTGACCATGTGTTTTACGGGGGCTGCTGCTGAGCCTTTATCTCATCCTTTCATGTTGGGGAGAGAGAGGATTAGAATGATTTTTACTTCTAGGGGAGAGGGGAGTGTAATGATTATGTTGTCGTTTAGTATTATGTCCTTTGGACATGAACTTGTTTTGAATTTCATATTAAAATGGGCCCACCATTCCCCCTTTGTGAGGTCATTCAGCACCCTCATTTTGCACCTTGAACATCTCTCTCAGTATCACTTGGAAATGCTTGAAATGGCATGAGCTTGTCCTCACATTCCTATCAGCTGTAAATGCGGAGCCCCAACATGAACCTAACCATTGAGCAGAACACCTCTCCACCACCTGTGTAACACTGGGTAGGCCCCTTAACCTCTTGGTTTTCTTCAGTCCTCAGTTGTGAAAATGTGAGTGGTCTATGAACTTATATTTGGGGCAGGACAAGGTCGAGGAGAGTGTGTCTTTGCTTTTATTCTTCGAAACTGGTATGTCTTCCCTCTCTTCCCCATGGGTCCAAATCTCACTTGTCCTTCAGGCCCACTTCAAGGAGCCTTCTCTGATTCCCCAGGCACACAAATCTCTGCCTCTTAGGGTCATTGCCATACAACCAAGCTGTCTCTTACGTTAATCTTTTTTTTTTTTTTTTTTTTTATATTCTGATCTTATTAGTTTGTTAATCATGAGATTATTATTATTATTTTTTATTTTATTTATTTGTTTTTGGCTGTGTTGGTTCTTTGTTTCTGTGCGAGGGTTTTCTCTAGTTGCGGCGAGCGGGGGCCACTCTTCATCGCGGTGCACGGGCCTCTCACTGTCGCGGCCTCTCTTGTTGTGGAGCACAGGCTCCAGACGCGCAGGCTCAGTAGTTGTGGCACACGGGCTCAGTTGCTCCGCAGCATGTGGGATCTTCCCAGACCAGGGCTCGAACCCGTGTCCCCTGCATTGGCAGGCAGACTCTCAACCAATGCGCCACCAGGGAAGCCCTCTTACGTTAATCTTGCCTCTCAAGCCAATCTCAGAATGTGGGTCTGTCTTGCCCTCCTGGGAACCCTGGGGCTGTGCCAGCCCACCAGAACACCCCGCGTGGAGTGTCTACGAGGCTAGGGCATGGGTGGGGAGGCCCGGGTGTGAGGGGCCAGGCAGAGTATTTCTGCCTCCCCCCTGCTCTCCTCCACCAAACTGCCCCTCCTCCTGAAGCCTGCCCCTCAAGTCACAGGTTCCTTATATGACCTCACTGGGTACTGATGACCTCACAGGCCTTCTCACAGTTGCCATGGCAGGGTAACTATGCCAACGTGCTGCCCTCAGAGAAACTTCCCTGACAGTTCTCCACCAGATACCAATCTCTTTGGTTGTCTGAGAGAGAATGTCTGACCAGATCTTCTATATTTACTCTAACGTGTCCTCTGTTCCCTGTGAGGGCAGTGCAGCAGGTACACTGAGACCGGGCATCTGTACAGGAGGCATGGTGTACACACAACCTCCCCTGGCTGCCACATGTTCCTCTGGGGCTTGCCGACCACTTACACCTGAGCGCGTTCCCAGCTGTAAGTAATACCAGTGACCTGGGACACCTTCAGGCGCCCACAGTGCTCACTGCTGAGGACAAGTGAAAGGTCATCCCTGGAAAAGTGTGCAGGATGCTTCTGATCTTTATAAATGTAGCCTTCCCCTTTGGGCTACAGGATGCTTCCATTCAGACCCTTTCCTGATTGGCCTCTTAGCAAAAGACAAGTGCATTCTTGTTGGCAAATGTTAAACGGAGCAGTTGGAGGAAGAGGGCCACTCTTGAACCGCACCTTCAAACGCAGGCTCCCCTGTGCTGTCATGCAGACATCGATATCGGTCCCGTCAGACACATCCCATTCTGAGCTGCTGAGTATTAGGGGAGAGGGTGGTGCCATATTGATGGGAAGACCGGAAGAACCCAAAGGGGTGTTGAAGTGCTAATGAGACTGGAGGGCTGAGGAGATGGTGTCCGAGGAGGCTGGGTTGATGTGAGCCTAGTCTAGGTACGCAGAACGCGGTTCTAGGTCTCCTGATCACACTGCCTCAGTATTTGGCCTTCTTCTAGTCTAGATAAAAGTATCACAGGGCTAGAGTTCAGTGTGGTCGAAACACGCAGTATAAATGGGGTCCAAGAGGGGTTGACAAGGTGGGCGGGTTTTTAACCAATTTATATTAGATTATTTTTTTCCAAACCTTGAACGGCATTTCCATTAAAGCCTCAGAAGTGACAGACTGCAAGAAATGTTTTCTCTGTTGTGGAAGGCAGAGATGGAGAGGATTATGATTGCAATTACTTTCGGGTTCTCCTGTTTTCCCTGGAAACGGTGAAGAGACTTCCTCATGTGCTGTAGCCGTACGCTCTAGGAATTGCTTGGGCAGCCAGTGTCCCTTCTGTAGGGACTCAGAGAGGTGATGGGCCAAGGCTGTGTTTTGGATGTCAAGTAGATTAAAGGTCTTCAGCCAGCAATTGGGAGAGACATGAGAGAGGGAAATTCTGGCAGGAGACTGTGTACAGCAGCAGTGACTGACCACTTCTGATTTTCTTTGCAGCAGCAGTGGCTCCCATTTCTCCTCCTACCCCTGGTCACTACCATGTCCTCTAGTGAGGGTGTGGAGAAACGCAGTTGGGCTGGCATGGGGAGACATACTGCCTGGTTGGTGGCTACCGGGCCTACGGGCAGGTTCCTTTGGCCACGCCAGCGAAAGTGGAAGCAGAGAAGCCAGTCCCCAGACGTGCTCCCAAGAGGAAGCGCTCTCCAGAAGTGTCGGATGAAGACCTGGGTTGCCCCAATCCCCAAATCCGGCGATTGCAGCATTCAAGCAGTTTAGGACTAGAAGGTGCTTGGATTCTCCAGCAGGGTGGCCCAACCTCTGGGCACATCCCCTCTGCACCAGCCCCAGTATACGAATGTCCCATCTTTGCTTTTTCAAGGTCGGCAACAAGGAGTCCCCTCCAAAATAACGTCCCCTCTCATTGCCACCCTCTCAAAGGCTTCCCCCAATGTGGTTCCTTCCTGTGGGCCAGATCAGGCGAAGGGCAGAGTTGTCTCTTTCCTTCTCTGACTCGGGCAAAATCGTCTTAGTAACACCTCTTCACAGTGTTGACCATGTGTTTTACGGGGGCTGCTGCTGAGCCTTTATCTCATCCTTTCATGGTGGAGAGAGAGAGGATTAGAATGATTTTTACTTCTAGGGGAGAGGGGAGTGTAATGATTATGTTGTCATTTAGTATTATGTCCTTTGGACATGAACTTGTTTTAAATTTCATATTAAAATGGGCCCACCATTCCCACTTTGTGAGGTCATTCAGCACCCTCATTTTGCACCTTGAACATCTCTCTCAGTATCACTTGGATATGCTTGAAATGGCATGAGCTTGTCCTCACATTCCTATCAGCTGTAAATGCGGAGCCCCAACAGGAACCTAACCATTGAGCGAAACACCTCTCCACCAACTGTGTAACACTGGGTAGGCCCCTTAACCTCTTGGTTTTCTTCAGTCCTCAGTTGTGAAAATGTGAGTGGTCTATGAATTTATATTTGGGGCAGGACAAGGTCGAGGAGAGTGTGTCTTTGCTTTTATTCTTCGAAACTGGTATGTCTTCCCTCTCTTCCCCATGGGTCCAAATCTCACTTGTCCTTCAGGCCCACTGCCAAGGAGCCTTCTCTGATTCCCCAGGCACACAAATCTCTGCCTCTTAGGGTCAGTGCCATACAACCAAGCTGTCTCTTACGTTAATCTGGCCTCTCAAGCCAATCTCAGAATGTGGGTCTGTCTTGCCCTCCTGGGAACCCTGGGGCTGTGCCAGCCCACCAGAACACCCCGCGTGGAGTGTCTACTAGGCTAGGGCATGGGTGGGGAGGGCCGGGTGTGAGGGGCCAGGCAGAGTATTTCTTCCTCCCCCCTGCTCTCCTCCACCAAACTGCCCCTCCTCCTGAAGCCTGCCCCTCAAGTCACAGGTTCCTTATATGACCTCACTGGGTACTGATGACCTCACAGGCCTTCTCACAGTTGCCATGGCAGGGTAACTATGCCAACGTGCTGCCCTCAGAGAAACTTCCCTGACAGTTCTCCACCAGATACCAATCTCTTTGGTTGTCTGAGAGAGAATGTCTGACCAGATCTTCTATATTTACTCTAACGTGTCCTCTGTTCCCTGTGAGGGCAGTGCAGCAGGTACACTGAGATCGGGCATCTGTACAGGAGGCATGGTGTACACACAACCTCCCCTGGCTGCCACAAGTTCCTGTGGGGCTTGCCGACCACTTACACCTGAGCGCATTCCCAGCTGTAAGTAATACCAGTGACCTGGGACACCTTCAGGCGCCCACAGTGCTCACTGCTGAGGACAAGTGAAAGGTCATCCCTTGAAAAGTGTGCAGGATGCTTCTGATCTTTATAAATGTAGCCTTCCCCTTTGGGCTACAGGATGCTTCCATTCAGACCCTTTCCTGATTGGCCTCTTAGCAAAAGACAAGTGCATTCTTGTTGGCAAATGGTAAACGGAGCAGTTGGAGGAAGAGGGCCACTCTTGAACCGCACCTTCAAACGCAGGCTCCCCTGTGCTGTCATGCAGACATCGATATCGGTCCCGTCAGACACATCCCATCCTGAGCTGCTGAGTACTAGGGGAGAGGGTGGTGCCATATTGATGGGAAGGCCGGAAGAACCCAAAGGGGTGTTGAAGTGCTAATGAGACTGGAGGGCTGAGGAGATGGTGTCCCAGGAGGCTGGGTTGATGTGAGCCTAGTCTAGGTACGCAGAACGCGGTTCTAGGTCTCCTGATCACTCTGCCTCAGTATTTGGCCTTCTTCTAGTCTAGATAAAAGTATCACAGGGCTAGAGTTCAGTGTGGTCGAAACACGCAGTATAAATGGGGTCCAAGAGGGGTTGACAAGGTGGGCGGGTTTTTAACTAATTTATATTAGATTATTTTTTTCCAAACCTTGAACGGCATTTCCATTAAAGCCTCAGAAGTGACAGATTGCAAGAAATGTTTTCTCTGTTATGGAAGGCAGAGATGGAGAGGATCATTATTGCAATTACTTTCGGGTTCTCCTGTTTCCCCTGGAAACGGTGAAGAGACTTCCTCATGTGCTGTAGCCGTACGCTCTGGGAATTGCTTGGGCAGCCAGTGTCCCTTCTCTAGGGACTCATAGAGGTGATGGGCCAAGGCTGTGTTTTGGATGTCAAGTAGATTAAAGGTCTTCAGCCAGCAATTGAGAGAGACATGAGAGAGGGAAATTCTGGCAGGAGACTGTGTACAGCAGCAGTGACTGACCACTTCTGATTTTCTTTGCAGCAGCAGTGGCTCCCATTTCTCCTCCTACCCCTGGTCACTACCATGTCCTCTAGTGAGGGTGTGGAGAAACGCAGTTGGGCTGGCATGGGGAGACATACTGCCTGGTTGGTGGCTACCGGGCCTACGGGCAGGTTCCTTTGGCCACGCCAGCGAAAGTGGAAGCAGAGAAGCCAGTCCCCAGACGTGCTCCCAAGAGGAAGCGCTCTCCAGAAAAGTCGGATGAAGACCTGGGTTGCCCCAATCCCCAAATCCGGCGATTGCAGCATTGAAGCAGTTTAGGACTAGAAGGTGCTTGGATTCTCCAGCAGGGTGGCCCAACCTCAGGGCGCATCCCCTCTGCACCAGCCCCAGTATACGAATGTCCCATCTTTGCTTTTTCAAGGTCGGCAACAAGGAGTCCCCTCCAAAATAAGGTCCCCTCTCATTGCCACCCTCTCAAAAGCTTCCCCCTATGTGGTTCCTTCCTGTGGGTCAGATCAGGCGAAGGGCAGAGTTGTCTCTTTCCTTCTCTGACTCGGGCAGAATCGTCTTAGTAACACCTCTTCACAGTGTTGACCATGTGTTTTACGGGGGCTGCTGCTGAGCCTTTATCTCATCCTTTCATGTTGGGGAGAGAGAGGATTAGAATGATTTTTACTTCTAGGGGAGAGGGGAGTGTAATGATTATGTTGTCGTTTAGTATTATGTCCTTTGGACATGAACTTGTTTTGAATTTCATATTAAAATGGGCCCACCATTCCCCCTTTGTGAGGTCATTCAGCACCCTCATTTTGCACCTTGAACATCTCTCTCAGTATCACTTGGAAATGCTTGAAATGGCATGAGCTTGTCCTCACATTCCTATCAGCTGTAAATGCGGAGCCCCAACATGAACCTAACCATTGAGCAGAACACCTCTCCACCACCTGTGTAACACTGGGTAGGCCCCTTAACCTCTTGGTTTTCTTCAGTCCTCAGTTGTGAAAATGTGAGTGGTCTATGAACTTATATTTGGGGCAGGACAAGGTCGAGGAGAGTGTGTCTTTGCTTTTATTCTTCGAAACTGGTATGTCTTCCCTCTCTTCCCCATGGGTCCAAATCTCACTTGTCCTTCAGGCCCACTTCAAGGAGCCTTCTCTGATTCCCCAGGCACACAAATCTCTGCCTCTTAGGGTCATTGCCATACAACCAAGCTGTCTCTTACGTTAATCTTTTTTTTTTTTTTTTTTTTTTATATTCTGATCTTATTAGTTTGTTAATCATGAGATAATTATTATTATTTTTTATTTTATTTATTTGTTTTTGGCTGTGTTGGTTCTTTGTTTCTGTGCGAGGGTTTTCTCTAGTTGCGGCGAGCGGGGGCCACTCTTCATCGCGGTGCACGGGCCTCTCACTGTCGCGGCCTCTCTTGTTGTGGAGCACAGGCTCCAGACGCGCAGGCTCAGTAGTTGTGGCACACGGGCTCAGTTGCTCCGCAGCATGTGGGATCTTCCCAGACCAGGGCTCGAACCCGTGTCCCCTGCATTGGCAGGCAGACTCTCAACCAATGCGCCACCAGGGAAGCCCTCTTACGTTAATCTTGCCTCTCAAGCCAATCTCAGAATGTGGGTCTGTCTTGCCCTCCTGGGAACCCTGGGGCTGTGCCAGCCCACCAGAACACCCCGCGTGGAGTGTCTACTAGGCTAGGGCATGGGTGGGGAGGCCCGGGTGTGAGGGGCCAGGCAGAGTATTTCTGCCTCCCCCCTGCTCTCCTCCACCAAACTGCCCCTCCTCCTGAAGCCTGCCCCTCAAGTCACAGGTTCCTTATATGACCTCACTGGGTACTGATGACCTCACAGGCCTTCTCACAGTTGCCATGGCAGGGTAACTATGCCAACGTGCTGCCCTCAGAGAAACTTCCCTGACAGTTCTCCACCAGATACCAATCTCTTTGGTTGTCTGAGAGAGAATGTCTGACCAGATCTTCTATATTTACTCTAACGTGTCCTCTGTTCCCTGTGAGGGCAGTGCAGCAGGTACACTGAGATCGGGCATCTGTACAGGAGGCATGGTGTACACACAACCTCCCCTGGCTGCCACAAGTTCCTGTGGGGCTTGCCGACCACTTACACCTGAGCGCGTTCCCAGCTGTAAGTAATACCAGTGACCTGGGACACCTTCAGGCGCCCACAGTGCTCACTGCTGAGGACAAGTGAAAGGTCATCCCTGGAAAAGTGTGCTGGATGCTTCTGATCTTTATAAATGTAGCCTTCCCCTTTGGGCTACAGGATGCTTCCATTCAGACCCTTTCCTGATTGGCCTCTTAGCAAAAGACAAGTGCATTCTTGTTGGCAAATGGTAAACGGAGCAGTTGGAGGAAGAGGGCCACTCTTGAACCGCACCTTCAAACGCAGGCTCCCCTGTGCTGTCATGCAGACATCTATATCGGTCCCGTCAGACACATCCCATCCTGAGCTGCTGAGTACTAGGGGAGAGGGTGGTGCCATATTGATGGGAAGACCGGAAGAACCCAAAGGGGTGTTGAAGTGCTAATGAGACTGGAGGGCTGAGGAGATGGTGTCCCAGGAGGCTGGGTTGATGTGAGCCTAGTCTAGGTATGCAGAACGCGGTTCTAGGTCTCCTGATCACTCTGCCTCAGTATTTGGCCTTCTTCTAGTCTAGATAAAAGTATCACAGGGCTAGAGTTCAGTGTGGTCGAAACACGCAGTATAAATGGGGTCCAAGAGGGGTTGACAAGGTGGGCGGGTTTTTAACCAATTTATATTAGATTATTTTTTTCCAAACCTTGAACGGCATTTCCATTAAAGCCTCAGAAGTGACAGACTGCAAGAAATGTTTTCTCTGTTGTGGAAGGCAGAGATGGAGAGGATTATGATTGCAATTACTTTCGGGTTCTCCTGTTTTCCCTGGAAACGGTGAAGAGACTTCCTCATGTGCTGTAGCCGTACGCTCTAGGAATTGCTTGGGCAGCCAGTGTCCCTTCTGTAGGGACTCAGAGAGGTGATGGGCCAAGGCTGTGTTTTGGATGTCAAGTAGATTATAGGTCTTCAGCCAGCAATTGGGAGAGACATGAGAGAGGGAAATTCTGGCAGGAGACTGTGTACAGCAGCAGTGACTGACCACTTCTGATTTTCTTTGCAGCAGCAGTGGCTCCCATTTCTCCTCCTACCCCTGGTCACTACCATGTCCTCTAGTGAGGGTGTGGAGAAACGCAGTTGGGCTGGCATGGGGAGACATACTGCCTGGTTGGTGGCTACCGGGCCTACGGGCAGGTTCCTTTGGCCACGCCAGCGAAAGTGGAAGCAGAGAAGCCAGTCCCCAGACGTGCTCCCAAGAGGAAGCGCTCTCCAGAAGTGTCGGATGAAGACCTGGGTTGCCCCAATCCCCAAATCCGGCGATTGCAGCATTCAAGCAGTTTAGGACTAGAAGGTGCTTGGATTCTCCAGCAGGGTGGCCCAACCTCTGGGCGCATCCCCTCTGCACCAGCCCCAGTATACGAATGTCCCATCTTTGCTTTTTCAAGGTCGGCAACAAGGAGTCCCCTCCAAAATAAGGTCCCCTCTCATTGCCACCCTCTCAAAGGCTTCCCCCAATGTGGTTCCTTCCTGTGGGCCAGATCAGGCGAAGGGCAGAGTTGTCTCTTTCCTTCTCTGACTCGGGCAAAATCGTCTTAGTAACACCTCTTCACAGTGTTGACCATGTGTTTTACGGGGGCTGCTGCTGAGCCTTTATCTCATCCTTTCATGGTGGAGAGAGAGAGGATTAGAATGATTTTTACTTCTAGGGGAGAGGGGAGTGTAATGATTATGTTGTCATTTAGTATTATGTCCTTTGGACATGAACTTGTTTTGAATTTCATATTAAAATGGGCCCACCATTCCCACTTTGTGAGGTCATTCAGCACCCTCATTTTGCCCCTTGAACATCTCTCTCAGTATCACTTGGATATGCTTGGAATGGCATGAGCTTGTCCTCACATTCCTATCAGCTGTAAATGCGGAGCCCCAACATGAACCTAACCATTGAGCGGAACACCTCTCCACCACCTGTGTAACACTGGGTAGGCCCCTTAACCTCTTGGTTTTCTTCAGTCCTCAGTTGTGAAAATGTGAGTGGTCTATGAATTTATATTTGGGGCAGGACAAGGTCGAGGAGAGTGTGTCTTTGCTTTTATTCTTCGAAACTGGTATGTCTTCCCTCTCTTCCCCATGGGTCCAAATCTCACTTGTCCTTCAGGCCCACTGCCAAGGAGCCTTCTCTGATTCCCCAGGCACACAAATCTCTGCCTCTTAGGGTCAGTGCCATACAACCAAGCTGTCTCTTACGTTAATCTGGCCTCTCAAGCCAATCTCAGAATGTGGGTCTGTCTTGCCCTCCTGGGAACCCTGGGGCTGGGCCAGCCCACCAGAACACCCCGCGTGGAGTGTCTACTAGGCTTGGGCATGGGTGGGGAGGCCCGGGTGTGAGGGGCCAGGCAGAGTATTTCTGCCTCCCCCCTGCTCTCCTCCACCAAACTGCCCCTCCTCCTGAAGCCTGCCCCTCAAGTCACAGGTTCCTTATATGACCTCACTGGGTACTGATGACCTCACAGGCCTTCTCACAGTTGCCATGGCAGGGTAACTATGCCAACGTGCTGCCCTCAGAGAAACTTCCCTGACAGTTCTCCACCAGATACCAATCTCTTTGGTTGTCTGAGAGAGAATGTCTGACCAGATCTTCTATATTTACTCTAACGTGTCCTCTGTTCCCTGTGAGGGCAGTGCAGCAGGTACACTGAGATCGGGCATCTGTACAGGAGGCATGGTGTACACACAACCTCCCCTGGCTGCCACATGTTCCTGTGGGGCTTGCCGACCACTTACACCTGAGCGCATTCCCAGCTGTAAGTAATACCAGTGACCTGGGACACCTTCAGGCGCCCTCAGTGCTCACTGCTGAGGACAAGTGAAAGGTCATCCCTGGAAAAGTGTGCAGGATGCTTCTGATCTTTATAAATATAGCCTTCCCCTTTGGGCTACAGGATGCTTCCATTCAGACCCTTTCCTGATTGGCCTCTTAGCAAAAGACAAGTGCATTCTTGTTGGCAAATGGTAAACGGAGCAGTTGGAGGAAGAGGGCCACTCTTGAACCGCACCTTCAAACCCAGGCTCCCCTGTGCTGTCATGCAGACATCTATATCGGTCCCGTCAGACACATCCCATCCTGAGCTGCTGAGTACTAGGGGAGAGGGTGGGGCCATATTGATGGGAAGACCGGAAGAACCCAAAGGAGTGTTGAAGTGCTAATGAGACTGGAGGGCTGAGGAGATGGTGTCCCAGGAGGCTGGGTTGATGTGAGCCTAGTCTAGGTACGCAGAACGCGGTTCTAGGTCTCCTGATCACTCTGCCTCAGTATTTGGCCTTCTTCTAGTCTAGATAAAAGTATCACAGGGCTAGAGTTCAGTGTGGTCGAAACAGGCAGTATAAATGGGGTCCAAGAGGGATTGACAAGGTGGGCGGGTTTTTAACCAATTTATATTAGATTATTTTTTTCCAAACCTTGAACAGCATTTCCATTAAAGCCTCAGAAGTGACAGAGTGCAAGAAATGTTTTCTCTGTTGTGGAAGGCAGAGATGGAGAGGATCATGATTGCAATTACTTTCGGGTTCTCCTGTTTTGCCTGGAAACGGTGAAGAGACTTCCTCATGTGCTGTAGCCGTACGCTCTAGGAATTGCTTGGGCAGCCAGTGTCCCTTCTCTAGGGACTCCTAGAGGTGATGGGCCAAGGCTGTGTTTTGGATGTCAAGTAGATTAAAGGTCTTCAGCCAGCAATTGGGAGAGACATGAGAGAGGGAAATTCTGGCAGGAGACTGTGTACAGCAGCAGGGACTGACCACTTCTGATTTTCTTTGCAGCAGCAGTGGCTCCCATTTCTCCTCCTACCCCTGGTCACTACCATGTCCTCTAGTGAGGGTGTGGAGAAACGCAGTTGGGCTGGCATGGGGAGACATACTGCCTGGTTGGGGGATACCGGGCCTACGGGCAGGTTCCTTTGGCCACGCCAGCGAAAGTGGAAGCAGAGAAGCCAGTCCCCAGACGTGCTCCCAAGAGGAAGCGCTCTCCAGAAAAGTCGGATGAAGACCTGGGTTGCCCCAATCCCCAAATCCGGCGATTGCAGCATTCAAGCAGTTTAGGACTAGAAGGTGCTTGGATTCTCCAGCAGGGTGGCCCAACCTCTGGGCGCATCCCCTCTCCACCAGCCCCAGTATACGAATGTCCCATCTTTGCTTTTTCAAGGTCGGCAACAAGGAGTCCCCTCCAAAATAAGGTCCCCTCTCATTGCCACCCTCTCAAAGGCTTCCCCCAATGTGGTTCCTTCCTGTGGGCCAGATCAGGCGAAGGGCAGAGTTGTCTCTTTCCTTCTCTGACTCGGGCAAAATCGTCTTAGTAAGACCTCTTCACAGTGTTGACCATGTGTTTTACGGGGGCTGCTTCTGAGCCTTTATCTCATCCTTTCATGGTGGAGAGAGAGAGGATTAGAATGATTTTTACTTCTAGGGGAGAGGGGAGTGTAATGATTATGTTGTCATTTAGTATTATGTCCTTTGGACATGAACTTGTTTTGAATTTCATATTAAAATGGGCCCACCATTCCCACTTTGTGAGGTCATTCAGCACGCTCATTTTGCACCTTGAACATCTCTCTCAGTATCACTTGGAAACGCTTGAAATGGCATGAGCTTGTCCTCACATTCCTATCAGCTGTAAATGCGGAGCCCCAACATGAACCTAACCATTGAGCAGAACACCTCTCCACCACCTGTGTAACACTGGGTAGGCCCCTTAACCTCTTGGTTTTCTTCAGTCCTCAGTTGTGAAAATGTGAGTGGTCTATGAATTTATATTTGGGGCAGGACAAGGTCGAGGAGAGTGTGTCTTTGCTTTTATTCTTCGAAACTGGTATGTCTTCCCTCTCTTCCCCATGGGTCCAAATCTCACTTTTCCTTCAGGCCCACTTCAAGGAGCCTTCTCTGATTCCCCAGGCACACAAATCTCTGCCTCTTAGGGTCATTGCCATACAACCAAGCTGTCTCTTACGTTAATCTTTTTTTTTTTTTTTTTATATATTCTGATCTTATTAGTTTGTTAATCATGAGATTATTATTTTTTTTTTTATTTTATTTATTTGTTTTTGGCTGTGTTGGTTCTTTGTTTCTGTGCGAGGGCTTTCTCTAGTTGCGGCGAGCGGGGGCCATTCTTCATCGCGGTGCACGGGCCTCTCACTGTCGCGGCCTCTCTTGTTGCGGAGCACAGGCTCCAGACGCGCAGGCTCAGTAGTTGTGGCACACGGGCTCAGTTGCTCCGCAGCATGTGGGATCTTCCCAGACCAGGGCTCGAACCCGTGTCCCCTGCATTGGCAGGCAGACTCTCAACCACTGCGCCACCAGGGAAGCCCTCTTACGTTAATCTTGCCTCTCAAGCCAATCTCAGAATGTGGGTCTGTCTTGCCCTCCTGGGAACCCTGGGGCTGTGCCAGCCCACCAGAACACCCCGCGTGGAGTGTCTACTAGACTAGGGCATGGGTGGGGAGGCCCGGGTGTGAGGGGCCAGGCAGAGTATTTCTGCCTCCCCCCTGCTCTCCTCCACCAAACTGCCCCTCCTCCTGAAGCCTGCCCCTCAAGTCACAGGTTCCTTATATGACCTCACTGGGTACTGATGACCTCACAGGCCTTCTCACAGTTGCCATGGCAGGGTAACTATGCCAACGTGCTGCCCTCAGAGAAACTTCCCTGACAGTTCTCCACCAGATACCAATCTCTTTGGTTGTCTGAGAGAGAATGTCTGACCAGATCTTCTATATTTACTCTAACGTGTCCTCTGTTCCCTGTGAGGGCAGTGCAGCAGGTACACTGAGATCGGGCATCTGTACAGGAGGCATGGTGTACACACAACCTCCCCTGGCTGCCACAAGTTCCTGTGGGGCTTGCCGACCACTTACACCTGAGCGCATTCCCAGCTGTAAGTAATACCAGTGACCTGGGACACCTTCAGGCGCCCACAGTGCTCACTGCTGAGGACAAGTGAAAGGTCATCCCTGGAAAAGTGTGCAGGATGCTTCTGATCTTTATAAATGTAGCCTTCCCCTTTGGGCTACAGGATGCTTCCATTCAGACCCTTTCCTGATTGGCCTCTTAGCAAAAGACAAGTGCATTCTTGTTGGCAAATGGTAAACGGAGCAGTTGGAGGAAGAGGGCCACTCTTGAACCGCACCTTCAAACCCAGGCTCCCCTGTGCTGTCATGCAGACATCTATATCGGTCCCGTCAGACACATCCCATCCTGAGCTGCTGAGTACTAGGGGAGAGGGTGGTGCCATATTGATGGGAAGACCGGAAGAACCCAAAGGAGTGTTGAAGTGCTAATGAGACTGGAGGGCTGAGGAGATGGTGTCCCAGGAGGCTGGTTTGATGTGAGCCTAGTCTAGGTACGCAGAACGCGGTTCTAGGTCTCCTGATCACTCTGCCTCAGTATTTGGCCTTCTTCTAGTCTAGATAAAAGTACCACAGGGCTAGAGTTCAGTGTGGTCGAAACACGCAGTATAAATGGGGTCCAAGAGGGGTTGACAAGGTGGGCGGGTTTTTAACCAATTTATATTAGATTATTTTTTTCCAAACCTTGAACGGCATTTCCATTAAAGCCTCAGAAGTGACAGACTGCAAGAAATGTTTTCTCTGTTGTGGAAGGCAGAGATGGAGAGGATTATGATTGCAATTACTTTCGGGTTCTCCTGTTTTCCCTGGAAACGGTGAAGAGACTTCCTCATGTGCTGTAGCCGTACGCTCTAGGAATTGCTTGGGCAGCCAGTGTCCCTTCTGTAGGGACTCAGAGAGGTGATGGGCCAAGGCTGTGTTTTGGATGTCAAGTAGATTAAAGGTCTTCAGCCAGCAATTGGGAGAGACATGAGAGAGGGAAATTCTGGCAGGAGACTGTGTACAGCAGCAGTGACTGACCACTTCTGATTTTCTTTGCAGCAGCAGTGGCTCCCATTTCTCCTCCTACCCCTGGTCACTACCATGTCCTCTAGTGAGGGTGTGGAGAAACGCAGTTGGGCTGGCATGGGGAGACATACTGCCTGGTTGGTGGCTACCGGGCCTACGGGCAGGTTCCTTTGGCCACGCCAGCGAAAGTGGAAGCAGAGAAGCCAGTCCCCAGACGTGCTCCCAAGAGGAAGCGCTCTCCAGAAGTGTCGGATGAAGACCTGGGTTGCCCCAATCCCCAAATCCGGCGATTGCAGCATTCAAGCAGTTTAGGACTAGAAGGTGCTTGGATTCTCCAGCAGGGTGGCCCAACCTCTGGGCGCATCCCCTCTGCACCAGCCCCAGTATACGAATGTCCCATCTTTGCTTTTTCAAGGTCGGCAACAAGGAGTCCCCTCCAAAATAAGGTCCCCTCTCATTGCCACCCTCTCAAAGGCTTCCCCCAATGTGGTTCCTTCCTGTGGGCCAGATCAGGCGAAGGGCAGAGTTGTCTCTTTCCTTCTCTGACTCGGGCAAAATCGTCTTAGTAAGACCTCTTCACAGTGTTGACCATGTGTTTTACGGGGGCTGCTGCTGAGCCTTTATCTCATCCTTTCATGGTGGAGAGAGAGAGGATTAGAATGATTTTTACTTCTAGGGGAGAGGGGAGTGTAATGATTATGTTGTCATTTAGTATTATGTCCTTTGGACATGAACTTGTTTTGAATTTCATATTAAAATGGGCCCACCATTCCCACTTTGTGAGGTCATTCAGCACGCTCATTTTGCACCTTGAACATCTCTCTCAGTATCACTTGGAAACGCTTGAAATGGCATGAGCTTGTCCTCACATTCCTATCAGCTGTAAATGCGGAGCCCCAACAGGAACCTAACCATTGAGCAGAACACCTCTCCACCACCTGTGTAACACTGGGTAGGCCCCTTAACCTCTTGGTTTTCTTCAGTCCTCAGTTGTGAAAATGTGAGTGGTCTATGAATTTATATTTGGGGCAGGACAAGGTCGAGGAGAGTGTGTCTTTGCTTTTATTCTTCGAAACTGGTATGTCTTCCCTCTCTTCCCCATGGGTCCAAATCTCACTTGTCCTTCAGGCCCACTGCCAAGGAGCCTTCTCTGATTCCCCAGGCACACAAATCTCTGCCTCTTAGGGTCAGTGCCATACAACCAAGCTGTCTCTTACGTTAATCTGGCCTCTCAAGCCAATCTCAGAATGTGGGTCTGTCTTGCCCTCCTGGGAACCCTGGGGCTGTGCCAGCCCACCAGAACACCCCGCGTGGAGTGTCTACTAGGCTAGGGCATGGGTGGGGAGGCCCGGGTGTGAGGGGCCAGGCAGAGTATTTCTTCCTCCCCCCTGCTCTCCTCCACCAAACTGCCCCTCCTCCTGAAGCCTGCCCCTCAAGTCACAGGTTCCTTATATGACCTCACTGGGTACTGATGACCTCACAGGCCTTCTCACAGTTGCCATGGCAGGGTAACTATGCCAACGTGCTGCCCTCAGAGAAACTTCCCTGACAGTTCTCCACCAGATACCAATCTCTTTGGTTGTCTGAGAGAGAATGTCTGACCAGATCTTCTATATTTACTCTAACGTGTCCTCTGTTCCCTGTGAGGGCAGTGCAGCAGGTACACTGAGATCGGGCATCTGTACAGGAGGCATGGTGTACACACAACCTCCCCTGGCTGCCACAAGTTCCTGTGGGGCTTGCCGACCACTTACACCTGAGCGCGTTCCCAGCTGTAAGTAATACCAGTGACCTGGGACACCTTCAGGCGCCCACAGTGCTCACTGCTGAGGACAAGTGAAAGGTCATCCCTGGAAAAGTGTGCAGGATGCTTCTGATCTTTATAAATGTAGCCTTCCCCTTTGGGCTACAGGATGCTTCCATTCAGACCCTTTCCTGATTGGCCTCTTAGCAAATGACAAGTGCATTTTTGTTGGCAAATGGTAAACGCAGCAGTTGGAGGAAGAGGGCCACTCTTGAACCGCACCTTCAAACCCGGGCTCCCCTGTGCTGTCATGCAGACATCTATATCGGTCTCCTCAGACACATCCCATCCTGAGCTGCTGAGTACTAGGGGAGAGGGTGGTGCCATATTGATGGGAAGACCGGAAGAACCCAAAGGGGTGTTGAAGTGCTAATGAGACTGGAGGGCTGAGGAGATGGTGTCCCAGGAGGCTGGGTTGATGTGAGCCTAGTCTAGGTACGCAGAACGCGGTTCTAGGTCTCCTGATCACTCTGCCTCAGTATTTGGCCTTCTTCTAGTCTAGATAAAAGTATCACAGGGCTAGAGTTCAGTGTGGTCGAAACACGCAGTATAAATGGGGTCCAAGAGGGGTTGACAAGGTGGGCGGGTTTTTAACCAATTTATATTAGATTATTTTTTTCTAAACCTTGAACGGCATTTCCATTAAAGCCTCAGAAGTGACAGACTGCAAGAAATGTTTTCTCTGTTGTGGAAGGCAGAGATGGAGAGGATCATGATTGCAATTACTTTCGGGTTCTGCTGTTTTCCCTGGAAACGGTGAAGAGACTTCCTCATGTGCTGTAGCCGTACGGTCTGGGAATTGCTTGGGCAGCCAGTGTCCCTTCTCTAAGGACTCATAGAGGTGATGGGCCAAGGCTGTGTTTTGGATGTCAAGTAGATTAAAGGTCTTCAGCCAGCAATTGGGAGAGACATGAGAGAGGGAAATTCTGGCAGGAGACTGTGTACATCAGCAATGACTGACCACTTCTGATTTTCTTTGCAGCAGCAGTGGCTCCCATTTCTCCTCCTACCCCTGGTCACTACCATGTCCTCTAGTGAGGGTGTGGAGAAACGCAGTTGGGCTGGCATGGGGAGACATACTGCCTGGTTGGTGGCTACCGGGCCTACGGGCAGGTTCCTTTGGCCACGCCAGCGAAAGTGGAAGCAGAGAAGCCAGTCCCCAGTCGTGCTCCCAAGAGGAAGCGCTCTCCAGAAAAGTCGGATGAAGACCTGGGTTGCCCCAATCCCCAAATCCGGCGATTGCAGCATTGAAGCAGTTTAGGACTAGAAGGTGCTTGGATTCTCCAGCAGGGTGGCCCAACCTCAGGGCGCATCCCCTCTACACCAGCCCCAGTATACGAATGTCCCATCTTTGCTTTTTCAAGGTCGGCAACAAGGAGTCCACTCCAAAATAAGGTCCCCTCTCATTGCCACCCTCTCAAAGGCTTCCCCCAATGTGGTTCCTTCCTGTGGGCCAGATCAGGCGAAGGGCAGAGTTGTCTCTTTCCTTCTCTGACTCGGGCAAAATCGTCTTAGTAACACCTCTTCACAGTGTTGACCATGTGTTTTACGGGGGCTGCTGCTGAGCCTTTATCTCATCCTTTCATGGTGGAGAGAGAGAGGATTAGAATGATTTTTACTTCTAGGGGAGAGGGGAGTGTAATGACTATGTTGTCATTTAGTATTATGTCCTTTGGACATGAACTTGTTTTGAATTTCATATTAAAATGGGCCCACCATTCCCACTTTGTGAGGTCATTCAGCACCCTCATTTTGCACCTTGAACATCTCTCTCAGTATCACTTGGAAATGCGTGAAATGGCATGAGCTTGTCCTCACATTCCTATCAGCTGTAAATGCGGAGCCCCAACATGAACCTAACCATTGAGCAGAACACCTCTCCACCACCTGTGTAACACTGGGTAGGCCCCTTAACCTCTTGGTTTTCTTCAGTCCTCAGTTGTGAAAATGTGAGTGGTCTATGAACTTATATTTGGGGCAGGACAAGGTCGAGGAGAGTGTGTCTTTGCTTTTATTCTTCGAAACTGGTATGTCTTCCCTCTCTTCCCCATGGGTCCAAATCTCACTTGTCCTTCAGGCCCACTTCAAGGAGCCTTCTCTGATTCCCCAGGCACACAAATCTCTGCCTCTTAGGGTCATTGCCATACAACCAAGCTGTCTCTTACGTTAATCTTTTTTTTTTTTTTTTTTTTTTATATTCTGATCTTATTAGTTTGTTAATCATGAGATTATTATTATTATTTTTTATTTTATTTATTTGTTTTTGGCTGTGTTGGTTCTTTGTTTCTGTGCGAGGGTTTTCTCTAGTTGCGGCGAGCGGGGGCCACTCTTCATCGCGGTGCACGGGCCTCTCACTGTCGCGGCCTCTCTTGTTGTGGAGCACAGGCTCCAGACGCGCAGGCTCAGTAGTTGTGGCACACGGGCTCAGTTGCTCCGCAGCATGTGGGATCTTCCCAGACCAGGGCTCGAACCCGTGTCCCCTGCATTGGCAGGCAGACTCTCAACCAATGCGCCACCAGGGAAGCCCTCTTACGTTAATCTTGCCTCTCAAGCCAATCTCAGAATGTGGGTCTGTCTTGCCCTCCTGGGAACCCTGGGGCTGTGCCAGCCCACCAGAACACCCCGCGTGGAGTGTCTACTAGACTAGGGCATGGGTGGGGAGGCCCGGGTGTGAGGGGCCAGGCAGAGTATTTCTGCCTCCCCCCTGCTCTCCTCCACCAAACTGCCCCTCCTCCTGAAGCCTGCCCCTCAAGTCACAGGTGCCTTATATGACCTCACTGGGTACTGATGACCTCACAGGCCTTCTCACAGTTGCCATGGCAGGGTAACTATGCCAACGTGCTGCCCTCAGAGAAACTTCCCTGACAATTCTCCACCAGATACCAATCTCTTTGTTTGTCTGAGAGAGAATGTCTGACCAGATCTTCTATATTTACTCTAACGTGTCCTCTGTTCCCTGTGAGGGCAGTGCAGCAGGTACACTGAGATCGGGCATCTGTACAGGAGGCATGGTGTACACACAACCTCCCCTGGCTGCCACAAGTTCCTGTGGGGCATGCCGACCACTTACACCTGAGCGCATTCCCAGCTGTAAGTAATACCAGTGACCTGGGACACCTTCAGGCGCCCACAGTGCTCACTGCTGAGGACAAGTGAAAGGTCATCCCTGGAAAAGTGTGCAGGATGCTTCTGATCTTTATAAATGTAGCCTTCCCCTTTGGGCTACAGGATGCTTCCATTCAGACCCTTTCCTGATTGGCCTCTTAGCAAAAGACAAGTGCATTCTTGTTGGCAAATGGTAAACGGAGCAGTTGGAGGAAGAGGGCCACTCTTGAACCGCACCTTCAAACGCAGGCTCCCCTGTGCTGTCATGCAGACATCGATATCGGTCCCGTCAGACACATCCCATTCTGAGCTGCTGAGTATTAGGGGAGAGGGTGGTGCCATATTGATGGGAAGACCGGAAGAACCCAAAGGGGTGTTGAAGTGCTAATGAGACTGGAGGGCTGAGGAGATGGTGTCCGAGGAGGCTGGGTTGATGTGAGCCTAGTCTAGGTACGCAGAACGCGGTTCTAGGTCTCCTGATCACTCTGCCTCAGTATTTGGCCTTCTTCTAGTCTAGATAAAAGTATCACAGGGCTAGAGTTCAGTGTGGTCGAAACACGCAGTATAAATGGGGTCCAAGAGGGGTTGACAAGGTGGGCGGGTTTTTAACCAATTTATATTAGATTATTTTTTTCCAAACCTTGAACGGCATTTCCATTAAAGCCTCAGAAGTGACAGACTGCAAGAAATGTTTTCTCTGTTGTGGAAGGCAGAGATGGAGAGGATTATGATTGCAATTACTTTCGGGTTCTCCTGTTTTCCCTGGAAACAGTGAAGAGACTTCCTCATGTGCTGTAGCCGTACGCTCTAGGAATTGCTTGGGCAGCCAGTGTCCCTTCTGTAGGGACTCAGAGAGGTGATGGGCCAAGGCTGTGTTTTGGATGTCAAGTAGATTAAAGGTCTTCAGCCAGCAATTGGGAGAGACATGAGAGAGGGAAATTCTGGCAGGAGACTGTGTACAGCAGCAGTGACTGACCACTTCTGATTTTCTTTGCAGCAGCAGTGGCTCCCATTTCTCCTCCTACCCCTGGTCACTACCATGTCCTCTAGTGAGGGTGTGGAGAAACGCAGTTGGGCTGGCATGGGGAGACATACTGCCTGGTTGGTGGCTACCGGGCCTACGGGCAGGTTCCTTTGGCCACGCCAGCGAAAGTGGAAGCAGAGAAGCCAGTCCCCAGACGTGCTCCCAAGAGGAAGCGCTCTCCAGAAGTGTCGGATGAAGACCTGGGTTGCCCCAATCCCCAAATCCGGCGATTGCAGCATTCAAGCAGTTTAGGACTAGAAGGTGCTTGGATTCTCCAGCAGGGTGGCCCAACCTCTGGGCACATCCCCTCTGCACCAGCCCCAGTATACGAATGTCCCATCTTTGCTTTTTCAAGGTCGGCAACAAGGAGTCCCCTCCAAAATAAGGTCCCCTCTCATTGCCACCCTCTCAAAGGCTTCCCCCAATGTGGTTCCTTCCTGTGGGCCAGATCAGGCGAAGGGCAGAGTTGTCTCTTTCCTTCTCTGACTCGGGCAAAATCGTCTTAGTAACACCTCTTCACAGTGTTGACCATGTGTTTTACGGGGGCTGCTGCTGAGCCTTTATCTCATCCTTTCATGGTGGAGAGAGAGAGGATTAGAATGATTTTTACTTCTAGGGGAGAGGGGAGTGTAATGATTATGTTGTCATTTAGTATTATGTCCTTTGGACATGAACTTGTTTTAAATTTCATATTAAAATGGGCCCACCATTCCCACTTTGTGAGGTCATTCAGCACCCTCATTTTGCACCTTGAACATCTCTCTCAGTATCATTTGGATATGCTTGAAATGGCATGAGCTTGTCCTCACATTCCTATCAGCTGTAAATGCGGAGCCCCAACAGGAACCTAACCATTGAGCGAAACACCTCTCCACCACCTGTGTAACACTGGGTAGGCCCCTTAACCTCTTGGTTTTCTTCAGTCCTCAGTTGTGAAAATGTGAGTGGTCTATGAATTTATATTTGGGGCAGGACAAGGTCGAGGAGAGTGTGTCTTTGCTTTTATTCTTCGAAACTGGTATGTCTTCCCTCTCTTCCCCATGGGTCCAAATCTCACTTGTCCTTCAGGCCCACTGCCAAGGAGCCTTCTCTGATTCCCCAGGCACACAAATCTCTGCCTCTTAGGGTCAGTGCCATACAACCAAGCTGTCTCTTACGTTAATCTGGCCTCTCAAGCCAATCTCAGAATGTGGGTCTGTCTTGCCCTCCTGGGAACCCTGGGGCTGTGCCAGCCCACCAGAACACCCCGCGTGGAGTGTCTACTAGGCTAGGGCATGGGTGGGGAGGGCCGGGTGTGAGGGGCCAGGCAGAGTATTTCTTCCTCCCCCCTGCTCTCCTCCACCAAACTGCCCCTCCTCCTGAAGCCTGCCCCTCAAGTCACAGGTTCCTTATATGACCTCACTGGGTACTGATGACCTCACAGGCCTTCTCACAGTTGCCATGGCAGGGTAACTATGCCAACGTGCTGCCCTCAGAGAAACTTCCCTGACAGTTCTCCACCAGATACCAATCTCTTTGGTTGTCTGAGAGAGAATGTCTGACCAGATCTTCTATATTTACTCTAACGTGTCCTCTGTTCCCTGTGAGGGCAGTGCAGCAGGTACACTGAGATCGGGCATCTGTACAGGAGGCATGGTGTACACACAACCTCCCCTGGCTGCCACAAGTTCCTGTGGGGCTTGCCGACCACTTACACCTGAGCGCATTCCCAGCTGTAAGTAATACCAGTGACCTGGGACACCTTCAGGCGCCCACAGTGCTCACTGCTGAGGACAAGTGAAAGGTCATCCCTGGAAAAGTGTGCAGGATGCTTCTGATCTTTATAAATGTAGCCTTCCCCTTTGGGCTACAGGATGCTTCCATTCAGACCCTTTCCTGATTGGCCTCTTAGCAAAAGACAAGTGCATTCTTGTTGGCAAATGGTAAACGGAGCAGTTGGAGGAAGAGGGCCACTCTTGAACCGCACCTTCAAACGCAGGCTCCCCTGTGCTGTCATGCAGACATCGATATCGGTCCCGTCAGACACATCCCATCCTGAGCTGCTGAGTACTAGGGGAGAGGGTGGTGCCATATTGATGGGAAGGCCGGAAGAACCCAAAGGGGTGTTGAAGTGCTAATGAGACTGGAGGGCTGAGGAGATGGTGTCCCAGGAGGCTGGGTTGATGTGAGCCTAGTCTAGGTACGCAGAACGCGGTTCTAGGTCTCCTGATCACTCTGCCTCAGTATTTGGCCTTCTTCTAGTCTAGATAAAAGTATCACAGGGCTAGAGTTCAGTGTGGTCGAAACACGCAGTATAAATGGGGTCCAAGAGGGGTTGACAAGGTGGGCGGGTTTTTAACCAATTTATATTAGATTATTTTTTTCCAAACCTTGAACGGCATTTCCATTAAAGCCTCAGAAGTGACAGATTGCAAGAAATGTTTTCTCTGTTATGGAAGGCAGAGATGGAGAGGATCATTATTGCAATTACTTTCGGGTTCTCCTGTTTCCCCTGGAAACGGTGAAGAGACTTCCTCATGTGCTGTAGCCGTACGCTCTGGGAATTGCTTGGGCAGCCAGTGTCCCTTCTCTAGGGACTCATAGAGGTGATGGGCCAAGGCTGTGTTTTGGATGTCAAGTAGATTAAAGGTCTTCAGCCAGCAATTGAGAGAGACATGAGAGAGGGAAATTCTGGCAGGAGACTGTGTACAGCAGCAGTGACTGACCACTTCTGATTTTCTTTGCAGCAGCAGTGGCTCCCATTTCTCCTCCTACCCCTGGTCACTACCATGTCCTCTAGTGAGGGTGTGGAGAAACGCAGTTGGGCTGGCATGGGGAGACATACTGCCTGGTTGGTGGCTACCGGGCCTACGGGCAGGTTCCTTTGGCCACGCCAGCGAAAGTGGAAGCAGAGAAGCCAGTCCCCAGACGTGCTCCCAAGAGGAAGCGCTCTCCAGAAAAGTCGGATGAAGACCTGGGTTGCCCCAATCCCCAAATCCGGCGATTGCAGCATTGAAGCAGTTTAGGACTAGAAGGTGCTTGGATTCTCCAGCAGGGTGGCCCAACCTCAGGGCGCATCCCCTCTGCACCAGCCCCAGTATACGAATGTCCCATCTTTGCTTTTTCAAGGTCGGCAACAAGGAGTCCCCTCCAAAATAAGGTCCCCTCTCATTGTCACCCTCTCAAAAGCTTCCCCCTATGTGGTTCCTTCCTGTGGGTCAGATCAGGCGAAGGGCAGAGTTGTCTCTTTCCTTCTCTGACTCGGGCAGAATCGTGTTAGTAACACCTCTTCACAGTGTTGACCATGTGTTTTACGGGGGCTGCTGCTGAGCCTTTATCTCATCCTTTCATGTTGGGGAGAGAGAGGATTAGAATGATTTTTACTTCTCGGGGAGAGGGGAGTGTAATGATTATGTTGTCGTTTAGTATTATGTCCTTTGGACATGAACTTGTTTTGAATTTCATATTAAAATGGGCCCACCATTCCCACTTTGTGAGGCCATTCAGCACCCTCATTTTGCACCTTGAACATCTCTCTCAGTATCACTTGGAAATGCTTGAAATGGCATGAGCTTGTCCTCACATTCCTATCAGCTGTAAATGCGGAGCCCCAACATAAACCTAACCATTGAGCAGAACACCTCTCCACCACCTGTGTAACACTGGGTAGGCCCCTTAACCTCTTGGTTTTCTTCAGTCCTCAGTTGTGAAAATGTGAGTGGTCTATGAACTTATATTTGGGGCTGGACAAGGTCGAGGAGAGTGTGTCTTTGCTTTTATTCTTCGAAACTGGTATGTCTTCCCTCTCTTCCCCATGGGTCCAAATCTCACTTGTCCTTCAGGCCCACTTCAAGGAGCCTTCTCTGATTCCCCAGGCACACAAATCTCTGCCTCTTAGGGTCATTGCCATACAACCAAGCTGTCTCTTACGTTAATCTTTTTTTTTTTTTTTTTTTATATATTCTGATCTTATTAGTTTGTTAATCATGAGATTATTATTATTTTTTTTTTATTTTATTTATTTGTTTTTGGCTGTGTTGTTTGTTTGTTTCTGTGCGAGGGCTTTCTCTAGTTGCGGCGAGCGGGGGCCACTCTTCATCGCGGTGCACGGGCCTCTCACTGTCGCGGCCTCTCTTGTTGCGGAGAACAGGCTCCAGACGCGCAGGCTCAGTAGTTGTGGCACACGGGCTCAGTTGCTCCGCAGCATGTGGGATCTTCCCAGACCAGGGCTCGAACCCGTGTCCCCTGCATAGGCAGGCAGACTCTCAACCACTGCGCCACCAGGGAAGCCCTCTTACGTTAATCTTGCCTCTCAAGCCAATCTCAGAATGTGGGTCTGTCTTGCCCTCCTGGGAACCCTGGGGCTGTGCCAGCCCACCAGAACACCCCGCGTGGAGTGTCTACTAGACTAGGGCATGGGTGGGGAGGCCCGGGTGTGAGGGGCCAGGCAGAGTATTTCTGCCTCCCCCCTGCTCTCCTCCACCAAACTGCCCCTCCTCCTGAAGCCTGCCCCTCAAGTCACAGGTTCCTTATAT
Organism: Balaenoptera acutorostrata; assembly: GCF_949987535.1. Lineage (NCBI taxonomy): Eukaryota > Metazoa > Chordata > Mammalia > Artiodactyla > Balaenopteridae > Balaenoptera > Balaenoptera acutorostrata. The sequence goes on from NC_080074.1 coordinate 77,357,695, forward strand.
GACCTCACTGGGTACTGATGACCTCACAGGCCTTCTCACAGTTGCCATGGCAGGGTAACTATGCCAACGTGCTGCCCTCAGAGAAACTTCCCTGACAGTTCTCCACCAGATACCAATCTCTTTGGTTGTCTGAGAGAGAATGTCTGACCAGATCTTCTATATTTACTCTAACGTGTCCTCTGTTCCCTGTGAGGGCAGTGCAGCAGGTACACTGAGATCGGGCATCTGTACAGGAGGCATGGTGTACACACAAACTCCCCTGGCTGCCACAAGTTCCTGTGGGGCTTGCCGACCACTTACACCTGAGCGCATTCCCAGCTGTAAGTAATACCAGTGACCTGGGACACCTTCAGGCGCCCACAGTGCTCACTGCTGAGGACAAGTGAAAGGTCATCCCTGGAAAAGTGTGCAGGATGCTTCTGATCTTTATAAATGTAGCCTTCCCCTTTGGGCTACAGGATGCTTCCATTCAGACCCTTTCCTGATTGGCCTCTTAGCAAAAGACAAGTGCATTCTTGTTGGCAAATGGTAAACGGAGCAGTTGGAGGAAGAGGGCCACTCTTGAACCGCACCTTCAAACCCAGGCTCCCCTGTGCTGTCATGCAGACATCTATATCGGTCCCGTCAGACACATCCCATCCTGAGCTGCTGAGTACTAGGGGAGAGGGTGGTGCCATATTGATGGGAAGACCGGAAGAACCCAAAGGAGTGTTGAAGTGCTAATGAGACTGTAGGGCTGAGGAGATGGTGTCCCAGGAGGCTGGGGTGATGTGAGCCTAGTCTAGGTACGCAGAACGCGGTTCTAGGTCTCCTGATCACTCCGCCTCAGTATTTGGCCTTGTTCTAGTGTAGATAAATGTATCACAGGGCTAGAGTTCAGTGTGGTCGAAACACGCAGTATAAATGGGGTCCAAGAGGGATTGACAAGGTGGGCGGGTTTTTAACCAATTTATATTAGATTATTTTTTTCCAAACCTTGAACGGCATTTCCATTAAAGCCTCAGAAGTGACAGACTGCAAGAAATGTTTTCTCTGTTGTGGAAGGCAGAGATGGAGAGGATCATGATTGCAATTACTTTCGGGTTCTCCTGTTTTCCCTGGAAACGGTGAAGAGACTTCCTCATGTGCTGTAGCCGTACGCTCTGGGAATTGCTTGGGCAGCCAGTGTCCCTTCTCTAGGGACTCCTAGAGGTGATGGGCCAAGGCTGTGTTTTGGATGTCAAGTAGATTAAAGGTCTTCAGCCAGCAATTGGGAGAGACATGAGAGAGGGAAATTCTGGCAGGAGACTGTGTACAGCAGCAATGACTGACCACTTCTGATTTTCTTTGCAGCAGCAGTGGCTCCCATTTCTCCTCCTACCCCTGGTCACTACCATGTCCTCTAGTGAGGGTGTGGAGAAACGCAGTTGGGCTGGCATGGGGAGACATACTGCCTGGTTGGTGGCTACCGGGCCTACGGGCAGGTTCCTTTGGCCACGCCAGCGAAAGTGGAAGCAGAGAAGCCAGTCCCCAGACGTGCTCCCAAGAGGAAGCGCTCTCCAGAAAAGTCGGATGAAGACCTGGGTTGCCCCAATCCCCAAATCCGGCGATTGCAGCATTCAAGCAGTTTAGGACTAGAAGGTGCTTGGATTCTCCAGCAGGGTGGCCCAACCTCTGGGCGCATCCCCTCTGCACCAGCCCCAGTATACGAATGTCCCATCTTTGCTTTTTCAAGGTCGGCAACAAGGAGTCCCCTCCAAAATAAGGTCCCCTCTCATTGCCACCCTCTCAAAGGCTTCCCCCAATGTGGTTCCTTCCTGTGGGCCAGATCAGGCGAAGGGCAGAGTTGTCTCTTTCCTTCTCTGACTCGGGCAAAATCGTCTTAGTAACACCTCTTCACAGTGTTGACCATGTGTTTTACGGGGGCTGCTGCTGAGCCTTTATCTCATCCTTTCATGGTGGAGAGAGAGAGGATTAGAATGATTTTTACTTCTAGGGGAGAGGGGATTGTAATGATTATGTTGTCATTTAGTATTATGTCCTTTGGACATGAACTTGTTTTGAATTTCATATTAAAATGGGCCCACCATTCCCACTTTGTGAGGTCATTCAGCACCCTCATTTTGCACCTTGAACATCTCTCTCAGTATCACTTGGAAATGCTTGAAATGGCATGAGCTTGTCCTCACATTCCTATCAGCTGTAAATGCGGAGCCCCAACATGAACCTAACCATTGAGCAGAACACCTCTCCACCACCTGTGTAACACTGGGTAGGCCCCTTAACCTCTTGGTTTTCTTCAGTCCTCAGTTGTGAAAATGTGAGTGGTCTATGAATTTATATTTGGGGCAGGACAAGGTCGAGGAGAGTGTGTCTTTGCTTTTATTCTTCGAAACTGGTATGTCTTCCCTCTCTTCCCCATTGGTCCAAATCTCACTTGTCCTTCAGGCCCACTTCAAGGAGCCTTCTCTGATTCCCCAGGCACACAAATCTCTGCCTCTTAGGGTCAGTGCCATACAACCAAGCTGTCTCTTACGTTAATCTGGCCTCTCAAGCCAATCTCAGAATGTGGGTCTGTCTTGCCCTCCTTGGAACCCTGGGGCTGTGCCAGCCCACCAGAACACCCCGCCTGGAGTGTCTATTAGACTAGGGCATGGGTGTGGAGGCCCGGGTGTGAGGGGCCAGGCAGAGTATTTCTGCCTCCCCCCTGCTCTCCTCCACCAAACTGCCCCTCCTCCTGAAGCCTGCCCCTCAAGTCACAGGTTCCTTATATGACCTCACTGGGTACTGATGACCTCACAGGCCTTCTCACAGTTGCCATGGCAGGGTAACTATGCCAACGTGCTGCCCTCAGAGAAACTTCCCTGACAGTTCTCCACCAGATACCAATCTCTTTGGTTGTCTGAGAGAGAATGTCTGACCAGATCTTCTATATTTACTCTAACGTGTCCTCTGTTCCCTGTGAGGGCAGTGCAGCAGGTACACTGAGATCGGGCATCTGTACAGGAGGCATGGTGTACACACAACCTCCCCTGGCTGCCACAAGTTCCTGTGGGGCTTGCCGACCACTTACACCTGAGCGCGTTCCCAGCTGTAAGTAATACCAGTGACCTGGGACACCTTCAGGCGCCCACAGTGCTCACTGCTGAGGACAAGTGAAAGGTCATCCCTGGAAAAGTGTGCAGGATGCTTCTGATCTTTATAAATGTAGGCTTCCCCTTTGGGCTACAGGATGCTTCCATTCAGACCCTTTCCTGATTGGCCTCTTAGCAAAAGACAAGTGCATTCTTGTTGGCAAATGGTAAACGGAGCAGTTGGAGGAAGAGGGCCACTCTTGAACCGCACCTTCAAATCCAGGCTCCCCTGTGCTGTCATGCAGACATCTATATCGGTCCCGTCAGACACATCACATCCTGAGCTGCTGAGTACTAGGGGAGAGGGTGGTGCCATATTGATGGGAAGACCGGAAGAACCCAAAGGAGTGTTGAAGTGCTAATGAGACTGGAGGGCTGAGGAGATGGTGTCCCAGGAGGCTGGGTTGATGTGAGCCTAGTCTAGGTACGCAGAACGCGGTTCTAGGTCTCCTGATCACTCTGCCTCAGTATTTGGCCTTGTTCTAGTCTAGATAAAAGTATCACAGGGCTAGAGTTCAGTGTGGTCGAAACACGCAGTATAAATGGGGTCCAAGAGGGATTGCCAAGGTGGGTGGGTTTTTAACCAATTTATATTAGATTATTTTTTTCCAAACCTTGAACGGCATTTCCATTAAAGCCTCAGAAGTGACAGACTGCAAGAAATGTTTTCTCTGTTGTGGAAGGCAGAGATGGAGAGGATCATGATTGCAATTACTTTCGGGTTCTCCTGTTTTGCCTGGAAACGGTGAAGAGACTTCCTCATGTGCTGTAGCCGTACGCTCTAGGAATTGCTTGGGCAGCCAGTGTCCCTTCTCTAGGGACTCATAGAGGTGAAGGGCCAAGGCTGTGTTTTGGATGTCAAGTAGATTAAAGGTCTTCAGCCAGCAATTGGGAGAGACATGAGAGAGGGAAATTCTGGCAGGAGACTGTGTACAGCAGCAGTGACTGACCACTTCTGATTTTCTTTGCAGCAGCAGTGGCTCCCATTTCTCCTCCTACCCCTGGTCACTACCATGTCCTCTAGTGAGGGTGTGGAGAAACGCAGTTGGGCTGGCATGGGGAGACATACTGCCTGGTTGGTGGCTACCGGGCCTACGGGCAGGTTCCTTTGGCTACGCCAGCGAAAGTGGAAGCAGAGAAGCCAGTCCCCAGACGTGCTCCCAAGAGGAAGCGCTCTCCAGAAAAGTCGGATGAAGACCTGGGTTGCCCCAATCCCCAAATCCGGCGATTGCAGCATTCAAGCAGTTTAGGACTAGAAGGTGCTTGGATTCTCCAGCAGGGTGGCCCAACCTCTGGGCGCATCCCCTCTGCACCAGCCCCAGTATACGAATGTCCCATCTTTGCTTTTTCAAGGTCGGCAACAAGGAGTCCCCTCCAAAATAAGGTCCCCTCTCATTGCCACCCTCTCAAAGGCTTCCCCCAATGTGGTTCCTTCCTGTGGGCCAGATCAGGCGAAGGGCAGAATTGTCTCTTTCCTTCTCTGACTCGGGCAAAATCGTCTTAGTAAGACCTCTTCACAGTGTTCACCATGTGTTTTACGGGGGCTGCTGCTGAGCCTTTATCTCATCCTTTCATGGTGGAGAGAGAGAGGATTAGAATGAGTTTTACTTCTAGGGGAAAGGGGAGTGTAATGATTATGTTGTCATTTAGTATTATGTCCTTTGGACATGAACTTGTTTTGAATTTCATATTAAAATGGGCCCACCATTCACACTTTGTGAGGTTATTCAGCACGCTCATTTTGCACCTTCAACATCTCTCTCAGTATCACTTGGAAATGCTTGAAATGGCATGAGCTTGTCCTCACATTCCTATCAGCTGTAAATGCGGATCCCCAACAGGAACCTAACCATTGAGCAGAACACCTCTCCACCACCTGTGTAACACTGGGTAGGCCCCTTAACCTCTTGGTTTTCTTCAGTCCTCAGTTGTGAAAATGTGAGTGGTCTATGAATTTATATTTGGGGCAGGACAAGGTCGAGGAGAGTGTGTCTTTGCTTTTATTCTTCGAAACTGGTATGTCTTCCCTCTCTTCCCCATGGGTCCAAATCTCACTTGTCCTTCAGGCCCACTGCCAAGGAGCCTTCTCTGATTCCCCAGGCACACAAATCTCTGCCTCTTAGGGTCAGTGCCATACAACCAAGCTGTCTCTTACGTTAATCTGGCCTCTCAAGCCAATCTCAGAATGTGGGTCTGTCTTGCCCTCCTGGGAACCCTGGGGCTGTGCCAGCCCACCAGAACACCCCGCGTGGAGTGTCTACTAGGCTAGGGCATGGGTGGGGAGGCCCGGGTGTGAGGGGCCAGGCAGAGTATTTCTGCCTCCCCCCTGCTCTCCTCCACCAAACTGCCCCTCCTCCTGAAGCCTGCCCCTCAAGTCACAGGTTCCTTATATGACCTCACTGGGTACTGATGACCTCACAGGCCTTCTCACAGTTGCCATGGCAGGGTAACTATGCCAACGTGCTGCCCTCAGAGAAACTTCCCTGACAGTTCTCCACCAGATACCAATCTCTTTGGTTGTCTGAGAGAGAATGTCTGACCAGATCTTCTATATTTACTCTAACGTGTCCTCTGTTCCCTGTGAGGGCAGTGCAGCAGGTACACTGAGATCGGGCATCTGTACAGGAGGCATGGTGTACACACAACCTCCCCTGGCTGCCACAAGTTCCTTTGGGGCTTGCCGACCACTTACACCTGAGCGCGTTCCCAGCTGTAAGTAATACCAGTGACCTGGGACACCTTCAGGCGCCCACAGTGCTCACTGCTGAGGACAAGTGAAAGGTCATCCCTGGAAAAGTGTGCAGGATGCTTCTGATCTTTATAAATGTAGCCTTCCCCTTTGGGCTACAGGATGCTTCCATTCAGACCCTTTCCTGATTGGCCTCTTAGCAAAAGACAAGTGCATTCTTGTTGGCAAATGGTAAACGGAGCAGTTGGAGGAAGAGGGCCACTCTTGAACCGCACCTTCAAACGCAGGCTCCCCTGTGCTGTCATGCAGACATCTATATCGGTCCCGTCAGACACATCCCATTCTGAGCTGCTGAGTACTAGGGGAGAGGGTGGTGCCATATTGATGGGAAGACCGGAAGAACCCAAAGGGGTGTTGAAGTGCTAATGAGACTGGAGGGCTGAGGAGATGGTGTCCCAGGAGGCTGGGTTGATGTGACCCTAGTCTAGGTACGCAGAACGCGGTTCTAGGTCTTCTGATCACTCTGCCTCAGTATTTGGCCTTCTTCTAGTCTAGATAAAAGTATCACAGTGCTAGAGTTCAGTGTGGTCGAAACACGCAGTATAAATGGGGTCCAAGAGGGGTTGACAAGGTGGGCGGGTTTTTAACCAATTTATATTAGATTATTTTTTTCCAAACCTTGAACGGCATTTCCATTAAAGCCTCAGAAGTGACAGACTGCAAGAAATGTTTTCTCTGTTGTGGAAGGCAGAGATGGAGAGGATCATGATTGCAATTACTTTCGGGTTCTCCTGTTTTCCCTGGAAACGGTGAAGAGACTTCCTCATGTGCTGTAGCCGTACGCTCTGGGAATTGCTTGGGCAGCCAGTGTCCCTTCTCTAAGGACTCATAGACGTGATGGGCCAAGGCTGTGTTTTGGATGTCAAGTAGATTAAAGGTCTTCAGCCAGCAATTGGGAGAGACATGAGAGAGGGAAATTCTGGCAGGAGACTGTGTACATCAGCAATGACTGACCACTTCTGATTTTCTTTGCAGCAGCAGTGGCTCCCATTTCTCCTCCTACCCCTGGTCACTACCATGTCCTCTAGTGAGGGTGTGGAGAAACGCAGTTGGGCTGGCATGGGGAGACATACTGCCTGGTTGGTGGCTACCGGGCCTACGGGCAGGTTCCTTTGGCCACGCCAGCGAAAGTGGAAGCAGAGAAGCCAGTCCCCAGTCGTGCTCCTAAGAGGAAGCGCTCTCCAGAAAAGTCGGATGAAGACCTGGGTTGCCCCAATCCCCAAATCCGGCGATTGCAGCATTCAAGCAGTTTAGGACTAGAAGGTGCTTGGATTCTCCAGCAGGGTGGCCCAACCTCAGGGCGCATCCCCTCTACACCAGCCCCAGTATACGAATGTCCCATCTTTGCTTTTTCAAGGTCGGCAACAAGGAGTCCCCTCCAAAATAAGGTCCCCTCTCATTGCCACCCTCTCAAAAGCTTCCCCCAATGTGGTTCCTTCCTGTGGGCCAGATCAGGCGAAGGGCAGAGTTGTTTCTTTCCTTCTCTGACTCGGGCAAAATCGTCTTAGTAACACCTCTTCACAGTGTTGACCATGTGTTTTACGGGGGCTGCTGCTGAGCCTTTATCTCATCCTTTCATGTTGGGGAGAGGGAGGATTAGAATGATTTTTACTTCTAGGGGAGAGGGAAGTGTAATGATTATGTTGTCATTTAGTATTATGTCCTTTGGACATGAACTTGTTTTGAATTTCATATTAAAATGGGCCCACCATTCCCACTTTGTGAGGTCATTCAGCACCCTCATTTTGCACCTTGAACATCTCTCTCAGTATCACTTGGAAATGCTTGAAATGGCATGAGCTTGTCCTCACATTCCTATCAGCTGTAAATGCGGAGCCCCAACATGAACCTAACCATTGAGCAGAACACCTCTCCACCACCTGTGTAACACTGGGTAGGCCCCTTAACCTCTTGGTTTTCTTCAGTCCTCAGTTGTGAAAATGTGAGTGGTCTATGAACTTATATTTGGGGCAGGACAAGGTCGAGGAGAGTGTGTCTTTGCTTTTATTCTTCGAAACTGGTATGTCTTCCCTCTCTTCCCCATGGGTCCAAATCTCACTTGTCCTTCAGGCCCACTTCAAGGAGCCTTCTCTGATTCCCCAGGCACACAAATCTCTGCCTCTTAGGGTCATTGCCATACAACCAAGCTGTCTCTTACGTTAATCTTTTTTTTTTTTTTTTATATTCTGATCTTATTAGTTTGTTAATCATGAGATTATTATTATTATTTTTTATTTTATTTATTTGTTTTTGGCTGTGTTGGTTCTTTGTTTCTGTGCGAGGGTTTTCTCTAGTTGCGGTGAGCGGGGGCCACTCTTCATCGCGGTGCACGGGCCTCTCACTGTCGCGGCCTCTCTTGTTGCGGAGCACAGGCTCGAGACGCGCAGGCTCAGTAGTTGTGGCACACAGGCTCAGTTGCTCCGCAGCATGTGGGATCTTCCCAGACCAGGGCTCGAACCCGTGTCCCCTGCATTGGCAGGCAGACTCTCAACCAATGCGCCACCAGGGAAGCCCTCTTACGTTAATCTTGCCTCTCAAGCCAATCTCAGAATGTGGGTCTGTCTTGCCCTCCTGGGAACCCTGGGGCTGTGCCAGCCCACCAGAACACCCCGCGTGGAGTGTCTACTAGACTAGGGCATGGGTGGGGAGGCCCGGGTGTGAGGGGCCAGGCAGAGTATTTCTGCCTCCCCCCTGCTCTCCTCCACCAAACTGCCCCTCCTCCTGAAGCCTGCCCCTCAAGTCACAGGTTCCTTATATGACCTCACTGGGTACTGATGACCTCACAGGCCTTCTCACAGTTGCCATGGCAGGGTAACTATGCCAACGTGCTGCCCTCAGAGAAACTTCCCTGACAGTTCTCCACCAGATACCAATCTCTTTGGTTGTCTGAGAGAGAATGTCTGACCAGATCTTCTATATTTACTCTAACGTGTCCTCTGTTCCCTGTGAGGGCAGTGCAGCAGGTACACTGAGATCGGGCATCTGTACAGGAGGCATGGTGTACACACAACCTCCCCTGGCTGCCACAAGTTCCTGTGGGGCTTGCCGACCACTTACACCTGAGCGCATTCCCAGCTGTAAGTAATACCAGTGACCTGGGACACCTTCAGGCGCCCACAGTGCTCACTGCTGAGGACAAGTGAAAGGTCATCCCTGGAAAAGTGTGCAGGATGCTTCTGATCTTTATAAATGTAGCCTTCCCCTTTGGGCTACAGGATGCTTCCATTCAGACCCTTTCCTGATTGGCCTCTTAGCAAAAGACAAGTGCATTCTTGTTGGCAAATGGTAAACGGAGCAGTTGGAGGAAGAGGGCCACTCTTGAACCGCACCTTCAAACGCAGGCTCCCCTGTGCTGTCATGCAGACATCTATATCGGTCCCGTCAGACACATCCCATCCTGAGCTGCTGAGTACTAGGGGAGAGGGTGGTGCCATATTGATGGGAAGACCGGAAGAACCCAAAGGGGTGTTGAAGTGCTAATGAGACTGGAGGGCTGAGGAGATGGTGTCCCAGGAGGCTGGGTTGATGTGAGCCTAGTCTAGGTACGCAGAACGCGGTTCTAGGTCTCCTGATCACTCTGCCTCAGTATTTGGCCTTCTTCTAGTCTAGATAAAAGTATCACAGGGCTAGAGTTCAGTGTGGTCGAAACACGCAGTATAAATGGGGTCCAAGAGGGGTTGACAAGGTGGGCGGGTTTTTAACCAATTTATATTAGATTATTTTTTTCCAAACCTTGAACGGCATTTCCATTAAAGCCTCAGAAGTGACAGACTGCAAGAAATGTTTTCTCTGTTGTGGAAGGCAGAGATGGAGAGGATTATGATTGCAATTACTTTCGGGTTCTCCTGTTTTCCCTGGAAACGGTGAAGAGACTTCCTCATGTGCTGTAGCCGTACGCTCTAGGAATTGCTTGGGCAGCCAGTGTCCCTTCTGTAGGGACTCAGAGAGGTGATGGGCCAAGGCTGTGTTTTGGATGTCAAGTAGATTAAAGGTCTTCAGCCAGCAATTGGGAGAGACATGAGAGAGGGAAATTCTGGCAGGAGACTGTGTACAGCAGCAGTGACTGACCACTTCTGATTTTCTTTGCAGCAGCAGTGGCTCCCATTTCTCCTCCTACCCCTGGTCACTACCATGTCCTCTAGTGAGGGTGTGGAGAAACGCAGTTGGGCTGGCATGGGGAGACATACTGCCTGGTTGGTGGCTACCGGGCCTACGGGCAGGTTCCTTTGGCCACGCCAGCGAAAGTGGAAGCAGAGAAGCCAGTCCCCAGACGTGCTCCCAAGAGGAAGCGCTCTCCAGAAGTGTCGGATGAAGACCTGGGTTGCCCCAATCCCCAAATCCGGCGATTGCAGCATTCAAGCAGTTTAGGACTAGAAGGTGCTTGGATTCTCCAGCAGGGTGGCCCAACCTCTGGGCACATCCCCTCTGCACCAGCCCCAGTATACGAATGTCCCATCTTTGCTTTTTCAAGGTCGGCAACAAGGAGTCCCCTCCAAAATAAGGTCCCCTCTCATTGCCACCCTCTCAAAGGCTTCCCCCAATGTGGTTCCTTCCTGTGGGCCAGATCAGGCGAAGGGCAGAGTTGTCTCTTTCCTTCTCTGACTCGGACAAAATCGTCTTAGTACCACCTCTTCACAGTGTTGACCATGTGTTTTACGGGGGCTGCTGCTGAGCCTTTATCTCATCCTTTCATGGTGGAGAGAGAGAGGATTAGAATGATTTTTACTTCTAGGGGAGAGGGGAGTGTAATGATTATGTTGTCATTTAGTATTATGTCCTTTGGACATGAACTTGTTTTAAATTTCATATTAAAATGGGCCCACAATTCCCACTTTGTGAGGTCATTCAGCACCCTCATTTTGCACCTTGAACATCTCTCTCAGTATCACTTGGATATGCTTGAAATGGCATGAGCTTGTCCTCACATTCCTATCAGCTGTAAATGCGGAGCCCCAACAGGAACCTAACCATTGAGCGAAACACCTCTCCACCACCTGTGTAACACTGGGTAGGCCCCTTAACCTCTTGGTTTTCTTCAGTCCTCAGTTGTGAAAATGTGAGTGGTCTATGAACTTATATTTGGGGCAGGACAAGGTCGAGGAGAGTGTGTCTTTGCTTTTATTCTTCGAAACTGGTATGTCTTCCCTCTCTTCCCCATGGGTCCAAATCTCACTTGTCCTTCAGGCCCACTTCAAGGAGCCTTCTCTGATTCCCCAGGCACACAAATCTCTGCCTCTTAGGGTCAGTGCCATACAACCAAGCTGTCTCTTACGTTAATCTGGCCTCTCAAGCCAATCTCAGAATGTGGGTCTGTCTTGCCCTCCTGGGAACCCTGGGGCTGTGCCAGCCCACCAGAACACCCCGCGTGGAGTGTCTACTAGACTAGGGCATGGGTGGGGAGGCCCGGGTGTGAGGGGCCAGGCAGAGTATTTCTGCCTCCCCCCTGCTCTCCTCCACCAAACTGCCCCTCCTCCTGAAGCCTGCCCCTCAAGTCACAGGTTCCTTATATGACCTCACTGGGTACTGATGACCTCACAGGCCTTCTCACAGTTGCCATGGCAGGGTAACTATGCCAACGTGCTGCCCTCAGAGAAACTTCCCTGACAGTTCTCCACCAGATACCAATCTCTTTGGTTGTCTGAGAGAGAATGTCTGACCAGATCTTCTATATTTACTCTAACGTGTCCTCTGTTCCCTGTGAGGGCAGTGCAGCAGGTACACTGAGATCGGGCATCTGTACAGGAGGCATGGTGTACACACAACCTCCCCTGGCTGCCACATGTTCCTGTGGGGCTTGCCGACCACTTACACCTGAGCGCATTCCCAGCTGTAAGTAATACCAGTGACCTGGGACACCTTCAGGCGCCCACAGTGCTCACTGCTGAGGACAAGTGAAAGGTCATCCCTGGAAAAGTGTGCAGGATGCTTCTGATCTTTATAAATGTAGGCTTCCCCTTTGGGCTACAGGATGCTTCCATTCAGACCCTTTCCTGATTGGCCTCTTAGCAAAAGACAAGTGCATTCTTGTTGGCAAATGGTAAACGGAGCAGTTGGAGGAAGAGGGCCACTCTTGAACCGCACCTTCAAACCCAGGCTCCCCTGTGCTGTCATGCAGACATCTATATCGGTCCCGTCAGACACATCCCATCCTGAGCTGCTGAGTACTAGGGGAGAGGGTGGTGCCATATTGATGGGAAGACCGGAAGAACCCAAAGGAGTGTTGAAGTGCTAATGAGACTGGAGGGCTGAGGAGATGGTGTCCCAGGAGGCTGGGTTGATGTGAGCCTAGTCTAGGTACGCAGAAAGCGGTTCTAGGTCTCCTGATCACTCTGCCTCAGTATTTGGCCTTCTTCTAGTCTAGATAAAAGTATCACAGGGCTAGAGTTCAGTGTGGTCGAAACACGCAGTATAAATGGGGTCCAAGAGGGATTGACAAGGTGGGCGGGTTTTTAACCAATTTATATTAGATTATTTTTTTCCAAACCTTGAACGGCATTTCCATTAAAGCCTCAGAAGTGACAGAGTGCAAGAAATGTTTTCTCTGTTGTGGAAGGCAGAGATGGAGAGGATCATGATTGCAATTACTTTCGGGTTCTCCTTTTTTGCCTGGAAACGGTGAAGAGACTTCCTCATGTGCTGTAGCCGTACGCTCTAGGAATTGCTTGGGCAGCCAGTGTCCCTTCTCTAGGGACTCCTAGAGGTGATGGGCCAAGGCTGTGTTTTGGATGTCAAGTAGATTAAAGGTCTTCAGCCAGCAATTGGGAGAGACATGAGAGAGGGAAATTCTGGCAGGAGACTGTGTACAGCAGCAGGGACTGACCACTTCTGATTTTCTTTGCAGCAGCAGTGGCTCCCATTTCTCCTCCTACCCCTGGTCACTACCATGTCCTCTAGTGAGGGTGTGGAGAAACGCATTTGGGCTGGCATGGGGAGACATACTGCCTGGTTGGTGGCTACCGGGCCTACGGGCAGGTTCCTTTGGCCACGCCAGCGAAAGTGGAAGCAGAGAAGCCAGTCCCCAGACGTGCTCCCAAGAGGAAGCGCTCTCCAGAAAAGTCGGATGAAGACCTGGGTTGCCCCAATCCCCAAATCCGGCGATTGCAGCATTCAAGCAGTTTAGGACTAGAAGGTGCTTGGATTCTCCAGCAGGGTGGCCCAACCTCTGGGCGCATCCCCTCTCCACCAGCCCCAGTATACGAATGTCCCATCTTTGCTTTTTCAAGGTCGGCAACAAGGAGTCCCCTCCAAAATAAGGTCCCCTCTCATTGCCACCCTCTCAAAGGCTTCCCCCAATGTGGTTCCTTCCTGTGGGCCAGATCAGGCGAAGGGCAGAGTTGTCTCTTTCCTTCTCTGACTCGGGCAAAATCGTCTTAGTAAGACCTCTTCACAGTGTTGACCATGTGTTTTACGGGGGCTGCTGCTGAGCCTTTATCTCATCCTTTCATGGTGGAGAGAGAGAGGATTAGAATGATTTTTACTTCTAGGGGAGAGGGGAGTGTAATGATTATGTTGTCATTTAGTATTATGTCCTTTGGACATGAACTTGTTTTGAATTTCATATTAAAATGGGCCCACCATTCCCACTTTGTGAGGTCATTCAGCACGCTCATTTTGCACCTTGAACATCTCTCTCAGTATCACTTGGAAACGCTTGAAATGGCATGAGCTTGTCCTCACATTCCTATCAGCTGTAAATGCGGAGCCCCAACATGAACCTAAGCATTGAGCAGAACACCTCTCCACCACCTGTGTAACACTGGGTAGGCCCCTTAACCTCTTGGTTTTCTTCAGTCCTCAGTTGTGAAAATGTGAGTGGTCTATGAATTTATATTTGGGGCAGGACAAGGTCGAGGAGAGTGTGTCTTTGCTTTTATTCTTCGAAACTGGTATGTCTTCCCTCTCTTCCCCATGGGTCCAAATCTCACTTGTCCTTCAGGCCCACTGCCAAGGAGCCTTCTCTGATTCCCCAGGCACACAAATCTCTGCCTCTTAGGGTCAGTGCCATACAACCAAGCTGTCTCTTACGTTAATCTGGCCTCTCAAGCCAATCTCAGAATGTGGGTCTGTCTTGCCCTCCTGGGAACCCTGGGGCTGTGCCAGCCCACCAGAACACCCCGCGTGGAGTGTCTACTAGGCTAGGGCATGGGTGGGGAGGGCCGGGTGTGAGGGGCCAGGCAGAGTATTTCTTCCTCCCCCCTGCTCTCCTCCACCAAACTGCCCCTCCTCCTGAAGCCTGCCCCTCAAGTCACAGGTTCCTTATATGACCTCACTGGGTACTGATGACCTCACAGGCCTTCTCACAGTTGCCATGGCAGGGTAACTATGCCAACGTGCTGCCCTCAGAGAAACTTCCCTGACAGTTCTCCACCAGATACCAATCTCTTTGGTTGTCTGAGAGAGAATGTCTGACCAGATCTTCTATATTTACTCTAACGTGTCCTCTGTTCCCTGTGAGGGCAGTGCAGCAGGTACACTGAGATCGGGCATCTGTACAGGAGGCATGGTGTACACACAACCTCCCCTGGCTGCCACAAGTTCCTGTGGGGCTTGCCGACCACTTACACCTGAGCGCATTCCCAGCTGTAAGTAATACCAGTGACCTGGGACACCTTCAGGCGCCCACAGTGCTCACTGCTGAGGACAAGTGAAAGGTCATCCCTGGAAAAGTGTGCAGGATGCTTCTGATCTTTATAAATGTAGCCTTCCCCTTTGGGCTACAGGATGCTTCCATTCAGACCCTTTCCTGATTGGCCTCTTAGCAAAAGCCAAGTGCATTCTTGTTGGCAAATGGTAAACGGAGCAGTTGGAGGAAGAGGGCCACTCTTGAACCGCACCTTCAAACGCAGGCTCCCCTGTGCTGTCATGCAGACATCGATATCGGTCCCGTCAGACACATCCCATCCTGAGCTGCTGAGTACTAGGGGAGAGGGTGGTGCCATATTGATGGGAAGGCCGGAAGAACCCAAAGGGGTGTTGAAGTGCTAATGAGACTGGAGGGCTGAGGAGATGGTGTCCCAGGAGGCTGGGTTGATGTGAGCCTAGTCTAGGTACGCAGAACGCGGTTCTAGGTCTCCTGATCACTCTGCCTCAGTATTTGGCCTTCTTCTAGTCTAGATAAAAGTATCACAGGGCTAGAGTTCAGTGTGGTCGAAACACGCAGTATAAATGGGGTCCAAGAGGGGTTGACAAGGTGGGCGGGTTTTTAACCAATTTATATTAGATTATTTTTTTCCAAACCTTGAACGGCATTTCCATTAAAGCCTCAGAAGTGACAGATTGCAAGAAATGTTTTCTCTGTTATGGAAGGCAGAGATGGAGAGGATCATGATTGCAATTACTTTCGGGTTCTCCTGTTTCCCCTGGAAACGGTGAAGAGACTTCCTCATGTGCTGTAGCCGTACGCTCTGGGAATTGCTTGGGCAGCCAGTGTCCCTTCTCTAGGGACTCATAGAGGTGATGGGCCAAGGCTGTGTTTTGGATGTCAAGTAGATTAAAGGTCTTCAGCCAGCAATTGAGAGAGACATGAGAGAGGGAAATTCTGGCAGGAGACTGTGTACAGCAGCAGTGACTGACCACTTCTGATTTTCTTTGCAGCAGCAGTGGCTCCCATTTCTCCTCCTACCCCTGGTCACTACCATGTCCTCTAGTGAGGGTGTGGAGAAACGCAGTTGGGCTGGCATGGGGAGACATACTGCCTGGTTGGTGGCTACCGGGCCTACGGGCAGGTTCCTTTGGCCACGCCAGCGAAAGTGGAAGCAGAGAAGCCAGTCCCCAGACGTGCTCCCAAGAGGAAGCGCTCTCCAGAAAAGTCGGATGAAGACCTGGGTTGCCCCAATCCCCAAATCCGGCGATTGCAGCATTGAAGCAGTTTAGGACTAGAAGGTGCTTGGATTCTCCAGCAGGGTGGCCCAACCTCAGGGCGCATCCCCTCTGCACCAGCCCCAGTATACGAATGTCCCATCTTTGCTTTTTCAAGGTCGGCAACAAGGAGTCCCCTCCAAAATAAGGTCCCCTCTCATTGCCACCCTCTCAAAAGCTTCCCCCTATGTGGTTCCTTCCTGTGGGCCAGATCAGGCGAAGGGCAGAGTTGTCTCTTTCCTTCTCTGACTCGGGCAAAATCGTCTTAGTAACACCTCTTCACAGTGTTGACCATGTGTTTTACGGGGGCTGCTGCTGAGCCTTTATCTCATCCTTTCATGTTGGGGAGAGAGAGGATTAGAATGATTTTTACTTCTAGGGGAGAGGGGAGTGTAATGATTATGTTGTCGTTTAGTATTATGTCCTTTGGACATGAACTTGTTTTGAATTTCATATTAAAATGGGCCCACCATTCCCACTTTGTGAGGTCATTCAGCACCCTCATTTTGCACCTTGAACATCTCTCTCAGTATCACTTGGAAATGCTTGAAATGGCATGAGCTTGTCCTCACATTCCTATCAGCTGTAAATGCGGAGCCCCAACATGAACCTAACCATTGAGCAGAACACCTCTCCACCACCTGTGTAACACTGGGTAGGCCCCTTAACCTCTTGGTTTTCTTCAGTCCTCAGTTGTGAAAATGTGAGTGGTCTATGAACTTATATTTGGGGCAGGACAAGGTCGAGGAGAGTGTGTCTTTGCTTTTATTCTTCGAAACTGGTATGTCTTCCCTCTCTTCCCCATGGGTCCAAATCTCACTTGTCCTTCAGGCCCACTTCAAGGAGCCTTCTCTGATTCCCCAGGCACACAAATCTCTGCCTCTTAGGGTCATTGCCATACAACCAAGCTGTCTCTTACGTTAATCTTTTTTTTTTATTATTTTTTTTATATATATTCTGATCTTATTAGTTTGTTAATCATGAGATTATTATTATTATTTTTTATTTTATTTATTTGTTTTTGGCTGTGTTGGTTCTTTGTTTCTGTGCGAGGGCTTTCTCTAGTTGCGGCGAGCGGGGGCCACTCTTCATCGCGGTGCACGGGCCTCTCACTGTCGCGGCCTCTCTTGTTGCGGAGCACAGGCTCCAGACGCGCAGGCTCAGTAGTTGTGGCACACGGGCTCAGTTGCTCCGCAGCATGTGGGATCTTCCCAGACCAGGGCTCGAACCCGTGTCCCCTGCATAGGCAGGCAGACTCTCAACCACTGCGCCACTAGGGAAGCCCTCTTACGTTAATCTTGCCTCTCAAGCCAATCTCAGAATGTGGGTCTGTCTTGCCCTCCTGGGAACCCTGGGGCTGTGCCAGCCCACCAGAACACCCCGCGTGGAGTGTCTACTAGACTAGGGCATGGGTGGGGAGGCCCGGGTGTGAGGGGCCAGGCAGAGTATTTCTGCCTCCCCCCTGCTCTCCTCCACCAAACTGCCCCTCCTCCTGAAGCCTGCCCCTCAAATCACAGGTTCCTTATATGACCTCACTGGGTACTGATGACCTCACAGGCCTTCTCACAGTTGCCATGGCAGGGTAACTATGCCAACGTGCTGCCCTCAGAGAAACTTCCCTGACAGTTCTCCACCAGATACCAATCTCTTTGGTTGTCTGAGAGAGAATGTCTGACCAGATCTTCTATATTTACTCTAACGTGTCCTCTGTTCCCTGTGAGGGCAGTACAGCAGGTACACTGAGATCGGGCACCTGTACAGGAGGCATGGTGTACACACAACCTCCCCTGGCTGCCACAGGTTCCTGTGGGGCTTGCCGACCACTTACACCTGAGCGCATTCCCAGCTGTAAGTAATACCAGTGACCTGGGACACCTTCAGGCGCCCACAGTGCTCACTGCTGAGGACAAGTGAAAGGTCATCCCTGGAAAAGTGTGCAGGATGCTTCTGATCTTTATAAATGTAGCCTTCCCCTTTGGGCTACAGGATGCTTCCATTCAGACCCTTTCCTGATTGGCCTCTTAGCAAAAGACAAGTGCATTCTTGTTGGCAAATGTTAAACGGAGCAGTTGGAGGAAGAGGGCCACTCTTGAACCGCACCTTCAAACCCAGGCTCCCCTGTGCTGTCATGCAGACATCTATATCGGTCCCGTCAGACACATCCCATCCTGAGCTGCTGAGTACTAGGGGAGAGGGTGGTGCCATATTGATGGGAAGACCGGAAGAACCCAAAGGAGTGTTGAAGTGCTAATGAGACTGTAGGGCTGAGGAGATGGTGTCCCAGGAGGCTGGGTTGATGTGAGCCTAGTCTAGGTACGCAGAACGCGGTTCTAGGTCTCCTGATCACTCCGCCTCAGTATTTGGCCTTGTTCTAGTGTAGATAAAAGTATCACAGGGCTAGAGTTCAGTGTGGTCGAAACACGCAGTATAAATGGGGTCCAAGAGGGATTGACAAGGTGGGCGGGTTTTTAACCAATTTATATTAGATTATTTTTTTCCAAACCTTGAACGGCATTTCCATTAAAGCCTCAGAAGTGACAGACTGCAAGAAATGTTTTCTCTGTTGTGGAAGGCAGAGATGGAGAGGATCATGATTGCAATTACTTTCGGGTTCTCCTGTTTTCCCTGGAAACGGTGAAGAGACTTCCTCATGTGCTGTAGCCGTACGCTCTAGGAATTGCTTGGGCAGCCAGTGTCCCTTCTGTAGGGACTCAGAGAGGTGATGGGCCAAGGCTGTGTTTTGGATGTCAAGTAGATTAAAGGTCTTCAGCCAGCAATTGGGAGAGACATGAGAGAGGGAAATTCTGGCAGGAGACTGTGTACAGCAGCAGTGACTGACCACTTCTGATTTTCTTTGCAGCAGCAGTGGCTCCCATTTCTCCTCCTACCCCTGGTCACTACCATGTCCTCTAGTGAGGGTGTGGAGAAACGCAGTTGGGCTGGCATGGGGAGACATACTGCCTGGTTGGTGGCTACCGGGCCTACGGGCAGGTTCCTTTGGCCACGCCAGCAAAAGTGGAAGCAGAGAAGCCAGTCCCCAGACGTGCTCCCAAGAGGAAGCGCTCTCCAGAAGTGTCGGATGAAGACCTGGGTTGCCCCAATCCCCAAATCCGGCGATTGCAGCATTCAAGCAGTTTAGGACTAGAAGGTGCTTGGATTCTCCAGCAGGGTGGCCCAACCTCTGGGCACATCCCCTCTGCACCAGCCCCAGTATACGAATGTCCCATCTTTGCTTTTTCAAGGTCGGCAACAAGGAGTCCCCTCCAAAATAAGGTCCCCTCTCATTGCCACCCTCTCAAAGGCTTCCCCCAATGTGGTTCCTTCCTGTGGGCCAGATCAGGCGAAGGGCAGAGTTGTCTCTTTCCTTCTCTGACTCGGGCAAAATCGTCTTAGTAACACCTCTTCACAGTGTTGACCATGTGTTTTACGGGGGCTGCTGCTGAGCCTTTATCTCATCCTTTCATGGTGGAGAGAGAGAGGATTAGAATGATTTTTACTTCTAGGGGAGAGGGGAGTGTAATGATTATGTTGTCATTTAGTATTATGTCCTTTGGACATGAACTTGTTTTAAATTTCATATTAAAATGGGCCCACAATTCCCACTTTGTGAGGTCATTCAGCACCCTCATTTTGCACCTTGAACATCTCTCTCAGTATCACTTGGATATGCTTGAAATGGCATGAGCTTGTCCTCACATTCCTATCAGCTGTAAATGCGGAGCCCCAACAGGAACCTAACCATTGAGCGAAACACCTCTCCACCACCTGTGTAACACTGGGTAGGCCCCTTAACCTCTTGGTTTTCTTCAGTCCTCAGTTGTGAAAATGTGAGTGGTCTATGAACTTATATTTGGGGCAGGACAAGGTCGAGGAGAGTGTGTCTTTGCTTTTATTCTTCGAAACTGGTATGTCTTCCCTCTCTTCCCCATGGGTCCAAATCTCACTTGTCCTTCAGGCCCACTTCAAGGAGCCTTCTCTGATTCCCCAGGCACACAAATCTCTGCCTCTTAGGGTCAGTGCCATACAACCAAGCTGTCTCTTACGTTAATCTGGCCTCTCAAGCCAATCTCAGAATGTGGGTCTGTCTTGCCCTCCTGGGAACCCTGGGGCTGTGCCAGCCCACCAGAACACCCCGCGTGGAGTGTCTACTAGACTAGGGCATGGGTGGGGAGGCCCGGGTGTGAGGGGCCAGGCAGAGTATTTCTGCCTCCCCCCTGCTCTCCTCCACCAAACTGCCCCTCCTCCTGAAGCCTGCCCCTCAAGTCACAGGTTCCTTATATGACCTCACTGGGTACTGATGACCTCACAGGCCTTCTCACAGTTGCCATGGCAGGGTAACTATGCCAACGTGCTGCCCTCAGAGAAACTTCCCTGACAGTTCTCCACCAGATACCAATCTCTTTGGTTGTCTGAGAGAGAATGTCTGACCAGATCTTCTATATTTACTCTAACGTGTCCTCTGTTCCCTGTGAGGGCAGTGCAGCAGGTACACTGAGATCGGGCATCTGTACAGGAGGCATGGTGTACACACAACCTCCCCTGGCTGCCACATGTTCCTGTGGGGCTTGCCGACCACTTACACCTGAGCGCATTCCCAGCTGTAAGTAATACCAGTGACCTGGGACACCTTCAGGCGCCCACAGTGCTCACTGCTGAGGACAAGTGAAAGGTCATCCCTGGAAAAGTGTGCAGGATGCTTCTGATCTTTATAAATGTAGGCTTCCCCTTTGGGCTACAGGATGCTTCCATTCAGACCCTTTCCTGATTGGCCTCTTAGCAAAAGACAAGTGCATTCTTGTTGGCAAATGGTAAACGGAGCAGTTGGAGGAAGAGGGCCACTCTTGAACCGCACCTTCAAACCCAGGCTCCCCTGTGCTGTCATGCAGACATCTATATCGGTCCCGTCAGACACATCCCATCCTGAGCTGCTGAGTACTAGGGGAGAGGGTGGTGCCATATTGATGGGAAGACCGGAAGAACCCAAAGGAGTGTTGAAGTGCTAATGAGACTGGAGGGCTGAGGAGATGGTGTCCCAGGAGGCTGGGTTGATGTGAGCCTAGTCTAGGTACGCAGAAAGCGGTTCTAGGTCTCCTGATCACTCTGCCTCAGTATTTGGCCTTCTTCTAGTCTAGATAAAAGTATCACAGGGCTAGAGTTCAGTGTGGTCGAAACACGCAGTATAAATGGGGTCCAAGAGGGATTGACAAGGTGGGCGGGTTTTTAACCAATTTATATTAGATTATTTTTTTCCAAACCTTGAACGGCATTTCCATTAAAGCCTCAGAAGTGACAGAGTGCAAGAAATGTTTTCTCTGTTGTGGAAGGCAGAGATGGAGAGGATCATGATTGCAATTACTTTCGGGTTCTCCTTTTTTGCCTGGAAACGGTGAAGAGACTTCCTCATGTGCTGTAGCCGTACGCTCTAGGAATTGCTTGGGCAGCCAGTGTCCCTTCTCTAGGGACTCCTAGAGGTGATGGGCCAAGGCTGTGTTTTGGATGTCAAGTAGATTAAAGGTCTTCAGCCAGCAATTGGGAGAGACATGAGAGAGGGAAATTCTGGCAGGAGACTGTGTACAGCAGCAGGGACTGACCACTTCTGATTTTCTTTGCAGCAGCAGTGGCTCCCATTTCTCCTCCTACCCCTGGTCACTACCATGTCCTCTAGTGAGGGTGTGGAGAAACGCATTTGGGCTGGCATGGGGAGACATACTGCCTGGTTGGTGGCTACCGGGCCTACGGGCAGGTTCCTTTGGCCACGCCAGCGAAAGTGGAAGCAGAGAAGCCAGTCCCCAGACGTGCTCCCAAGAGGAAGCGCTCTCCAGAAAAGTCGGATGAAGACCTGGGTTGCCCCAATCCCCAAATCCGGCGATTGCAGCATTCAAGCAGTTTAGGACTAGAAGGTGCTTGGATTCTCCAGCAGGGTGGCCCAACCTCTGGGCGCATCCCCTCTCCACCAGCCCCAGTATACGAATGTCCCATCTTTGCTTTTTCAAGGTCGGCAACAAGGAGTCCCCTCCAAAATAAGGTCCACTCTCATTGCCACCCTCTCAAAGGCTTCCCCCAATGTGGTTCCTTCCTGTGGGCCAGATCAGGCGAAGGGCAGAGTTGTCTCTTTCCTTCTCTGACTCGGGCAAAATCGTCTTAGTAAGACCTCTTCACAGTGTTGACCATGTGTTTTACGGGGGCTGCTGCTGAGCCTTTATCTCATCCTTTCATGGTGGAGAGAGAGAGGATTAGAATGATTTTTACTTCTAGGGGAGAGGGGAGTGTAATGATTATGTTGTCATTTAGTATTATGTCCTTTGGACATGAACTTGTTTTGAATTTCATATTAAAATGGGCCCACCATTCCCACTTTGTGAGGTCATTCAGCACGCTCATTTTGCACCTTGAACATCTCTCTCAGTATCACTTGGAAACGCTTGAAATGGCATGAGCTTGTCCTCACATTCCTATCAGCTGTAAATGCGGAGCCCCAACATGAACCTAAGCATTGAGCAGAACACCTCTCCACCACCTGTGTAACACTGGGTAGGCCCCTTAACCTCTTGGTTTTCTTCAGTCCTCAGTTGTGAAAATGTGAGTGGTCTATGAATTTATATTTGGGGCAGGACAAGGTCGAGGAGAGTGTGTCTTTGCTTTTATTCTTCGAAACTGGTATGTCTTCCCTCTCTTCCCCATGGGTCCAAATCTCACTTGTCCTTCAGGCCCACTGCCAAGGAGCCTTCTCTGATTCCCCAGGCACACAAATCTCTGCCTCTTAGGGTCAGTGCCATACAACCAAGCTGTCTCTTACGTTAATCTGGCCTCTCAAGCCAATCTCAGAATGTGGGTCTGTCTTGCCCTCCTGGGAACCCTGGGGCTGTGCCAGCCCACCAGAACACCCCGCGTGGAGTGTCTACTAGGCTAGGGCATGGGTGGGGAGGCCCGGGTGTGAGGGGCCAGGCAGAGTATTTCTGCCTCCCCCCTGCTCTCCTCCACCAAACTGCCCCTCCTCCTGAAGCCTGCCCCTCAAGTCACAGGTTCCTTATATGACCTCACTGGGTACTGATGACCTCACAGGCCTTCTCACAGTTGCCATGGCAGGGTAACTATGCCAACGTGCTGCCCTCAGAGAAACTTCCCTGACAGTTCTCCACCAGATACCAATCTCTTTGGTTGTCTGAGAGAGAATGTCTGACCAGATCTTCTATATTTACTCTAACGTGTCCTCTGTTCCCTGTGAGGGCAGTGCAGCAGGTACACTGAGATCGGGCATCTGTACAGGAGGCATGGTGTACACACAACCTCCCCTGGCTGCCACAAGTTCCTGTGGGGCTTGCCGACCACTTACACCTGAGCGCATTCCCAGCTGTAAGTAATACCAGTGACCTGGGACACCTTCAGGCGCCCACAGTGCTCACTGCTGAGGACAAGTGAAAGGTCATCCCTGGAAAAGTGTGCAGGATGCTTCTGATCTTTATAAATGTAGCCTTCCCCTTTGGGCTACAGGATGCTTCCATTCAGACCCTTTCCTGATTGGCCTCTTAGCAAAAGCCAAGTGCATTCTTGTTGGCAAATGGTAAACGGAGCAGTTGGAGGAAGAGGGCCACTCTTGAACCGCACCTTCAAACGCAGGCTCCCCTGTGCTGTCATGCAGACATCGATATCGGTCCCGTCAGACACATCCCATCCTGAGCTGCTGAGTACTAGGGGAGAGGGTGGTGCCATATTGATGGGAAGGCCGGAAGAACCCAAAGGGGTGTTGAAGTGCTAATGAGACTGGAGGGCTGAGGAGATGGTGTCCCAGGAGGCTGGGTTGATGTGAGCCTAGTCTAGGTACGCAGAACGCGGTTCTAGGTCTCCTGATCACTCTGCCTCAGTATTTGGCCTTCTTCTAGTCTAGATAAAAGTATCACAGGGCTAGAGTTCAGTGTGGTCGAAACACGCAGTATAAATGGGGTCCAAGAGGGGTTGACAAGGTGGGCGGGTTTTTAACCAATTTATATTAGATTATTTTTTTCCAAACCTTGAACGGCATTTCCATTAAAGCCTCAGAAGTGACAGATTGCAAGAAATGTTTTCTCTGTTATGGAAGGCAGAGATGGAGAGGATCATGATTGCAATTACTTTCGGGTTCTCCTGTTTCCCCTGGAAACGGTGAAGAGACTTCCTCATGTGCTGTAGCCGTACGCTCTGGGAATTGCTTGGGCAGCCAGTGTCCCTTCTCTAGGGACTCATAGAGGTGATGGGCCAAGGCTGTGTTTTGGATGTCAAGTAGATTAAAGGTCTTCAGCCAGCAATTGAGAGAGACATGAGAGAGGGAAATTCTGGCAGGAGACTGTGTACAGCAGCAGTGACTGACCACTTCTGATTTTCTTTGCAGCAGCAGTGGCTCCCATTTCTCCTCCTACCCCTGGTCACTACCATGTCCTCTAGTGAGGGTGTGGAGAAACGCAGTTGGGCTGGCATGGGGAGACATACTGCCTGGTTGGTGGCTACCGGGCCTACGGGCAGGTTCCTTTGGCCACGCCAGCGAAAGTGGAAGCAGAGAAGCCAGTCCCCAGACGTGCTCCCAAGAGGAAGCGCTCTCCAGAAAAGTCGGATGAAGACCTGGGTTGCCCCAATCCCCAAATCCGGCGATTGCAGCATTGAAGCAGTTTAGGACTAGAAGGTGCTTGGATTCTCCAGCAGGGTGGCCCAACCTCAGGGCGCATCCCCTCTGCACCAGCCCCAGTATACGAATGTCCCATCTTTGCTTTTTCAAGGTCGGCAACAAGGAGTCCCCTCCAAAATAAGGTCCCCTCTCATTGCCACCCCCTCAAAGGCTTCCCCCAATGTGGTTCCTTCCTGTGGGCCAGATCAGGCGAAGGGCAGAGTTGTCTCTTTCCTTCTCTGACTCGGGCAAAATCGTCTTAGTAACACCTCTTCACAGTGTTGACCATGTGTTTTACGGGGGCTGCTGCTGAGCCTTTATCTCATCCTTTCATGGTGGAGAGAGAGAGGATTAGAATGATTTTTACTTCTAGGGGAGAGGGGAGTGTAATGATTATGTTGTCATTTAGTATTATGTCCTTTGGACATGAACTTGTTTTGAATTTCATATTAAAATGGGCCCACCATTCCCACTTTGTGAGGTCATTCAGCACCCTCATTTTGCACCTTGAACATCTCTCTCAGTATCACTTGGAAATGCTTGAAATGGCATGAGCTTGTCCTCACATTCCTATCAGCTGTAAATGCGGAGCCCCAACATGAACCTAACCATTGAGCAGAACACCTCTCCACCACCTGTGTAACACTGGGTAGGCCCCTTAACCTCTTGGTTTTCTTCAGTCCTCAGTTGTGAAAATGTGAGTGGTCTATGAATTTATATTTGGGGCAGGACAAGGTCGAGGAGAGTGTGTCTTTGCTTTTATTCTTCGAAACTGGTATGTCTTCCCTCTCTTCCCCATGGGTCCAAATCTCACTTGTCCTTCAGGCCCACTTCAAGGAGCCTTCTCTGATTCCCCAGGCACACAAATCTCTGCCTCTTAGGGTCAGTGCCATACAACCAAGCTGTCTCTTACGTTAATCTGGCCTCTCAAGCCAATCTCAGAATATGGGTCTGTCTTGCCCTCCTGGGAACCCTGGGGCTGTGCCAGCCCACCAGAACACCCCGCGTGGAGTGTCTACTAGACTAGGGCATGGGTGGGGAGGCCCGGGTGTGAGGGGCCAGGCAGAGTATTTCTGCCTCCCCCCTGCTCTCCTCCACCAAACTGCCCCTCCTCCTGAAGCCTGCCCCTCAAATCACAGGTTCCTTATATGACCTCACTGGGTACTGATGACCTCACAGGCCTTCTCACAGTTGCCATGGCAGGGTAACTATGCCAACGTGCTGCCCTCAGAGAAACTTCCCTGACAGTTCTCCACCAGATACCAATCTCTTTGGTTGTCTGAGAGAGAATGTCTGACCAGATCTTCTATATTTACTCTAACGTGTCCTCTGTTCCCTGTGAGGGCAGTGCAGCAGGTACACTGAGATCGGGCACCTGTACAGGAGGCATGGTGTACACACAACCTCCCCTGGCTGCCACAGGTTCCTGTGGGGCTTGCCGACCACTTACACCTGAGCGCATTCCCAGCTGTAAGTAATACCAGTGACCTGGGACACCTTCAGGCGCCCACAGTGCTCACTGCTGAGGACAAGTGAAAGGTCATCCCTGGAAAAGTGTGCAGGATGCTTCTGATCTTTATAAATGTAGCCTTCCCCTTTGGGCTACAGGATGCTTCCATTCAGACCCTTTCCTGATTGGCCTCTTAGCAAAAGACAAGTGCATTCTTGTTGGCAAATGTTAAACGGAGCAGTTGGAGGAAGAGGGCCACTCTTGAACCGCACCTTCAAACCCAGGCTCCCCTGTGCTGTCATGCAGACATCTATATCGGTCCCGTCAGACACATCCCATCCTGAGCTGCTGAGTACTAGGGGAGAGGGTGGTGCCATATTGATGGGAAGACCGGAAGAACCCAAAGGAGTGTTGAAGTGCTAATGAGACTGGAGGGCTGAGGAGATGGTGTCCCAGGAGGCTGGGTTGATGTGAGCCTAGTCTAGGTACGCAGAACGCGGTTCTAGGTCTCCTGATCACTCTGCCTCAGTATTTGGCCTTGTTCTAGTCTAGATAAAAGTATCACAGGGCTAGAGTTCAGTGTGGTCGAAACACGCAGTATAAATGGGGTCCAAGAGGGATTGCCAAGGTGGGTGGGTTTTTAACCAATTTATATTAGATTATTTTTTTTCCAAACCTTGAACGGCATTTCCATTAAAGCCTCAGAAGTGACAGAGTGCAAGAAATGTTTTCTCTGTTGTGGAAGGCAGAGATGGAGAGGATCATGATTGCAATTACTTTCGGGTTCTCCTGTTTTGCCTGGAAACGGTGAAGAGACTTCCTCATGTGCTGTAGCCGTACGCTCTAGGAATTGCTTGGGCAGCCAGTGTCCCTTCTCTAGGGACTCATAGAGGTGATGGGCCAAGGCTGTGTTTTGGATGTCAAGTAGATTAAAGTTCTTCAGCCAGCAATTGGGAGAGACATGAGAGAGGGAAATTCTGGCAGGAGACTGTGTACAGCAGCAGTGACTGACCACTTCTGATTTTCTTTGCAGCAGCAGTGGCTCCCATTTCTCCTCCTACCCCTGGTCACTACCATGTCCTCTAGTGAGGGTGTGGAGAAACGCAGTTGGGCTGGCATGGGGAGACATACTGCCTGGTTGGTGGCTACCGGGCCTACGGGCAGGTTCCTTTGGCCACGCCAGCGAAAGTGGAAGCAGAGAAGCCAGTCCCCAGACGTGCTCCCAAGAGGAAGCGCTCTCCAGAAAAGTCGGATGAAGACCTGGGTTGCCCCAATCCCCAAATCCGGCGATTGCAGCATTCAAGCAGTTTAGGACTAGAAGGTGCTTGGATTCTCCAGCAGGGTGGCCCAACCTCTGGGCGCATCCCCTCTGCACCAGCCCCAGTATACGAATGTCCCATCTTTGCTTTTTCAAGGTCGGCAACAAGGAGTCCCCTCCAAAATAAGGTCCCCTCTCATTGCCACCCTCTCAAAGGCTTCCCCCAATGTGGTTCCTTCCTGTGGGCCAGATCAGGCGAAGGGCAGAATTGTCTCTTTCCTTCTCTGACTCGGGCAAAATCGTCTTAGTAAGACCTCTTCACAGTGTTGACCATGTGTTTTACGGGGGCTGCTGCTGAGCCTTTATCTCATCCTTTCATGGTGGAGAGAGAGAGGATTAGAATGATTTTTACTTCTAGGGGAGAGGGGAGTGTAATGATTATGTTGTCATTTAGTATTATGTCCTTTGGACATGAACTTGTTTTGAATTTCATATTAAAATGGGCCCACCATTCCCACTTTGTGAGGTCATTCAGCACGCTCATTTTGCACCTTGAACATCTCTCTCAGTATCACTTGGAAATGCTTGAAATGGCATGAGCTTGTCCTCACATTCCTATCAGCTGTAAATGCGGAGCCCCAACATGAACCTAACCATTGAGCAGAACACCTCTCCACCACCTGTGTAACACTGGGTAGGCCCCTTAACCTCTTGGTTTTCTTCAGTCCTCAGTTGTGAAAATGTGAGTGGTCTATGAACTTATATTTGGGGCAGGACAAGGTCGAGGAGAGTGTGTCTTTGCTTTTATTCTTCGAAACTGGTATGTCTTCCCTCTCTTCCCCATGGGTCCAAATCTCACTTGTCCTTCAGGCCCACTTCAAGGAGCCTTCTCTGATTCCCCAGGCACACAAATCTCTGCCTCTTAGGGTCATTGCCATACAACCAAGCTGTCTCTTACGTTAATCTTTTTTTTTTTTTTTTTTTTTTTATATATATTCTGATCTTATTAGTTTGTTAATCATGAGATTATTATTATTATTTTTTATTTTATTTATTTGTTTTTGGCTGTGTTGGTTCTTTGTTTCTGTGCGAGGGCTTTCTCTAGTTGCGGCGAGCGGGGGCCACTCTTCATCGCGGTGCACGGGCCTCTCACTGTCGCGGCCTCTCTTGTTGCGGAGCACAGGCTCCAGACGCGCAGGCTCAGTAGTTGTGGCACACGGGCTCAGTTGCTCCGCAGCATGTGGGATCTTCCCAGACCAGGGCTCGAACCCGTGTCCCCTGCATAGGCAGGCAGACTCTCAACCACTGCGCCACCAGGGAAGCCCTCTTACGTTAATCTTGCCTCTCAAGCCAATCTCAGAATGTGGGTCTGTCTTGCCCTCCTGGGAACCCTGGGGCTGTGCCAGCCCACCAGAACACCCCGCGTGGAGTGTCTACTAGACTAGGGCATGGGTGGGGAGGCCCGGGTGTGAGGGGCCAGGCAGAGTATTTCTGCCTCCCCCCTGCTCTCCTCCACCAAACTGCCCCTCCTCCTGAAGCCTGCCCCTCAAATCACAGGTTCCTTATATGACCTCACTGGGTACTGATGACCTCACAGGCCTTCTCACAGTTGCCATGGCAGGGTAACTATGCCAACGTGCTGCCCTCAGAGAAACTTCCCTGACAGTTCTCCACCAGATACCAATCTCTTTGGTTGTCTGAGAGAGAATGTCTGACCAGATCTTCTATATTTACTCTAACGTGTCCTCTGTTCCCTGTGAGGGCAGTACAGCAGGTACACTGAGATCGGGCACCTGTACAGGAGGCATGGTGTACACACAACCTCCCCTGGCTGCCACAGGTTCCTGTGGGGCTTGCCGACCACTTACACCTGAGCGCATTCCCAGCTGTAAGTAATACCAGTGACCTGGGACACCTTCAGGCGCCCACAGTGCTCACTGCTGAGGACAAGTGAAAGGTCATCCCTGGAAAAGTGTGCAGGATGCTTCTGATCTTTATAAATGTAGCCTTCCCCTTTGGGCTACAGGATGCTTCCATTCAGACCCTTTCCTGATTGGCCTCTTAGCAAAAGACAAGTGCATTCTTGTTGGCAAATGTTAAACGGAGCAGTTGGAGGAAGAGGGCCACTCTTGAACCGCACCTTCAAACCCAGGCTCCCCTGTGCTGTCATGCAGACATCTATATCGGTCCCGTCAGACACATCC